>NC_133616.1:60127599-60453710 GCF_964106895.1 Numenius arquata | reverse complement strand
AGGTAAAGCCTCATACTCTGAAGCCACAGAATGGATTGCATGCCAAAAACCTGTGAAAAATAATTCATTCCTTCTCATGCAGTTCTTGATTAATGTCCATAATTGTCCATTAGCCTACTGTTGCACTACTGACTTTCTCAAGGGCTCTTGACTCAGAGATACAGCAGATGGCAAGAAGATGCCCACCTGCTCTGTGCAATCAGTTAGAAACATAATATGTTACTTCTATAAGGACTCCCTTTCAAACAGATAGAAATAATTTATAGTCATTTGTCAATCCTTTTTGAGTGCCTGCCTCTACATCTTTTAGTGGCTGAAAATTATTGCCATACAAATTATTTCCTTCCTTTCTATGTTGAGATTGCAACAAGCAAGGTGATCAAAGAACAAGAATACTTCTGGACTAATGTCATAGCTTCAGAGTGGGTGTTTGATTCATAAACCTCATTTTATGTGTTAAGCAAAGGCATTCATCATAATTGCTACAGTTGTTTGCTGGGAAGGCATTTTGAAGTTCAGAATAAACTTCCTTGCAGAGAATCAAAAG
The DNA here is from genome assembly GCF_964106895.1 of Numenius arquata. Lineage (NCBI taxonomy): Eukaryota > Metazoa > Chordata > Aves > Charadriiformes > Scolopacidae > Numenius > Numenius arquata. The sequence continues at coordinate 60,453,163 of NC_133616.1, read as the reverse complement.
TGGCCCTAGCAGATAATTAATCATATTTTTTTTTCTCAAAGATATGAATATTTAAAATGCTAATGTTGATTATACTAAATAATTCTTGAAAACAACCCAGTACAGAAAAAACTGATTCATTTAACAGGAGTGAGTTTTCACTTGAATTACTGAAAATGTTGGAAATATAAAAATTAGATTCTTTTTGGTATATTCACTTTGATAATGTCTTCACTGACCAGATTTACTTATGCATATGGAAAAATGGTGGAAAACAACAGAGGTACTCTTATTTAGAGTGGGGGGAGCACAGCTATTTGGCACTTACGTGGATCTTTCTTTTCTTTGAAGAGTGTGAGAGCTCTTAGAATCATCAAATCACAGAATATCCTGAGTTGGAAGGGTCCCATAAGGATCATTAACTCCGACTCCTGACTCCACACAGGGAAACCTAGAAGTTAAACCATGTGTTGTATGAGTGCTTCTTGAATGCTAACAAGCTTGCGGCCATGGCCATTTCCCTAGGGAGCTTTTTGGAGTGCTTGACCACCCTCTGAGTAAATAACATTTTCCTAATATCCAATCTGAACTTGCCCTTGTCCGTCTTTAAGTCATTCCCTTGTGTCCTGTCACCAGACACCAGAGAGGAGATCAGCATCCCCTTCCACTCCCCCTCATGAGGACCTTGTAGATAGCAACGAGGTCACCCCTCAGTCTCCTCTAAGCTAAACAAATCTAGTATCCTCAGCAGCTCCTCCTAAGTCATGCCCTCTAGTCCTTTCATCATCTTTGTTGCCCTCCTTTGGAGACATTCTAATATTTTTATATCCTACTTATATTGTAGAGCCAAAAACTGCACACAGTGCACCTCAGCACAGTGCACCTCACCTCAAGGTGAGGCCACACCAGCAGCGGGTATAGTGGGGTCAATGACTTCTGACTGGTTAGCTATCCTGGGCTTAATGCACCCTAGGATATGGTTGGCCCTTCTGTAGAAACATGTTTTTTACCACTTGTTACCACTCACCTCAGGAATTGCTGATACTCTTTGGGGAATAAATCAAAATTAGGGTAAGATGTGACACCAGAATGTGCCACAGTGGTTGTGCTCAACTTCTATTCCTGCAGCTCTTGTCCTTCACATAAGTTCAGAGGTTAGTCTGAAAATATCATTCATTTACAAATCAGTTATAAAGTACTTCAGGCCAAACTTTTTGTAGTGTCCAGTGGTAAAGGAGTGTAAAGCTGTCAGGAACCTGCTTCAGTGATTCTCTGATCAGTGTCATCCTTCAGAATAAATCCAAGCTTTGCAGGAGCCCAGAGACTGCTGTGAATGCATGACTGGTGGGTTGCTCAGGGCTGTCACCTGAGAGGTAGAAAAATGTAGGATTTGGCAAAGTTACCCTGTTACATCCTAGCCCACATGACTTAACTTGAACATGGTGTTAAATTTACAGCTAGCTCCCAGACTATCAGATAAACCTACCCTAGAAACTTTCTGCTGTTTTTCCTGTCTCTATTAGGAGGAATTAGGAGGAGGGACTTCTGGAGCTAGAGATCAGACTGTGTTTTTGGGGGTTCCTTGTACAATTTTCCTGGTTGCTCATGAATGTACTTTCCCTTCTACCTCCACCCATTAACAGCATCTCCCACCTCCAGAGTGTTGATGCCAGATTGCAAGGCAGAGAAATATATGCTTATATTTAGTCCTTTTCCATTACTCATGGTGGTGGAGAGTGAGGGGTTGAGAAAGGTGAATGGAGCAGGTAACTTCATTTTCTTCAGAGGTCAGGTACAATATTTTTCTGTGACATTACTAATGATAGGACTGACTGAGACCTACTTTAAGTAGATATACAGTTGAAATCCTCTAAGACATTGTCTAAGTTTGATTTACGTAAGGATAACCATAACTTTAAATCTAGTGGTCTGGGAAAAGGCAACTAAGGTCTCCTGGCAATGATAAGCATCCCTGAGACATGACTTTGTATAAAAAATTATCGCCACATTGTGAAGGAATTTCTACCCGACCAGTTTGAAGACCAACCTGTCCACAGTTTGGGCTCTGTTGCGCTATTCTGTGACAGAAAAGGGAAATTTACAATATCTTTCAGTAATATAGAGCCAAGTTTTGCATATATAAGACTCACCTTCCACTATTTCAGGAACATAATTAATTCTGTGGAACTTTGTGAACTGATATGTAAACTGCTATCATTACAACAGCCTTTTAAGGAAAATTTAGTTTATGAAATCTAGTATAATAATTAGTATAATAATCCTACTAATTAGTTTGATATAATGACTTACCATAAGTAATTTCTCATTTGATTTTTTGAGAATTTACTGTGTCTTATTTAACTGCTTATATATTTAGTTTAGCTAATAAACTAATGAGATCTGTAAACATGTAAACATGTTTGGGCTTATTGGGCTCAGTATGAAAGGCTACTCGATACTGGCAGTCTGTAGGTCTGCTCTTATAGGTGTTCCTCTGAGTGGTCCAAATCTAGAACATTATTAGCTTTTGAATACACAGTTCAACACTTTTGAGCCTCTGAGTGCCTACCCTTTAAAAGCTGATCAGTTTTGCCTAGTAATTTGTATTCTCCAAACATTTCTAAGGCCTTTTAAAACCTTCTAGTGCTCTCTCTGTAGTTCTGTCCTATAAACATGATCTGGAACTACTGGATTTCTTCAGTCACATCCTAAAAGTGGCCCTACTAGTTTAGTGGAAGTTAATCTTACTTACTGACATGAGCTCATTTGCCTGCTTTTCTTTGGGAGTTAATTTATTCATTAGAAATCCAGGACATCCACTGAAGAAGGTGGGAGCTATTACAGAAGTAACATTGGATTATGGCTTGGATACCTTATTAAAATTCAGTGAAATGATTTGCTGAAAGCAAAATATTGGAACAATATTGCTTCAAACCTGAAATAACCTCAGTGGTCCTGTGGCCCAAAGTAATGTGTTTATGTATTACACGCAGAGTAAAGCTTAGCTCTACTAATGGTGCCATGAAAAGAAAATCCTGCTAAAATTAAACAATCAAAGAAGATAGGTGAGGTGTGACTTCATGTAGTAAACAGTGATTGAGGAAAGAAGAGACTACAGCAGGACTCTGCATGAAACAAATTAATTCATGCTGGAGTTTCATGCTCCTGAGGAAATTAAATTGCCCACTTCCTAATCGGCACAGCTCCCTGCCATGTCAATTCTTTACTTCATATTTCTCTGCCATATTTGCCATAATTTGTTCTGTATGAAAGTCTCTTAATTTATGCTTTTACTTTATTTTAAATACTTTTATTTTTCAATTATTCTACAAGAGTGTGGTTTTTTTTTATTATTATTTTGAGGAAATCACCATACAGCTATGGCCATTCTTTTTTCTTGCTGTTGAAAATATAACTTGCCCTTGGCCCCTGCTTTCTTTATTTCTTCTTTCTTTACTTTCTATAAAAGTGAGGTATGAGACTATGGCCCTAGTGCACATATAAAACACAACAATACTTAATATCTTTTGTGTGATATATATATCGAGTATACTGTACACTACTTAAAAGAGTAAAGCAATACCACCAACCTTTAAACTAGATATAGAACTAAAAATTCAACCAAAGACAGATCTTCAAGAGTAAAGACAAAAATAGGTAATGAGCTAATCTAAAATACTAATTCTAGACACTCATTGTTTTTGAGTAAGTTTGGAACTGAAAGATGAGTTCCAGAGCTTAAATTATCAACTCATTAATACACATATATTGTGACTAGGGTCCTGGAGTATTATTTTCCCTCATCCAGCTGAGTCATTAAATCTGGCAGCATGAGTGCCGTCCATTTTTCTCAAACGGTAGCAGCAACTGCAGAGAAAATGTAAATACCCATTATGTGCTGTAAAGGGAGCCTGGGATAAATTGGGGGATTTTGCAAATGGCATCAGTATTAGTCCATAAGCTAAAATACAAGCTTTATACTGTACAGTTCTTTCAGTTTGCTTTGTTATTAGGTATTCTTAAAATTAACCTGTTACACATGCACTCAATTTCCTTGCATAAATTGTTATGATAATTATTTTTTATTTATAATCTAAAACCTCTGTTAAACAAGGCAATATTTTGGCTGACTGGAATGTAGAAAGCAAACGAGGTGGTTTTGCCAGAACCTCATTTCCCAGAATCAGGCCCTGATTCATAAAAGCACTTAGGCAAATGACTAAGTATAAACATGTGCTTCGGTTTGAGCTTTTTTTGATTAGGGATCAACTTAAGCACATGCTTAATGTGTTTTGCTGAGCTGGGGCCAAAGTTCTGTCCATGAGCTTTAACCTCTGTGCTGTTCTGAGGGCAGGAATACAACCCACACACAGTAGAACTGGCAGATATTGTGAGGTTTCCATTATTTCAAATGGATGTCATTTTCAGTTGATACCTTGTGAGAAGAGCTCACCAGATTTATGTCTCTGAATATGAACCCTAGCATGATCTGGCCCTGAGCCCAGACACTAAGCTTCAGCTTAAAACCTGATTCAGATCTGACTCTGAACACCTCGTCATCTCCTTGTTGATAATACGGTATGGAAAGTGAATTGCCTTGTAGCCTGGAGAGGTGGTTCATCAATACAAGGATGACATATGTTGTGGAGTATCACTGGAATGTCTGACATGGAAAAAAGAGGAATTGCTCCTTGGGATATCCATGCCTGCATTTATCCCTGCCACTGCATTTATTTTAGCATTTTGTATCTCTGTTAAGGCTTAACATTGTCCTTATGACATGCATCTGAAAAGATTTAAAATCACTAGCAAAATTCCAATTCCAGTATCTAGCTGTAGCTGAAGTTTCTAGAGATCTATTCAAAATAGTGTTAATATACATAACTTGCTAAAGGCTGCCGTAATGTTTGCAGTTTGTTTTCAAATTAATCACCTCAAGCCTTCTTTTCAGATAAGCTATTTTAAATTCTTTTCCTTAGCTAGGAGAATTTTCTTCACCACTTTTTCTCTTTCTGCAGAAGAATAAATGAAAAAATTGTGTTCTAGCCCCTGTTTTCTACTTCATTCTTCTTTCGACAAGCTTCAAATCACTGCATTCCCATTACTCATGACATGCTGAGGATAACTTCAGCTAGTGTCTCCTTCTACTCTGTCAAGTAAAAATCCAAGAGGGCCAGATGATAAAATCGGTGTTTAACACAGTCATAATGAATTGACAGTGATTATGGAAGGCTTCTACTCTCAGTTCTGTTTCCAAAGACACACAGCTCTTTCATTCACTCACCGTTGCACATTCAAAACACGTGTAAAGTATTTTGTAGCTCATGGACAAAATTCCTGACTATGACTTTAAAACACAGATCCTGCAAATTCCATGAGAAAGACCTTTAACTGTTTGAGAGTGCTATCTCACATTAGCTGAAGTGGTAGAAGCCTTGATTCATGTTAAATGTGCTTGTGATGAGCCCTGCGCCAAAAGACATTTTTGGCTATATTAACTACCTTCTTCTCTCATGAGTCAGCCCAATGCTCTCCTCTGGAACAGTGCCTTTATATAAACTAATTAAAATTTCCAAATTTGTTATGCCAGTGAGATTTATAATGCCAAGTCACTAGAGCAGAGAACTTCAAGATCTATACATGAAATGCTGCCTCTCTGTGACAAAGTAATAGATGTTGTTTTAGTTTACTTTGGCACTGTTTTTCTGTCTGCTGTGTTGTCCATGCATGCATGCCCAAGCAGAGGAACACAGTGGATGAACATATATTGTCAGGTGCATATTGGATAAGTCAGGAATTTTATGAGGTTGGCTAGCACTGCTTACTCATTTAATTTAACAGTCTGGTGACCTGTTCACACCATTTATTTCAGGTTTAGCACCCTATCATAATTTATTTATACAAGAAGAAAAATACACATTAAAAAAGAAAACCAGAATGCCCCCAAATGTTTCACAATGAGCCAAGTTTAAAAATGAAAAGAGCATACTCAGTTTCTACATTATTTACAAAGGTTTAGATCAAGAGTATGAGCATTAAATTCTGCATGGTTCCCCATAATAAATGCTCATTTCACGAAGTATAAAGGAATGCATGTTCCATCTCAGTAATCCAAAAATGCAATTGAACATTGTCATACCATCAGTCTCTGCAGCTTAGACAGCAGCATCTTGACCCGACTTCCAAAAAACATTGCTCAGAAATACTTTGATTTATCCTGTGACAGCAGTCTATGCCACTAGTGTTTTTTTACAATATGCTAGAAAAATAATTGTGCCAGCTGCAGAGGTTGGAAGTGCCTCAGATGCACTATATACAGCCTTAGGAAAAGCAGGAGAGGGAGTATCTTTCTTGGGTTAATTGCAAGCTTTCTGGCTGATTAAAAAACATTATTATCCAAGGCATTTGCTCTCAGTCATGGGTCAAAGCGCAATGCTGCATATAGAAAGATACAACTACAAAGTAAGTCTTCATTGGTGAGGTATTTTAGTATAAGGATCACAAAATTTGACACTGGATTTTTGATGCCATCTTCCATGTCTTAATAAGAGAATTTCTAAAGGCCACCTGTCTCAGATATCTCTATAGCTGTCTGCAGTATTGGCAGGATAGCATCAGGCAAAAGTGTAAAATAGGGAATAATAACGATATTTGATTTTATATAAAAATTGAATTGTTTCTCCCAAAATCTACATAACTGTAGGTTACATTTGAATTTGTGAAAATATCTCATTTTCAGTAAAACAAGCTATCTGTTCAAAAACAATAAAAAAGATAATAAAGAGGTAATAACTTCATGTTTTCTACCTCCGTTGTAATATTTTTCACTATTTGCCTTTTATTTCATTGAAAGCACTTTTACTTTTGAAAATTTGCTCTTGTACCAAGGGACATTGCAATAACATATTATGTCCCTGAAGTGGCTGCATTTCAGCAGAGAGTAAGCAATCCCTGAATAATGCACATTACTTTCGGTCATAGGAAAGATAAAAAATAGACAATGCTGTTATTACTTGTGCTTTGACGCAGGCCTACCCTGAGTGATACGCTGTTGTTCCTATAAAGTAGATATCCAGAAATCTGTACTGAGAAAATGCTTTCTTTTATTTTGTTATGTACATGCTCGTTCTTGAGCTAGAATGAATCACCAAAGCTGATGTTTTGTTTCTTAGTCATCTGATGGATTCATTTCTTTGTTACGCAGAAGAAAATATGGAACTCTTCCAGAAAATCAGAAGAGAAAATATATTCAATTTTAAAATAATTGGGTTAATTTTACAATGTCTTGATATCATGGATTTGGGCTGGTTTATGTTGAAGAATCTTAAAAGTCTAACTGCAAAAAAAAAAAAAGGAATTTTATCAATGTATACTTTGCTGGTTTACTCAGCAGTTCTGGAAAATTGCACTAGCTTTGGAACAGGAAATATTTGAAAAGTTTAGTGATTAAGTTAGCCAAAAGGTGTCAAAAATCTCTTGAAGTCTTTAAGGTTAATGTACTTACTGTAAGGGAGGATTCCTACAAGAGCCTTGAGAACTTACAGCAAGAGTGGCTGATGGGTGTTTAGTTTCTGAGATGCAAGTTTTATTACTACATTACACAACCCATCTTTTTATCTTAATTAAAAGTAATTCCTGCTGTTTTTTGTGTGCCATCTAATGTTATTATGAGATATTTCAAACCATAAGTGACTGTCATGGCAAATGGCAGTCTTGTTCATAATCTGAAAGTAAAGGAAGAATATATATGTTAATTTATTGGCTTAGTAAACAAATTTTTTAAGATGCAAGAATTTGTGAACTTGCTAGGGAAAGCTGAGTCCACTGCGCTATTAAGAAAGATATAGCAATGTTTTTAATGTAATTAAAAAATGAAAAGCATTGTGAGGCTAGATTTTTGACACGGTAAACCCTGAATGAAATTTCAGGCACAACCCATATGAAAACAAGACTTCATGTTTGTTTGTTGTTATACCTTTGATAAGAGGTCTAGAAAAGGACTCGTTGGACTGATAATTTTTGCTGAGGTCACTATAACCTTAAAATTTTTTGAATGGCACAAATTTTCTTGGCGAAAATTTGAAATGTTAAAGAAAAAATGTATTTAAATATAAGTAGAAAATTTATGTAAAATTAAGCGACCAAGCTTGCTTTTCAGAAAGGAATAGTGATGTTTATCAACTGTACATTTTGCTTGGGAATGGCAGGCTACGCTCGTCGCTACTGTCATGGCCCTGAAGGTACTGACAGCCCTGACTGTCCCTACCCATATGTCTGGGGCTCCCCTCACTTGCCCACAGCCCAGAACCCATCTCAGCCCACCTGGGCTGTCAGTCCCTGCTCCAGCAATGCCACAACTGGGACCTTCTCCAGCTCCTCACAGCCCTGCCATGGCTCCCACCCAGCCGGGCCCATGTATGGGCTCACGTCCTGGCCCAGCCTTGGTGTGTTCCCAGGGATGTGCTCGATGCCCTGGGATGGGGCTGACCTTGTGCCCCTACCTGCCCTGCTCCTGGCTGGGGTGGTGGCATGGGCCTGGGCTGCCAGGGGAGTCCCTGGCTCTCCTGTCCCCTTGAGAGCCACCCGTCCATGCAGTGTCCTGACAGGTCAAAACAGATATATTGATGGGGTCTATAATGTATCTTTAATTTTAGTGAAAAAAGGAGAGTAATTAGATAACATTTTAAGTTGGAACATTCCATGTTGTCAGTTTCCTCTCTGCAGCAGGTCAGAGGTGATGAAGACAGGTCCTCATCTTCCGTAGGCTCTGCCTGCTAAAGGCTTCTCAACAGTGCAAGCAGGCAGCATTTATGTGCTGGAGATGGGGCAGAGGGGACAGAGCTTGTCTACAGTTGCCATAGAAAGACAGTAGTCAAAATAGGAGGAACTTGCAAGCTTATTTTCACTGCTGTTCCTGAAGTAGTTTCTAGAGCACAATCAGAGCATCTGTTTCTGAGAAGGGATGCTCTGCTTCCCCTCTCATATTCCCAGGGGTACCCTACTAGTTGTGATGTCTCCTTCAGCAGGAGCACTGTAGGACACCAGATGTTTTCCTACTCTAGGCAATCAGCTGCCTTACTTTGCTTCTGCCCAGAGCTGCCCTGTTTTGCTGGTAAAACTTTTCCATTTTCTCGTCATTTCAGTACTTTCCCAAAAGGTCATCACAAACACGTTTCTCCATGTGGGCAGCTCTCTTCAAGTTCTGTCTGCTGAAAGCCCTCAAAAGAGGTAGTTGGATACCAGCCCATCCTTGCTGCATAACTAGGGATGAATTACTGAAAGAAACCCCACCATATTGTACCAGCAGTAGCATGGCAAGATAACAAAGATGGCCTTTCCTCAAAGACCTTGCTCACACTATCCAGGGAAGAAGTCCACAAGCCAAACAAAAGTTTGACTGACTTGTGAAAGAAGCTACGAACCCCAAGTCTCTGTTACTACTGGGGAAGTGCATTATTCTGGGTTTGTCATTGCAGTGATGTGGTGTTACTGTGCTGTTACTGGTACCCAAGGTTCTTCATGGGCATTAGGGAAACACCTAAGCATGTGCTGTTGTGTACATGATTCAGCTGGATAACCTAATCTGGTAACTGTGTAATGTTTTTGTTCATGCTTCCTTTCTTCCTTGTGCTGCTACAGAATTCCATGTAAATAAATAATAGTGTTTTCTCCTTTAAGTAACCCAAGAAACTTACACAGTAAAAGCTCAGATCAGCGGTTCAGCAAGGAGGGTATGAGGAAGCAGCAGGAGGGGACTGCCGGGGAGCGGGGCACTGAGGGTGGCAGTGAAACAGGCAAGGGGACAGGGAACAGCCCCACAGCGCCCGGGGAGATGGGGAGAGCAGGGAGCAGTGACAGTAGCTGGGGACAGCCAGTAGGATGGACACACTTGTGATGGTGAGGCAGGTCCCAGGCAAAGCCGGGAAGTCGGTGGGTCAGGGTTGGGTTGCATGACCGGGCACAGGAGCACAGGGATACCTGCAGGGTAGTTCAAACCAGGGTCAGGGGCTTGAGCCAGAGCTTAATGCAGCTCCCAGGGGAAGCAGGGACAGGCCCACATGAAGCTTCTCCCAGGTCCTGCTCATGCAGCTCTGCTCTCAGTGGCTTGGGAGCACATCTGCACCACGTCAGAGCTGGCACAAACACAGGTGAGCAAACCCAGAGGAGAGGAGGTGGAAGGGTGGAAGGAGGTTGCAGAGCCTGTTGGTGCAGTGGAGGCCGACAGTGAGTGCTAGTGTTTCTCCAAACGTTGTGCTTTAACAATGACCAAGGTAGTATGCAAGAGGTCCACTTATGAATATCTTAAGCTGATATTAGGAAGGACTACATCACTATTTTCATAAATGTTTGGAATTCTTCAAGATGGATTTTTCAAAGGTCTGAACTTCCTGTTTAGTCTCACAGATGGCAGAAGACTGGGAGTGTCAGGAACTGAAAATGACCCTTTGAGGAATGTCAAGAAGGAAATTAAAAGTTAGACATAAATCATGGTAACATTTTCATAGCAGTAATGTATGAACTAACTACACCATGAAGTAGGAACAGTTAATTAAATCCTCTTAGGTTAGAATTATCTCCAATTTGTTCTTTTACAAAAACAGATGCAGCTTTGTCAGAGTGACCCAAACTAATGTGATTCTTTTAAAGGACAGCCACTTAAAGGAAGGTGTCATATTTTGGGTGGGATCCCGCCCACCAGCTCAAAAGCAGCCTCTTCTGCTCCATGTACTATCAAATGGTGATTTTTCAGAGTATAAATTGTGGTAGTGGTTTCATTTTGTGCCTACCTTTCCTGTATCCTTTTATTGGAAAGTTTGACTGGTAGATGCTAAAATGCTTTCCCCTCCATTTAATTTATACCTATGACTTGAAACTTTCTGCTCAGGTACAAAAAATTATTCTGCATTTAGAACACATGAGTCTGGTTAATATAAAAACTCTACTGGGTACAAGCAGAGCATATTCATTCTCAAATCTAGTAATTTTATAATTTGTTAAATAGCATTCTGAGAAATAGTTATGTGTTATCAGGCTTCCAAATGCTCTGCATATAATGAATACGCAAAACATATCCTGCTGTATGTATAGGCTTCATTTTGTGTATGGAATTATATATATTGCAGAGACAATTTAATCAAACATATGTGACAGATAGCTAAAGCAATTGCACTCTTAAAAAAAAGATATCTTCCAGAGTCTTTGTTAATTAGCTACTTGATCTTTTTACTTACTGGTCTTCAGGTCACTATTTAAATCTTAGAGAAATTTAAACTGAAATAATAAACTTAGTGTCTCAATAGTTATATTCTTTATGAGCTATAATCAAGCTGTCTGCATAAAATAAATAGTTCGCATGTAGATCTGTTTAATGTTTCACTAGTATATCATTTTAATGCAGAATAGCTTCTTTGCAGGAATTCAGCCTGTCACTGGATGTTTAAATTTTCAGTGTCTGTTGTCATGGCAACAGGAATTGACTCTGGTACCCACTGTGTTCAACATAAATTAATTTAAAGTCATAGCATCTTGAAACATTTTATTCTCTTAAAAAAACCCCTTGGTTTTCCTTAGATTTATTGCAGTGAAAAATAGCTATACTTGAAATAGTATTAAAAATGCATTGATTCTCAGCTAATTATTAGTTTTACTTGCAGAATTCAATAAAATTGAACGTAATACATAATGTATGTATGCAAAATTGTTCCTCCATTTCTCGTGGAGCTATACTTTTCAAATGATATAAATGGTACATTTTAACCATTCTTTACTTTGAATTCTTGTGCTTTCAGGTTACAGTTTCAGTGCTTTCAAATCTGCATGTTAGACTGATCAAGTGAAATGTTAGTATTCATGATTTCCTCAAATTTCCTGGTTCTTTTGCAGTTCTGTCATGCTTCCATGAAAACTGCTAGCTTGTTATGTCTTATGTTTAATTTTATTCTATTATCCTTTATGAAAAAAATCTATAAGACACAGCTATGTATGTATTTAAAGGAAACAGAGCGTGTCATGTGTGAGATCCCTTGGGATTCTCACAGTTCTAAAGAGGATTAGGAAGAGATATTAAATGTATGTGGTAAGAGAAGGAAGATTGTTCCAGCAGTCATAACAAAATTATTTTTACTCTTGATATTTGTAAAGTCAGTCACTCACAGACTAATCTATCCTCTTATATGTCTAACTAAGAAGACTAGCTTATGATCTGTAGCATTGTGTGGGGTTCCTCCATGCAGGAGACTGTCAATGACTCTGTTTTGCATAACATTGTTGACATTTTAAAAAAATTCTGTGGCTTAACCTTCCTGATACACGTAGGTCTTATATATTTCATTCCTTGTCGTTTCTACAGTATAGTACACTTCTCACAGGACTAACACAGAAACAGGTCTTTGAAAGAGCTACGTTTCAGTTTTATTTTATGTTGAATAGATTATTTAATGATTTTATAATGCACGTGAACAAAATGTGATCCTTTCTGAAAATTCAGGCATCTTAAAAAATAATATTTTGAAATGACTAAACTGAGGTTTTTTCCTAGGCAATCAGAGCTGTATTTTTTACTATTTGTTCTAGAAATCTTAAAAAAAATCCATGTTCAATTTGAACAATCATCTTCTAGATACTGATTCTTGCATAATAAAACACTTTACACTGCAATAAACCATGTTGTTCAGATTCTATTTCATGTCTGTGTGGAAAACACTGATTAATATTTAGGGCTTCAAAAATTACTGCTGAAATTCAGATGTTAATGTCTTTGGTGTCTCTATGTGCCTAGCAGTTGTAACCTTGCCATATTGACACATACTGTAATGAGACATTTAAGAAAACAGAAATCTGCTGCAGCTCGGCATGACTCATTTGCACCAGCCGCATACATTAATTAATAACCCCGGCAGAGACAACAAATCTGAATCTAAGGTTCCTGTGGGGATTTGTGTTGCAACATTTTCTACAAAAATGTTAATGGCTGCAAACTTTCCTCATTTGGATTAAATCTTCCAAACACCTCCATTTCTTAATGAGTATGCTATCACTCATTATGTTAAATCTTCTGTAACAAGCTTCAGAGGAGAAAGGCTCAGATAGCTATTCTCATCTGTCACTGATGGAACAATTACAGTCTTACAAATGACTTCATTTTGTAGACTGCTTGATTCAAACTACAAGTGAAATAGGATCTTCTCACTCCTGAATTACTGAGAGGGCTTTTCTTTTCAGTTCAGTAAGCAGTAAGTATCACAGAGTTCACAGCAAAGTTGTAGAGTCATAAGGGCGTGTTCTTACACAAATGTGGATTTAAGTATCACATAAATAAACGCCTTCCATAACACAGAACTTTATTTTCAAGTTCACTGCAGACAGCTGATCGCTAAGTTGATGAACTCCGTTTGTTGGGTCCTTCCTTTCCTTGGAGAGAGAACCAGTTATTTAATATTAGCCAGGTCTTGCAGTAGGCATTGACAAGGTCCCTCAAAGTGCTATGTAATCCAGTATCTTTTACTTGTACTATATTACTTTTTAAAACATCTGTCTGATTTTTCTTTAAACTGTTTACTAATCTTAAATCCTTTTCTCCCATTGCAAGCAGATACGTAGGTGGTGCCTCTTTAAGATAGGCAGATTGTAATACTGAAATGTGCATTATAACTGAAATTCAGCTCTGATTTTACTAAATTACTATTTTCATACCATCAAAGTTCATTTTTGAGAGCATGAATGATTCATCTAACTCCTGGCAAATAGTGAGTAGCTCAGTAATATTGTAATATGTAGTAATAATATAGTAATAGTACCATAGCTTAGCTTCACTAAGGAGACGGTAAAAACAAATTAGTAATAGAACCTGTTGCCTGTTTGAGAACGCATAACATATGCCTCCAAAAGGATCCTTGCTATGATTTCTTTTCATAAGTGGGGAGAAGAATCTGAGACTTTTCCAGAAATACAGAATGCTATTGCTAGGAATATGCAGTAGGTTTACTTTTTGAAATCATTGGCAAAATTTCCTTAAATAAACCATTCTGAATGTCTTTGCTGTTACTCTATGTAAACCTTTTCCCAACCACACATATATATATGAGTATATGCAGCTAAATCACATAGCAGAAATCAAACTTCCAATGATAATACTTTATTTTCACTTATTTGGAAAGCTAAGATTTGCCAAAGTGTAGTTCAGTAAGGTCTTTCTGTCTGTTTCCAGGGGCTTTATAGAGGTTTATGTTATAAAAAAAAAAAGAACCTTGTTAATAAATCTTGATGGTTTTGCTTTAGGTCAAGATTACTGAGTTTTTTAATATTGCTTGTTTCTCCTGCAGTCACTGACAACATTTTAGTTTTAATTACTATCTAATATTGCTTCCTTCCGATATTTGAAGCATATTGGCTTAAGTGGAAAGGGCAGTCTAAATTCAGAGGTAAGGCAGCCAATTTATTTGCAAGAAATGAGGTAGTTTTCCTGCTAGCCGCTGTAACATATCCTTAAAAAATTCTTGAAAATTGTGTCTGTTTTTGCGCTGATCTTTCTTGGACATTTGCTGATCATTATTTGGTGGCAAAGTTCCTAATAAATTCTCCTTAATCCTGAAGTGTATTTTTTTCCCAAGAGTCAATGAACACTCAGAGAACTAACAACACTTGCCACTCGCTCTGTGTTCTGACTTTTCATGGGAAGAAAAAAGAAGTGTCATCTTGAATTTAGTGTGTGTTTCCTCTGCTAGATTGTCTGGTATGGTTACAATTTTGTGAACAGTGCAGTCAGGAATGCATTTAATGCCTCAATGAGTTGAATACTCTTAGGATAGTAGCCCAAGTTCTTTCAGATGTGATTCAGAACAAGATTTTGATCATTTCTGTGAAATGAAAAAAACACCATATAAAATATAGAACAAAAAAAAAATATCTGTAGCAGTAAAATCAATAGCCGTAGGTAAGGGACTGGGGACTGCTTGTCTGTTTTAGAGTAACCCATGTGTTGCAATGATACCTGCCTGTGCTCGTTTGGCTTCCTATGCATTGAGATTCAGGGTCTCATTTTAACTGTCTCTCCCCTGTGTAATTAGCATTTATTTCAGAGGAATGCATTTAACTTTTTTCATTCCAGGGTTAATTTTCCTCTGCTTTCTTTGAACTCAGTAAACATGATTTTCATTTACATCAAAAACCTTTTGAGCCACTCTGCTAACTTATTTCCATTTTAAAGGGCTTCTGTACTATCAGTATGATGGAAAAGGTCATAGTGCAAATGAAAAATCAAGGCCAGTGGGGTTTCTAGACATCTTGTTTGTATGTTTCAAAGCAATCATAAATAAGGAGGAAAAAATATTCTTGCGAGTTATTTATTTTTTCCTTCCAATTATTGAATCTTTTTTATTTTATAACACTTATAGAAGGCTATAAAAATGTGCTTTGAAAGCTATTAAAAACACTTTCAGCATTTTCAAACTGAATGGCAACCTTTAAAAAGCATCTGAGTTTATTTGAAGTAAAAATTTCAAAATGCAGCCTTCCACTTTACTCTCGTGACACATGAATTTCTGGCACTAAGAACAGTTAATGCAGTGAAAATGGGCACAAAAAGGAAACCCCTGTTTTTAATTTATAAAAATAACCTCTTATCCTTACAATTGTGAATGGTAAATCCATTGTGTTAAAGATGTTGAGCTGGGCCCACTGAAGATTGCATAAAGCTCCCACTGAATTCATAACCAGATTGCAAGCACTTGTTCCAAACAGAGCTTGTTTCAGATAGTTATATTTATCAGAGATCGGATCGTTTTAAATGGAGGCATCTAAGGTAAAATAATTCTACATCTCTTTTATACGGAGATTTTTCCACAGTCTTGCAAATCTTCTGGCCAGGAAATTTTTCCCAGTGAGACAGCCTATGTTTTCCTTATAGCCACATTAAAATATTTAACTTTCACCCCCTTTTAAGGGATTGTTTAATACCAGGCTATTGTCACTGACATTTGCAGAAAATATGAAGCTTCAGAGATTTTTTTAAGAAAGCCAAAAAGAGCCAGATACCCACTTCTTATTCATACACTTTGAAACATTTTATTGGTAGGAACTGATCAGCAGGCCAAACTACTTCAGGCTTCTTTGTTCCAGTTCTTTGTAGGCCTGTGAAGAGGTATTTGTCTTCAACTCCATTGTTTGCTTTCATAGCAGTTTTCAAAATTCACTATTGAAGCAAGAAAATTTAGTAATATAATTCATAACTAATGTCCAGATTCTTGAATACCAGGCTTATCTATGGATAAAATTGAGATATTTGTTTCAGTAGAGACACAGCAATACGAACAGCAGTAAATCATATGGAAACATACAGACATTTAGCAAACAGCTAAATTACATAAAGAACAGACGCTGGAAATTGACTGGGGTGTATTTGTAACACAATCGGGTCTCTGTTTACGGTGGAGCCTCTTAAGCGTCAGACCGACATAAATAATAAAGCAGAGCCATGTGTTGTCATTTTAAATAGTTATAGCAGATGGGGAGATGCTATATGCAGCTATGTTACGAGGCTGTAGATCAGAGCTGCAAATAACCCCAGGAATACGGAAAAAGCTTTAGTCAAAGTAAGGCAGCCTTCAGGACATCTTGAGGTCAAAACCCTTTACTTCTATTTGAAGAAGGAAAGCTTCTCTCCGCAACAAATAATATGGAGGAATTTCCTTCCTGTGGGCATAGTCTGGTTAGCAGTAAACAATTGTCACTATGATGTATCCATGCTCACTGATCTATTTCATTTTTTAACCACCTGCTCTAACAGAAACAGTTGAAATGAAATGATATCCCAAGGATATATGTCTACTCTTTGGAATCGTTTGCATCTCAGTGTTTATGTTCAGTAACTGCCTTGGTTTCTTGGCTTGCATCCAGCAACAGGAGACTGTTATCCTGGGATAGGATTTTATGCAAATCACATTATCCTGTAATTAAAATATTGCTTGGACTATAATGGTAAGTGTTGTGTCTGTCCTATTTTCAAGCTGAACTGCATGAATGACCCTCTAATTCAAAGCGTCAGCCTCTGCCTGTCAAAACTTGCTATCTGCTACTCTCTTGACATGTCATTCACTATCACAGTGGGCCCAGCCCTGGTTTTGCCAAAAGCAATGGAAATACTTCTACCAACTTTACAGGGAAAAAAAGTCAAATCCAACACACAGGAACTGAATTCTCTGTTCAAATAGAGTGATTATGTTTTGCATTTGTTTTTGATACTTATATTGCTTTTGATAATATAGAATATTTTGCCAAAAGAATAGCAATCTATTGATGTCACTCATCTAGGAAGAAAAAAAAGCATTGCATTCTGCTAACTATTTGATTAAAAGAACTACAATTAGCTTTTCTGTTTCCATTGGGGTTTCAACTGAGAGTTATATTCTCGTCATGTTAAACAAACCAGGTGACACTATTTATTACAGAGCCAGTGATACATGAGATCACATGACCTAAGGAACTGCATCATTTGCTTTGACCCACTAGTGAGAAATGGTCTTTATTTTTAATATGCATTTCCCTGCTTGTTCTAGATCTAATGCTAGTTATACAAAGTGTTACCATCCAAGCTCAAGTGAAAATATTTTCAAACAGAAAAAAAACATTTACAGAATCTTTAACACTCATTAACTTCCAAATAGATCCACAGCTGAAGAGGTGTTTTTCCATTCAAAAATTAGGTGTAGATGTTAGACATTAATTTCTCTCTCTTTTCTGTCCCTGTTTCTCACTTAGAATCCCTTGTTACCTGCTGAAAATAATGTAAATTCCACTGGTGAAATGCTGTAGTTATGTGTCTCCAGAGATGTAAGCAATTTTGAGAAATACATTTGCTTACTCATGCAGAGATGCTTATAAGTGCACTAATAGTCAGTAAATAATTCTGTGTTGTCATTTAGTATATAAGGCTGTCTAAATATAGAAGATACGTGCATTAGTTCAACTGAGAATGACACAGTTATGTTACTCACAGGCATCAGAAGCCTCCTGAATCTTCTGTCAATCTCCTGGCTTTTATTCTTTTCTCCTATTTCTCATGCTGAGCCTTTTGTTCCTCTGTAGATATCCAAAGAATCAGCCACAAATATTCTCTTTTTTTGCAGCATGAGCCATTTCATCCTCTTAGGCAATTTTGAGGGCTTCTTCTGAGATACTGTGCAGCAGATAGGCCTATTATTTGAAGCCTGTCCTGTGCTTAATCTGTAATATCCAATACAAGGGGTTGTGCTGGATTTCAGAACTTCAGGCTTCTCAAACTGGAGCCATCTTACAGCAACCAGTGATGTCCAAATGTTCAACCTGAGATTAAACGAAGTTCTCTTATTCCCAGAATAATAATAATAAAACATCTTCATAAAAATTATACTTGTAAACAATGGAAGCATCTAAAAGGGGCATGGGGCAAGTCTGGGTAATTACTGGTTTTGTCTAAGAAGACGTAAATCACTGAAGAGCCCTCAGATATCGGCTGTTAACTGTCCAAGTCTCCTTTCACCTCTATATCATTACAACAATACAGACTTCAAATAAGATATTCTCATTTGTCATTAATGCAGTTGACAGAGCAAAGAGACCAAAATCACTGTCGCACACAGCTAAGGAGAAGAGAAGCAGAACACCGCGATATTGTATAATTATAATAGCTCTAGCAGTTGTAATGGATATTAAAGGCGATGACATAGCCTGATCCAAAAACAGCTAACACAGCATCTAATGTCCAAACATCTGCTTTCAGAAGCCTGATTTATTAACAACAACAACCCTTCCGCTCCCCCAAACCCCCATTCTTTAAGTTTGTAAAGATATTTCGAGAGGAGCTCCCTTATTATTCCCTTTCATAATGGGAGAAATTATTCCACATATTACTTCTGTGTTGCAGATTAGCGTTTCTCCATCTCTGTTATACCTTTGTAGGCTGACTAAAGACCAAGCCTGTTACGGATAGTCAGTCCCTGCTAACGTATTTCAATAGTTCGGACAATACGATTTGAATGTTATGTGGGGGCAATCCCAAGTCTGGAGGTTTGGATAAATTCTGAAATATCAATACAGTTATTTGAACCAACTGAAAATAGTTTCTGCTGCTCAGAGGCTTCTTTCATTTCTCTTTTCTTTGTTGGCATTTCCTTCCTTCTCTTTGACTTATAACAGTTTCCTTGCTATTGCTTACATCAAGATTTCTGCTTTCCTAACACACTCCTCAAAGAAATGACCTTTGTGACAGATGTTACTCTCAAAAGCCTTCCTCTATATCTATTACTCTTGGTATGTGAGAGTTCATTAGGTTACAGGTGTGTACCTCTAGCCCAAGAAAGGTCTGTTGAAAGAAAAAAAAGGAAAACTAGAGTGAAGATAAGCCAGAGGTTATTATTATTATTTTTAATTTAAAATTCAGAGTCCACTTATCTATGCAGTTTCAGGAAATTTGGAGCTGAATTCAAACTCCTTTGTTGAAGCCACCTCATGAAAATTTTGGTGAAATTGCTGTGGAGCAGGACGGTAGGTTATAACAATACCTTCTGCTCCTGAGTTTCATTTGAATGGTTAGCCATATCTGGAAACATATCCCTTAGGGGAGTACTGATAACTGAAGCAATTTAAACTTGATAGCTTTTAATATCAGGGTTCTTGTGCTCACATTTTTGGAACGAGTTTACATACACAGTTCCCCAAGCAGTTTGTTTAATTAATAATTTTCTTCATATTACATTGTTAAATATAGAATTTATTTTGAGAGCTTTTGCATTTTATTAGAAAGACACACACAACTTCCCCCTTTCCCAAATCTGTAATTTCTGTAATTTTTAACTTTTTGTAACAAAAGTAATGCTTTAGTTGAGAGTCTCTATCCAGTAAAAACTAATTGATGCCATCTTGTGGTAAGTAAAGAAAATACAACAACAATCAATCCACATTCTTTGTCACATCCTGTGTAACTGTGCATCAAATATTCCCTTTTTCTTCTCTTGCTTTTTCTCTATCTCTCCATGCATGCCATTTTGTTACAGTTCGAGGTCTACCTCAGCTCTGAAAAGATAGTGATACAGTTCAAAAACGTTTTCCATTAAAACAATAATTTAAGCAATCTTCAGAAAAAGAACAATCTGTAATATCTACTAGGATCAAATTAAAATAGGAAATATAGAGCAAACAGTTAAGTTTATGAAACTAAGTTGAGCTACAGCTTGATTTCTTGACATGTGTGAGTTAAAAGAAAAATTATGGAAAGCTTCTGTTTGGGGTAGGCATCACTGTGGTAGCACAAAGCTTGGCAAAGAGACACGTGCTAGATTTTCAGTGGAAAAATCTTTGATACTAACTGGAATTTCTAGTGTTCTTTGTCACACTTCCAACTTCATATTAGAATGAGGTTGAGAATTTCCTTCCTTAGAACATCTCGTGCCAGTTTGGCCATCCCAGCCATGATTCAGTTTCAATTGATGCATTTGCAGTGCTCCTTAACTGCCATGAACTGATTAGAAACATTTCTAGAATGTAAAGAAATCTACCTTCTGTCTGTGATTCACAGGCATCCGAAAGTGGAGTTAGAGTCCTACTGTGTCATCATATTGTCAAAATTGCACCCTGATGCTTTTCATTGTCCATTATTTTAGTAATGTTCTTGTAATGAGGCAACCAGTAAAATGATAGATAGTAAAAGAATGTATATTTCCTTTAAGGAGTGCCTGGGAGCCTACAAAACTCAGAAATGCTATAAAGACCCTTATCCTAGGCTAGACTATTTCCTTCCATAGTAAATCTATGGGAGAATATCATATTGAGAATTACCTATGGAACAGCTGCAAGAAAAATTCTCACACCCAAATATCCATATGGAATACAGAAAGCCTGGCCCTTCTGAGGACAGGCTTGGGGCACTCTTTGGTTATGCAATTCTATCGTTTTAACCTTGTCTGTTCCCCTTTAGTCCAGTTTCAGTATCAAATTGTACCCTAGGTGTTTCCAGGAATTGACTTTAAAAGCACGCTGTGCTATTCTACTATATAACATTTTTCTAATACCAGGACCTTCCCAAAAAAAAATCAGTGGAAAAGCTTTTCTTCAGTCAAGGGTAAATGGCTGGGACAAGGGGGGACAACATGTTCTTATTCCCTCCCGTCAGCCCTGGAGGGACTGCCAGCTTTCCCGCTGCCAAGCTCAGCACGTTCTATGTCTCTTTGAAAAGACTTCATAAGGCACAGGACCTCTCCTTTCTGTAATTCTGCGGACCACTCTTTCTCTGTGAGAATCACTGCTCCTCTTGGTTTATATTCTCTGCGAAGACAGACATACGGCACAGCGTGAATCTATGATCTGAAATTGCATGCAACACACAACAGCTAATTGGAAGAATATTTCAAGCCTTTGTGTACACTGAACTGCATATTGTAGATGCCTCCTAAATAGCTGATTATATGCCTGAGAATGTCAATAACAATTTTCTAATCAGGTCCCTGCACCTGAAAACATACTGTACTATCCCATCTTGCTTTCAAGAATTTTAAACCGGATTCTGACAGAGCCTTAGGTTGTTGAAACAGGTCTGAAAACCCAGTGTTTCTTCTGTTCCTAGCATATGAAATTCCTATTCCAAATTGACCCTTTAGTCTCAATATCTTAACAATGTACATGGAAACTGAGTAACAAAAACTTAATGGCTGTAGTATCTGCTTAGTGGTACTACTGTCATCACGGAGAAGGAAAGACAGAATATATTGGTCAGCTGTTTTTTCAAACTCAGGATCAAAGATGCAAACATATTGAATAGTTTTGCCTTCCTTTGTCTATGCTGAAAAGAAAAATCCCATATCTGAAATGGCTGAAAATAATCATGAAATGATATTCAGTGGAACAAGCAGTTGGGTGAAAAAACCCAGGGATGATTATGAAAATGTGAGAATTATTTGTTCTGAAAGTTTCTTGGTAAAACCCTTCAATTTTTCATTTCAAACAGCATTTTCCATTTAAAATTAATCAACATTTCACAGAACCGTATAAAGCCCTAGAGTCATGGTACCTGTAGATGTCACCTGATCTAACTCTGTACCCTAAGTCATGCTAAACTATGTCTAACTAACGTTTGTTTAACTTGTTCCTAAGGACCTCCAGTGATAGAAACACTATATCAACACTTAGAGATCTGTTCCAGTTCCTTCCATTCCTTATTGTTGACCCATTTATCCCACTGTTTAACCCAAATCTTCTCTGCAGCAAATGTGTTATTCAGCTTGGACTTGTAGAACAGTTTTTCCCTTTCCTTTTAGCAAAGCCTTTACAAATTTGGGGATTTATATTCCTCTTCATTTTTCTTTTCCTGCAACTGTTCAACCTTCCCCTTTACATCATGCTATCTAGGCCTTTGAACATCTCTGTAGCTCTCAACCTTATTCATAGAATCATAGAATCATTCAGGTTGGAAAAGACCCTTGGGATCATCGAGTCCAACCATCTTCCCTACTCTACAAAGTTTTTCCCTACACCATATCCCCCAACACCACGTCTAAATGACTCTTAAACTCATCCAAGGATGGTGACTCAACCACCTCCCTGGGCAGCCTGTTCCAGTGTCTGATCACTCTTACTGTGAAGAACTTCTTCCTAATGTCTAGTCTAAACCTACCCTGTTGCAACTTGAAGCCATTCCCTCTTGTTCTATCGCTATTTGCTTGTGAGAAGAGACCAGCACCAACATCTCTACAATGTCCTTTCAAGTAGTTATAGAGAGTGATGAGGTCTCCCCTCAGTCTCCTCTTCGTCAAACTAAACAGTCCCAGCTCCCTCAATCGTTCTTCATACGGCTTATGCTCCAGGTGCTTCACCAGCTTCGTTGCCCTCCTCTGTACCCGCTCCAGCACCTCAATATCTCTCTTGTATTGAGGTGCCCAAAACTGGACACAATACTCCAAGTGTGGCCTCACCAGTGCTGAGTACAGGGGGACAATCACCTCCCTACTTCTGCTGGTCACACTATTTCTAATACAAGCCAGGATGCCATTGGCTTTCTTGGCCACCTGGGCACACTGCTGGCTCATATTCAGCTGCTTGTCAATCAGAACTCCCAGGTCTCTTTCTTCCAGGCAGCTTTCCAGCCACACTTCCCCAAGCGTGTAGCAATGCACGGGGTTGTTGTGGCCCAAGTGCAGGACCTGGCACTTGGTCTTGTTGAAGGTCATACCATTAAGGTTCGCCCGTCGATCCAACCTATCTAGGTCTCTCTGTAGAGCCTCCCTGTCCACGTGCAGATCAATGCTCCCACTTAACTTGGTGTCATCTGTGAACTTACAGATGATGCACTCTATGTCATTATCAAGATCATCAATGAAGATATTAAACAGAAATGGTCCCAACACTGAGCCCTGGGGAACACCACTTGTGACCAGTCACCAGCTGGACTTAACTCCATTGAGCACCACACTTTGGGACTGTCCAGACAGCCAGCGCTTGATCCAGCAGATAGTATGCTCGCCCAGGCCATGTGCAGCTAGTTTTTCTACTAGAATTCTATGGGGAACAGTGTCGAATGCTTTTTGAAAGTCCAGGTAGATAATATCCACAGCCTTTCCCTCATCCAATAATTGGGTCATCTTGTCATAGAAGGAGATCAGGTTCGTCTGGCAGGACCTGCCTTTCATAAGCCCATGCTGACTAGGCCTGATCCCCCAGTTGCCCATTATATGGTTTGTGATGGCACTCAAGATGACCTGCTCCATGACCTTCCCTGGTATCGAGGTCAGCCTGACAGGTCTATAGTTTCCTGGATTCTCCTTTTTGCCTTTTTTGTAGATGGGTGTTACATTTGCCACCCTCCAGTCCATTGGGACCTCCCCAGTTAGCCATGACTTCATATAAATAACGGAAAGCGGTCTGGCGAGCACGTCTGCCAACTCTCTCAGCGCTCTTGGGTGTAGCCCATCTGGTCCCATAGACTTGTGTGCATCCAAACGGCGTAGCAGGTCACTGATCTCTTCCTCTTTAATTGTGATGCCCTCGTTCTGCTTCCCCTCCCTGTCTCCTAGCTCATGAGGCTGGGTGTCCAGGGAACAGCTAGTTCCACTGCTAAAGACTGAGGCAAAGTAGGCATTGAGCACCTCAGCCTTTTCCTCATCCTTGGTGATTATGTTTCCCTCTGCATCCGATAAAGGAGGGAGATTTTCCCTAATCCTCCTTTTGTTGTTAATGAATTTATAGAAACATTTTTTATTATCCTTAACAGCTGTAGCTAGGTTGAGCTCTAGCTGCGCTTTGGCTCTCCTAATTTTCTCCCTGCATAGTGTCACTACCTCTTTATAGTTTCCATGAGAGGCCTGCCCCCTTTTCCAAAGGTTGTAGACTCTCCTTTTGTTTCTGAGATCCAGCAAAAGATCCCTATTTAGCCAGACTGGTCTCCTTCCTCGCCTACTTGTTTTTCGGCACACGGGGACAGCCTGCTCCTGTGCCTTTAAGACTTCTTTCTTGAAGTATGTCCATCCTTCCTGGACTCCTATATCCTTCAGGGGAGCCTCCCAAGGGACTTTGTCTAGCAGTCTTCCGAATAGGTCAAAGTTTGCCCTCTGGAAGTCTAAGGTGGCAGTTTTAGTAACCCCTCTCCTTGTTTCTCCAAGGATCGAGAACTCAATCATCTCATGATCACTGTGCCCTAGACAGCCTCCAACCTTTACTTCCCCCACAAGTTCTTCCCTGTTCACAAGGAGCAGGTCCAGGAGGGCACTTCCCCTGGTCGGCCCACTTACCAGCTGTGTGAGGAAGTTATCCTCCACACACTCTAGGAACCTCCTGGATTGTTCCGTCTCTGCTGTGTTGTATTCCCAGGAAATATCTGGGAAGTTGAAGTCCCCCACGAGAGCAAGGGCGGGTGATTGCGAGAGCTCTGCCAGTTGCTGACAGAATATTTTATCGATTTCTACATCCTGGTTTTGGGGGTCTGTAATAAACTCCCACCACGATATCCGCCTTGTTGACCTTCCCCTTGATTCTAACCCATAAACACTCTACACTGTCATTCCCGTTATTAAGTTCTAGGCATTCAAATGTGTCTTTAACATAGAGGGCCACCCTGCCGCCTCTCCTTCCTTGTCTATCCCTTCTGAAGAGTTGGTAGCCATCGATTGCAGTGCTCCAGTTGTGTAAGTCTTCCCACCACATTTCTGTGATGGCAACTATATCATAGTTTTCCTGATGTACAATGGCCTCCAGCTCCTCCTGTTTTTTGCCTATACTGCGTGCATTTGTGTAGATGCACTTTAGCTAGGCTAATTTTCCTGCCACTTTTATGGGGGACTGAGCCCCAACACCCCCCTGACCATGCCCAGACCCTTCTGTGGTTGCCAGCCTATCACTATCCTTGATGTCATCACCACATGGGTTACCATCCCCCACCTCTACGGAGACAACAGGCCACAAGACCTTGCTAGCGCTTTTACCCACCAGCACTGGTAATTTGCTCCCAGGCTCCTCTTTAGTAATCCTGGTTTCATCCCCATCCCCCTTCAAATCTAGTTTAAAGCCCTTTCAATGGGCTTTAAAACTTATTGATCCACATGCCCCCTGAAGCAT
This sequence comes from Numenius arquata, assembly GCF_964106895.1. Lineage (NCBI taxonomy): Eukaryota > Metazoa > Chordata > Aves > Charadriiformes > Scolopacidae > Numenius > Numenius arquata. Next base: position 60,427,612 of record NC_133616.1, on the reverse strand, counting down.
GGTGCCAAAATGCCCTATCAATGCCCAAATACCTTATTACTGCAGTGTAGAAGGAAAAGACCATTTCGTGTTCTCAAAGCTTCTATGTCTTTTTATTGAACCTGTATTCTTTCTTTTTTTTCAACTATATGGCACTACGCACATGGTCAGCTTTGCAAAGCACTATGAACTCACATGCTGTTCTAGGAAATTGTTGCCCAAGCAGTTGGCTTACATTCTGTATTTGTGCAGCTGCCAATTTCAGCCTACACACAGGCTTGTAAATTTGAAGTTACAAGTTTTGTAGCTGACTTTGGAACTTCATCCTTTTTGTTTTTTAAAAAATCAGGTCTTCAATATATGAAGATTATTTTGCATTCTTGCACAGTTGTCCTGTATACTGAAAGCTCTAGATTTTTAGCTCTGTCACATGTAATTATAATGATCATATTCTCTGCAAATAGAAGAAAGCACAGAGTATTTTCAGAAAGTTGATGAAACCTGAAATACTATGTTGGCTTTGAAAATGACCATTTTTTCCTCAGTTTTTTCAGGTGCTGAAAAAGGAATCCTCGATTTGGAGGAGTCTCCGTATACAAGTTTACAAAACTTCCTGACAGTTATTTCTACTTGGAACTAAACCTTCTTGTTAGCAAGAACAGGGGCTCTCTAGGATCTCTTTATCTTCCCCAGACTGAGTCTTCTTTGCACTGCAAGGTTTCACTGCACTGATTCTGAGAATCTCTGTATTTGTTCCCTATAAACTGAAAATGGGATACCGTACTGTTAAAGGCATAGATTGTGTAGGAAGTTTCTGGTATACTACAAGTATGTTTGCATGAGACCTCTTTCATTATTTCCTCATACTTGCTTTCATTATTTTCATATTTGTGTATTTTTTTCATTATTTCCTCATATTGACGGGGTTCAGGGTTACAAAATTGAACACTCATCTCACACACCGTGACTCAGTTGTTGATAATCACTTTCAGCTGTATTTTGTAGGGCTGAAGTTACGTTTTTCAATAAAAAGATGTGACGTGTCCAGCCCTAGCTGAAGATATTATTCTTAAATTTAGATTTTCATTCAAAAATATAGACTATGTTAAAATCTTTTGCTGTTTTTTTTAGTAGAGTGGATTGCATTTGTACTGCTTCATTTTCTCTTTTTGGCCTTGTTATCTGTCTTAGTGTCATTCTTAACTATGTGCTATAGTCAAGAATGCTATATCATTGTATTGTAGATGGAAAGCAGCTAGGGTTTAGCGGTGGCAATTTTTTTTTGTGTGTGCAGTTTCCTTTCCCAATTAGCCTCCATATTCATTGTTTGCCATCATGTCACAAACTACTAAGGTTGTTTGATATGTTCAAATATTTCTAAGGAGGAAATACCTTATAGCAGCATGTAAATAAACAAAAATTTTCTTTCATATTACACAGAACTTCCAGTCGAGTCAATGGGAATTGGCTCAGTATCCATAAGCCTAACAAAACATCCTCATTTTCCAGTGTGTACATATATGTGTGAGTACAAGCATATATGTGTCCTATGCTTTTATTGTATGTATGTGCCTCAAGAAATACTATCTATAGCATATAGGCCATTTTGATGTAAAAACCAATGGAAATGGAACATTATTTCTTTGATACCTGTTTTAGGAAATCATGAAAATGATATAAAAATGTATATTTGAACTTTTCTTCATTTGCTTTTGTATTTCCAAGATGCTTCTAAGAAGCGCTGAAAATCTATGAACTTTCTAGTTAATTATTTTTCAGTTCTGAAATACACAATCAGAAGCTGAATGAGTAGAATTTAATTTCTATATATAAACATTATCGCTAGGCAGAGAATAGCAGATGGCCTGTGGAAACATCTACTTATCCTTGCAGTATGAATCATCACACCAAGGTTTTCTGCATAGTCTTCTCTTTCAGTAATCAAAACAATGTATGTTTGATGACAGATCTTTCAGAGAAAAACCAGTGAAAAGTATGCCCTTGTAAAGAAGTGTTTGATGTCATATTCAGCTATTGCTGAAGGATTTTCACAATATACACATTATGCAATATTTCATTGTATGCAGAACCGGTTAAAGCTTAAATCTCTTTTTTGTCTTGGAAAGCAAGATAAAAAGAGGGAAATCTGACAAGAAAAGTAATTGGAAAATGGAATTATCTACCTGAAAGGCTGTTTTCTTTTGTGGCTCCCATTTGTTTTTTTAAATGAAAAGAGATCTGTGTATTGTCTTATGAAATACAGATGAAACAGTTCAAGAAATAATATACCTCACTGAAGTACTGCCAAAAGAGATCATAACCCTAGAAATGATTAGTGGTTTCAGAGTTCACTCTGTCCCATAGGGATATTTTCTTCTACAACTTTTCTCTTTCTCTCTTGCTTTTTTTTTTTTTTTTTTTTTAGGAAAAAGACAATGACAAGAGATTCAACACCACAAACCAGAAATAATTAAGTTCTTACAATATTCAAAAACAATAACATAAGAGCTTGCAGAATTATGTACCACATACCTTGATTCATTTGCCAAGCATTCATTACCACATATCAAGCATTCATTTACACTACATATGAAAATGCAATGTAAACTTCTCTGCATTGCTTTTGTTAATCATCTAGAATGAATTCTCACAGAGAACAAGCAGTAAAAAACCTCTGATAAAATTCTCATATCCTGTAAGTGTGAAGTGTGGGATGCACCTTTAAATTTTACCAAAGGCAACTGATGTGTAAGTCTTGTTTTAGTGAAACTGATGCTTTGCAGAGGTTGTACAGAGGAAAAATAAGAATTAAAATAAAAAAATACCCTCTATGAACAAAAACAATCTGAGGACACCCTTAAAACATTTTAGAGGTTTTTAGATAATATCTGAAATCTTCTCCTAAGCGTGGTATACGTAAAAATTAAGCATTAACTTACACACATCCAAAGGCATTGTATTAAACAAAACCCAAACCAAAATAGAAAAGCCTGAATAATGCAGTCGCCTGCTGACATAATTCAGGAAACTGAATTTGTTCTGCTCATTTGTCACATTTGTTCTGCTACTGTAGACAATGAGACTTTATATAGAAGTGCAAGTCACTTCATTCTCTTGGTAGTAATAATCAGTGATAGTATTTCAATAGGAAATAATCCTAGAAATTTTACAACCGTGTTCGTTTTTGTCATTCTAACTTTGCAAAGATAGTCTATACTCAGTAAACACAGTAGGTAAAATTCATCATTGATCTCATTCATGTCTTGATCAACACTACCTTGTGTGAAAAAATCAGGCAGCTGGAATGTAGGAGGGTGGCTGATGCAAACTTTCTTGTTAGTTCATGAAGAATGTGATAATTATCAAATGCTAAGACAGTGTTTTTGTAAGTATTATGAACTCATATATACTATAGTCCACAGCACAAACCAAAAAAATAAGACACATAAATTGATATGGATTATGTACTGTAACTGATAATTTCAGTAACAAGTCAGTTAAATGAAAGATTTTTGCTATTTACGTTACCATTTTATGTCATGTTTTCATTTTTCCATTTTGAAGCATACAGACAGACTCCAAATTAATAGTATCAAAAGGAAAAATAAACAATTCTGATGAGATACTATTTCTCTTTAAAGTCAGTAATAAATTGAGGGCTTGCTAAGTTTTTCTACCAATTCTCTTTTAACAGAAATATGAAGCTGTGATTAAAAATTTTTTTGTTGTAATAAATAATCATTTTTTCTAAGATACCTTTAAATAAATTTTGGCCTAAAAAGCAAATTTCCATTAGGAATTTTTCCATTTTCCATACATAGAAGTCTAGGTTTAAAAGTTAATTTCAACCCAGCTAATGCAAAGATGAAGGATTAACTGCTAAAATTTGTTCCAGAAATGTAATAACACCTGTTCCTTTTAATCCCCTCCAAAAAAAGCCTTGAAGATATTTTGCTTCTTGACAGATTTATCTCTGTTCTTTAAACAGCATCAAGTAATTACCCCAGCTTATTGCAAATCTTTTTGTCTGGTAAAAAATGCACAACTTTATGGATTATCTCAGACAGAAATGTATCATTGTGCCCAAAAGATTACATGTCTTGTTAAAAAAACAGGACTTTTTTACCTCTTCACACTTCTGGTTTTGCTACAGAGTTACTGTAATCAAAATAAATTCCATATCTGGATAATAAGGAAATATCTTCACAGAGATAGTTTTACAGTGGCTGTAAAAATCTGCAAAGATCTAATGCAACTTTTCACATGAGATGACTAACAGCCAGTTCTCTTTCTCAATGTGCAGGTAGTTATCTTGGTGACTTGTATTAGTTATGGCTTTACAAGAACTTTGTAATGAGCTTCTGCTTAAAGTAGTAAGATTCAAAGCAACCAGGTGTTATCTGGATCACTATGCTCACCATAAATTTTATCCAAGACCCAATTGGAGTCATGGAGTCTATGGAAAACTTCAGTGTATTTTCTTGGTGTGGTGGGTTAACCTCATCCAGAAGCCAAGCATCCATACAGCTACTCGCTCACTCCTCTTGCCCAGTGGGACAGGGGAGGGAATAGGAAGAACAAAAGCAAGAAAACTCATGGATCAAGATAAAGACAATTCAATAGGTGAATGAAAGAGAAAGGAAAAAGAAAAAGAAGTGGTGGAAAGGCAATCACTCACCACCTCCCACAGGTAGAACAATGCCACTCTCTGAACGATAGAGACCTTGGAAGCCAAAAACACCCCCATCCTTCTTCTACCTCTAATTTTCATTGCTGAGCCTGACACAATAGGGTATGAAATATTCCTTTGGCCACCTGGTGTCAGCTCTCCTGGCTGTGTCCCCTCCCAATCTCTTGGCCACCCCCAGAATGCTCACTGGACTGCAGCGTGGGGGCACAGAGTGCAGAGTGGGAAAAAGGGAAATCTTTGACACTATGCAAGCACTGCTCAGAAACAGCCAAAACACTGGTGTGTTACCAACTCTCTTTTAACCACAAATCCAAAACACTTGTCGTGAATAATCATATAATAAATTGAGAAGCAAATTCTTCATAATAACATATTTCAAAACATTGCATGTATTATGTGGGTCTGTAATTTTTACCTTAAAACATGATGACACTGACAGCTGCAGCAACCGTTTTGGTTTAAGTAAAGAGAAAAGCATCTTTTTCACCATGTGTTCTGTCTGTAGCAGCTACTGCAAATAATTTTTGTATGTGACAAGACCCATATACAAACATGAAAAATAATTTGTGGGTATTCTTCCTCATTAAAGAGGGTGTTGTTTGCACTGATGATTCAACTAGCTTGCCACTACTTGTCTGGACTGAGCACTAGTCTTTGCTAGACAATGCTGAAGAGAAACAGCTGATATATAAAGATGTAGAGCTGAACAACATTATCAGCTGAGAGTATCAAGATGTCCATCCAAGTGTCCTTATTAGGCCTTTAACAAGGCATTTAATAAGAACGTCAAGATGGAGCCTTATAAAATCCTGCAAGGTGTAACTGCCTACTAATACTCTGTCAGTGTTCTCAGAGAAGGAGTATATTCTCTCAGGGTTAGCTACGGGACTAAAATTTCATGTACAGTACTAAGTAGCCAATAGATAGATATACATAAGTGTGGCACGAGACTTCAATTCCTCATTCAGATCAAGGCACCCAGGCTGGAAACCAGTCAGCTAGAGTAAATGTGAGACTAGAGATCTCTTGCCTGACTTCATCATATTTTCCTTATATGAATAAAGGGGAAGAATTGAAATAGATAGCTAGGAAAGCTGTCTACAAGAAGAGCTAGTTTCTCTCCATGTGATACCACTGCAGCTATATACCGACCTTTTACAAGGCAGAAGGTCAGCTCCTCAACTTTGCGGAAGGTCAAACTGCAATGTACACAGACTGACAATTTTAGAATATTTGTGTTGTCCAAACACACATCTTAGAATTTATTCCAAGCATTAAGGACCATCTCTTTATAATGAAATCAAGTTCTGAAGGAATGAGTGATGACTCCTAGTGCTATCAGTTATTTAGTTACTCTCTCTAAGAATTGATTTCCTACAACAGAGCATCCACAGCAGCCTGTTCAGTAGCATGCCCATAATTTTGCACTTGGATGATTCACTGCTCTCTCTAACGGTATCTAAAAGTTTGAAAAATTGTCATTTAAATGTAAACCTGAAAATATTTATTTCTTTGTGAGTCATCAAGATTAGGTTAGCTTCCTTTACAACAACATTGCAAGGTGTATATTCTGAAATGTTCACCTTAGTATTCTTTTAAAAATGACCCTGGTTTTAGTTCAGACTATCATCAGATAGCAAACAGTAAGTCAGTGGTATGTGTGGGGCATTCTCTCTTTCTGCTTCTATTTTCAGGAGTTAATTCAGATAAAAGGAAGAGTGGAATTAATCTGAGTCTATACTTAAATATATTGGATTCTGTATTTGTCACTTCAGTTCTAAAATTATGAAAGTTATGGTAACAACAGACATTCCTTTATTCATCCAACAATTAGTATTCCTAGTAATTCAATGTTCATTTTTTTATAAGAAACAGAAGCAGTCTGTTTATAAGAACAGAAACAATGTAAAAGTAGTATTTACAATGTGTTTTCCTTGGTACATTTTTATATTGGATTACCATTATTTAAACTATGATATTTGCTAACTTCTGAGATCCCAGATACAGAGGTATGGGACACAAGCAGAATACTCTCTATCTCTTTAACCAGATTATTCCAGCATTTTTTTTTAGCATGTTACCAAATTCTATATACACTTAGTTATGTGAAGACTGAGAAAAATACACAGGGATTGCCTTACAGTCTTCACATACAAATTACAAAATTTACTCATGTCCTACTTCCATTAAGTTAGAACTGATATATCCAATGTATCTACTTAAAGAATATCAATTATATACATACAAGTATGTTCTTTCCATTTTACAGCAGATGGGTTCCCAGAGGAACAGCCAAGGCTGAGAATGTGACTTCATTATTAAATGTAGTCATTTGTTCAAATCAACATGCAAAAAATTTGAGGATACACTAAGCAACCCCTTTTTTCTAGAAGAATAGCACAATATATTCTTAATTAAATGTATATATTGCATGAAGTTAAAGGACACGAGGAAGTACTGGGGTATAATATAGATTAGAACAAACAAAACAAAATGAAATGAAATGAAGAGAAAAAAATGAAAACAAGAGAAAAGAAATGAAACAAAAAGAAACGAAAAGAAACCAAAAAAAAAAGAAATGAAAAGGGAAGGGAAGGGAAGGGAAGGGAAGGGAAGGGAAGGGAAGGGAAGGGAAGGGAAGGGAAGGGAAGGGAAGGGAAGGGAAGGGAAGGGAAGGGAAGGGAAGGGAAGGGAAGGGAAGGGAAGGGAAGGGAAGGGAAGGGAAGGGAAGGGAAGGGAAGGGAAGGGAAGGGAAGGGAAGGGAAGGGAAGGGAAGGGAAGGGAAGGGAAGGGAAGGGAAGGGAAGGGAAGGGAAGGGAAGGGAAGGGAAGGGAAGGGAAGGGAAGGGAAGGGAAGGGAAGGGAAGGGAAGGGAAGGGAAGGGAAGGGAAGGGAAGGGAAGGGAAGGGAAGGGAAGGGAAGGGAAGGGAAGGGAAGGGAAGGGAAAAAGAAATAAAGGGAGATCTCCAGTTTGGTGGGGAAGAAAAGAAGAATCAGGTAGAGCTATTCAGATAGAGGTGACAGTCTAACTCACAGGCCAGAAATTGATCTTGTCAACAACATTTCCTAAGGACTACAGTCCATGGACCCATGAACATGAGAAGGGATAGGAGATGAATTACCAACACTTTCCTTGCAGTTTTGGATGAAAGTGAAAATGACAGTGTAACCTGGAAAGGGAGCAGAGTGGATTTTAGAGAAAAGGTGAGGAATTTGCTTTTGTCCATGCCATGCGGACATACAGAAGGGAGTGTTAGAAAGATAAAATGAAGTGCAGGGATATAGCTTCTTAGTTCTGGAATAAAATCCTGTTTTAAGTGCAACAAATTTAGTAATACATCTTTTACAGTTTCCTTGTATCCGAAAAGTATCATACAGTAAACTAAATTACTTCAGTTCTCTAATCCTACTAGCAACAAGGAACTGTTTATAATGTCAATTAAACTTCCTCAGTGAATCATTGCTTAACAAATCAATATCTTATGTTGCTAAAATATTTGTAAGAAAAAGTAACAGCTGGGTGGAAGACTTCAGATTGTAAAATTTGGGAAATTCCTAATATTTATTTCCTCCATTTTCATCTTTTTCCTCAGTTGCTATTGAAACCACTGAGGATAGAAATTCCGTTTGTGAGTGGAAACTCCATTATACTTACAAAATAGGTTTCCATCCATGCAAATGCCAACACAAAAAAGTAAGGTTTGCCTTGCTACTAGGTCATTTGAAATCTGCCATCTGGTCTCACTGCTATTTTAACATTCTAGTTCCTGAAAACAGAAAATGAGAGGCCCACATAAAAACCTGAACTTAGCTCCAATTTGGTTCAGAGGAGGAGCTTGTGCTTCTACAAATCAGTAAAGATCCAAGACAGGCACAGCAAAGATGTGGTGGACCTGGCACTTGGAATTTTTGCTTTTCCATAACAATGGTCTTCAAAAAGTTTTAAGTAGTCCTAAGTGATTTTTAGAGTTATGCATTATTACTCTTTGCTCTGGCTGCCAGTGTCCTGAGGACGCTGCCAGCCCTGGCTATCCCTGCCTCGCCTCCCTGAAACTCCCCTCACCTGCCCCCAGGCCAGCCCCCTGGGGCCACCAGCCCCTGCCCCAGTGATGCCACAGCAGGCACCTTCTCCAGCTCCCCACACCTTGCTCTACCCATCCATGGTCCCTGCCAAGCTGAGTTCCAACGCAGCCGTCCCCATCCCCAGGAAGGTGCCTGGTGCCCAGGGCTGGGGCTGTCCATGGTGCCCCCTGCTCCTCACTGGGGTGGTGGGACAGGCCCCTGCTGCCAGGCCCTGCCTGGTATTATCCTCGGCTCCCGTCCCATGGGAACCTCTGGCCCTCACTGGGCCCTGACATGAAGGAAGAATTGTAGGAGGAGAGAGGAGGAAGAGACTGCAGGTGAGCCCAGATGCTGTGGACGAGTTACCCTCTGCTGCTGGCAGAGCCTTGCCAGATCTTTTCTTCCCACGGCCATTGCACCTGTCCCATGCTGCCCCATTCTTTCCTTGGAAGGTTTTCCATCAAGAAATTAATTTTAAAATCCACGCAGCAGCAGAAAAGGAAAAAAGCAGCAGAAAGCAGTAGTAGAAGAGAAAACGCTTTTGTTAAACTGCCATGCTTTCCTTTAATGAAAAAATTTGGGGTCATGCCCAAAGTTCTCATGCCCTTTTGTTTACTTTTAATTATGGCATTATTACACATTGCACAGTTGTTCATTGTGGTTTTAAAAAAACACCTTTATTAGAAACTGCTGGTTAATTAATCACTTTTTGTGTAACCTTGCAAAATATACAATAGTAGCAAAGTAGCACTTGTCAATTGAAACAATGACAATAATAAATGTGAGATGTCAAACGGAACAAAATGTCAAATGAAACAATGGCAATAATAAATGTAAAATATTTGTTATAGCTGTACAGTTTCTATACCAAGCTCCTAAACAAAACCTTCTAGAAGTTTTATTTGCATGCAGTGGCAGAAAAGTATGTGTTTTAACAAATGTGTTGCCTAGGGACTGAGGAGAAAATTATTGCTAGTCTCACTATAACACCTGTCCTGGGAACTTTCAAATTGAACAGGAACCCTTCCCAAAGGTAATATTTCTGTTGGTTAGATTCTGTTAAGTAAATGTAACACCTGACACACACTGGGAAACCAGCACATGAGCTCTAATTGCTGTGCTTTAGGGTCCAAGGAGAAATTATTTCAGAAACTTAGTCAAACTCAGACTTCCATGTGTATTTCTTTAGAACCTTACTTTTGCTAACAATGAATTCTAGGCAAGAGCCTGTCTGTGTTTTTGAACTCAGAGTATTAGTAACTTAAACTTACTAACAAATGTCTAGCATCCAGTCCAGCAACATAATTTTGTTCTAAGATAGTACATCAAATATGTAAATTATACACCTATACTAAGTTTCCTTTGTCTTGAATTTGAGTCAGCTTGTTTTCTGTCTTGACAATGCCATTGGCCAGAGTGTCAGAGGATACAAATGAAGATAGTGCCATTGAGATACTCCATTTACTGTAGCTTTGCTATGGTTTACTGCCTTTAAATCTTCAGGTAATTGTTTTAACTGGACACCAACATAATAACTTATTTCTAAAGCAGTGGTATTGATCTTTTGTATTTACATTCTCCACTTCTGGCTGTGACCCAAGTAGCTCTTGTGAAATTGCACTGGCTAAGTTGGAACAAACCTACTCACCCTTGCCTCCAGTTTCAAGCCAACTGAAACCCAAAGAGATTTCTGAGAACAGGCATGGAATGTTGAAACAGGAGAAAATTACTTCCTTGTGGCTAAATTTTGGCTGAGCCAAGTATGGTTTAAAGAATGAAAATAAGTTAAATGCAGCATTATTCATAATCTGGGAAATTCAAAGACACTGGCATGAACAGCATGACTAGCATTTAAAAACCATTTTGATGATTTCATGGAATGTGTGATGACTGGCTTTTAGTATTGGTGTAAGAGTAATTTTTATTAAAATAACAACATGTATATTTTCTACAACATTTTACTGACTTTACTGCTTGTACACACTTAAAAAGAGAATTCAGTAAAAACAATACAATCAATGTTTCTGTTAGTGTTAGCAAGCATTAACAAGATCCAGCTCAAAGCTTTTCTGCAGCAAAAATCTGAAGAGTATAGAGCCCAGGAAACTGGCAGGGCAGAGATTAAAGACTTGAAGAGTCAGGCCACTAGGAAGGTGGAGGACATGATGTCCTGCTGATGATGGGAGGACTTGGTGCTCCTGCAATAGTTGCTCTCCCTGATATCTCAGCTGCTTTTATGTCCAAAAATAATTCATGTTATGTGGATGAGAATACAATATGCAGGTCTCTCTTCACTTACATGATTTCAAGTACATAAATTTGCTAATTTGCTCACATCTGTTGCTTATTACCTTCCTTTTCTTTATTGAGGACTAAAGGTATCTTTTAATACTATTAGCAGCATTTTTTTGAGCTTTTTTTAACTTAAATTCCAATACCAGACTCCTGCCTGACCAATAACCAAGCAACCAAACTCTTTGCCCTCCCCCAGTGATTTGATACAGCAACATGGTCAAGCTTGTCCCTGGCCTGTGCCTTAGAACTGAACCTCCCAAACTGCTCTGTAACTGGTGGGTGCTAGACAACCTGCACTTGCTTGCTACCCCTTCTTGTTGTCGCAAGTTTTATGAAGTTGTGGTGGAGCTGTCTTCTCTGAAGACATGCACTGAAAAGGCCAGTTTCTCCTGTTGATCACATCACATCACATCACATCATTCAGGTTTCTGGGGCACAGGCAAGTTCTTAACACACCGCTTCCAGTTTAACAGGGCAGCTGCTTTGCAGCTGCCTGAAACACAGATACTGATCTGAGCCTACTGACTCACAGCACAGACTAGTTCATTTTATGTTGAAATCACGGCGTAATGACCAATGCTATAACTGACTGCAGTATTCACTTTTAGCCATAAGGTGTTCTTAGGCTGTTAAAAGCTAGAAATTAATTCAAATAATAGATAACTGAAAGATATCTTATGCATTGAACTCCTTTATCCTTTTTTATAAGCAGTTTCTGTGAGACAAAATTGCACTTTCAATTTTTTTATTGAAAAAAAATACTGATAAATAAATAAGATGGGAAAATGAGAAACATAAATTCTAAAGTATTTGTCTGATGAAATAAGTAACCATTTTCCTAAATACATGATTAAGAAAAATTTTGCGGTCTTAATCAACTAAACTGGCTAATAAAGGACTAGCTTGCAAGCAAATGAAGACCAAAGCAGTAGCAGCAAGTCAGGTAATTCCAGAGGCTGTGAATACAATGTCTGTGACTACAAAGCTCAACAAAATATTAGTGAAAGAAACCAATTATTTCAAAATCTGGATTCATCCTGTCACACAGAACGTGGAAAGGATAATAAACCCCTGCAAAAGTTTGTGGTTTTTTTTCTTTTTCTCATTTTAGAGTACAATTGAAAGCCCTCTCCTCAAACTTCCAAGCATTAGGAAGGCCAAGTGAAATTGCAGTTAAGTTTGTACTCTTGAGACCTCATGCAGCCGCTGATGTCTCTCAGAAGCAGTGTGTTTCTTTAGTTCTTTTACTTTATGTTAGTACCATTTTTATACCAGCTCTTCTATCTCAAATAGCCAGACATACAACAATTATATTACCTGAAACAGGAACTTAGAAAATTCTCCAGCTATTACCTATTTTAGAAAGATAGAAAATTGTTAGCTTGAGACATGCTACTAATTTATATTTTCTAAAATGTTATACTTTTAGTATTAACACAAATCTAATTTTTTTTTTTATTTTTTGAACAAAAATGGTATGGAAAAATAGCAGACTGCTTTCTCAGACTTCCAAGAGATTTTTAAGTATCAGAATTGTAAAGTGATACCCATGTATTTAATTAATTAAAGTTAAAAGCTTATTGCTTCAACATCTGAATTGAATTTAATACTTACAACATGGAGTCCAAACTTACTGTTACAAAAAGTTTTTGAAAAGTTCTCATTCAGATATATAGATTTGAAATAAAGCTGCTTTTATATTTTTTCCTTTGTCAATAGAGAGATTAAACAAAAGTGAATTAAAGTGAGTTTGAAATATTACACAGGAAAATGTTATGTGAATTATTCCAATAAAATGTATTTACAAAAAAAAGTTAAAGTATGTAACACGTGAAGGTGGCTGGACCTGTCTTCACAACCATCTCAACATAAAGGATGAATTCAGAAAGTTAACAGTAGTACAAGTATGGGGTAGGATACAAATAACCTCTTCTTTTAAAACTGCTTTTTTTCTCTTTCCCTTTCTCCTTCCTTATTCTCTCCACATATTTGCAGCAGACAAGCGTCCTACAGATTTGACCGATTCAGATTATTTCTGAAGGTCAAATCCAGAATTTTGGAATGCTTAATCTGGTTCTGAAAGACAGACAGAGTCTCTGTGGAATTGCTTTGGCATGCAGGGTGATGCATGGGTGTACACTGCCTTCAAATTTTATTCGGACTTGATGTTAGTATTGCCACCCAAAATAAATTCGGCAGACCGTTTTTATGAACTGAATTTTAAAAGATTTTACATGTAACACACCTTACAGTGATGTTGCCCCTGAAAAATACATGCCATAATGAGTTTTATAAAAATATCAAGCATCTTTTCTTGTTTCATCAGATAAAAACATTTAGATGATGAAACTGTTTTAAGGTAAATAACTTTTACAGTATTTGTAATGTCTGTAGATTATTTTATATTTTGTAATATTTTATACTTTTTAATATTTTTTTTTATGCACTTCACCTACCTTAAACTTACAAATCCTGAAAATTACCAAATGTTTAGGACTACCTTATTTCCTGTTTCCATGCAATGAATTTATTCATCACATCATCTGCTACTAGAGGCACACAGGAATTCTATTTATATCAATGCATACTGTCTCTTTACGTCCTTTGAAAAGTATCTCCTAGGCACTTTCACTTACATTTATGGAAGAACATTGAAGTCATTGAGAGTTCAGACATTCTTGATGGTGAATACACATTGTAGTGTTCCTACTCACACAGGTGTCCTGTTGATGCCAAGGTGATTATTAGAGTGGATAAAGTGTATGAAATGAGTATAGTCAAAGGAAAAAAATCCTTGCTCAATGACGTAAATGTCAGGATAACCTTCAGCTACCATACTGTAAGGTTTTCATTCTGATTATATTCTTACATCAGGCTTTTAAAGTAACTTCAGTCAGTGGGATACCTACTTCTGGCATACTTGAACTAAGAATCAGCATTTGTGATTCTACCCTAAAAACCTTCTTGAAAACTTCCTTTTCCCTTCTTCTGGACACTTCAAACTTCTCTTTGTGGATTTACACATTTAAAAATGTATTTCAAATGCACAGTTATACAAGTTACACTCTAGTGTAACTATGCTTGCAAATGCTTCCCATAAACTGTTGCATTAAGCTATATGCATGGTTCCCCAAGGGAACACATCTCTCAGTAGAATTTGATTTAAAATTCTTTGCTTCTGAAGGGTTAGATAATTGTTAAGTGAAAAATGTTTGGTGTCACATCAGTTCCAAATGTCAGCTGGGGCATGTGTTAGCATAACTTGTTGTAAATGTGACAGCTAACAGCAGCAGCAAAAATACTGGAATCACAGCAAGGACAAGTTAAGATGGCACCAGATTTGCCAGAAAATTCTTGATGTGTTGTCTCTATAAATTTAAACAAGCTCAGTTTGTTCTCTTTCCCTTGCACCCAGGTTGTGACCCTTGGATTTCTTGCCAGTCTCCATCTATTTATAATGCTTTCCATTCTGCTTAACTCCTCCTCAAAGTTTCCCTCGGATGAGTAGCACTCATCCAAAGAGAATATAAGGTAAGTGGAATCAGTTTGTCACTTTCTCCTTGGCAGCAATTTAGTATTCTGAAATATTTTTAAAGTCAGAATGAATTTTAACAAGTACTTAAATCTCCTGCATCTGCATGGGTGTGAGCTGCATGCTTGGAAGAACTAAAAGACTATCTAAGGTTTAATTAAGATTGCTAATAGCTTATAGCTGGAGGTAAAATGATAGAACATTGAAATAGACACAGTCAAAAAATTGTGTCCCCCTGAAGTTTGTCATTTCCATTTAAGCAATGCTATGAAACAGAAGAAGAAAAGCACATAATAGCAACTAAAGATAACAGGTGGGGGAGATGCACATCTGGAGCTATTCAATATGATGTTGTCCAAGAAAATTTGAACAAATACTCATAACGAGTTATTTCTTAATCAGATCAGTCAGGGTCTCCAGTGCCCCAACCTCTTTCCTCCCACCCATCTCTCCTCCAGCTTTCCCTGCTTGTGTTCATACCAGCTCTGACACGGTGCGGACACACTGCCCTTGGAGCAGAGCTGCGTGAGCAGGAGCTGGGAAAAGCCTCCTGGGGGGCTGCCCCTGCTTTCCCTGGGAGCTGCATCAAACTCAGGTCCCCTTGCCTGTTTTGCTGCTGCCTGCAGCACCTGGCTCCCCAGCCCTTGCACAGCAGCAAGTTCTGCTGCTCCCTGACAAAACCAATCATGAATGTACTGCCATCATCATGGTCACAAGTCTAACAGTGATGTATCTATACTGCCTACAAGCCTTGGCCACTGCTCACTTTTTTGCCCTCTATAACAGCTTCTGTTATCTTCCCTATTCTTTTTCTTATGGCAGTCCCTCAGCCAGGCTGCAGAAGTCCACCCTGTGTTTCTGATATCAAACAGAAAGCACGAGGGATGCAGCCACCAGCCCTTACTGCCCTCTGACCTTATCTTAAGAGTTATGCTACCTGGTCTCTCAAACAACTGTTACCCCTCAACAGTCCTATCTAGTGCCACTCAAGGCTTTCTGCTAGTTTGGACATGATTTTTGCTCCCTCAGGCCTCCTGAGGTTTCACAACCTTAATGTGTCGGTGCTGATGTCTCCCCCTGGAGAATTCAGATGTTTTATGGGGACATCTGAGTATGCCAGAAACAGACTGCTCATTCCTCAGCTGATCCTTACCTGCCGAGAGGCACTGACTAGTAGTAGATAGGTCCATAGTCTGTCTTGTTCTCCTGGGCCTCCCTTTACAATACGCTTTTCTGAGTTGCACAGGTGAAAAGAGCAAAAGTAAATAGGGCTGCCATTGCTTGTAAAAAGCCACAAGCTTTGTACCTAGCTGACGAGACAGGGCTCAGGACTTGCCTGGCTTTGTATGGACTTCACTTGGCCTTCCTGGAGACTCAGGATGCTAATGACTTGCGAGACTCCCCTCCCCCAATCCAAACTGAAGCCATCAACCTTGAGACCCAGAGGGTCTGTGGAAGTGTGACCATAACACCAAAGAAATGGGTGGACAACAGAAGTTTGTGCATGTCATTTTAACTATATACAACTTGAACTACAAAAGTTAAAACCATGGTAATTGGACTAACAATTCCTTGATTAGCCTGCTCAAACAGTGTGTTTGTTTTGCCCAGAACAAGACCGAGCTTAACAATCTATTGGGAATACAAGCAGGCTACTCTAACTTGGATCCCATGGACTGGTGGCAGCACAAAATGTCCCCAGATCTGTCAAAACATTCCCATGCACTGCTGCTGGTGATATGTTCTGATGAGTACGCTATACTCACTCCCATTGTATTTAGTGATTTACTAATGGCTATAAATCCTCTGATCCTTTTTCACTCTATTGCTCTTCTGTCACTGTGGTTTGGCTCTTAAATAGATTTAGTATAAAGGGTTCTTTTTTTCTGTCAATATATTGCTGAATGCAGCCCTTTCTTTCTCCAAAGCTTCTTTAACATTACCCACTTTAGTTACTCAGTGTGTGATGTAAAAATATGAATGAGATTTAGTTGATGGAAGGCCATCAGTTTGGCTTGCTTCTGTTTTGTCACAGCTTCAGCTTCCCTACCAGGCCATCTTCAGTAAAATAGCTAATGATGACCAGGATATTTAGTTACGTGGCCCAAAAAAGAAATCTTCTTGTTCCATTGCATTTCTCATTACAAAAGTCCAAACAAAAATCTAGTACAAAGCTAAACCATATACAGAGGAACTTTTAAAAATCAGAAGATACAATCCCTCAGTCAGAAATTAAGAAATGGAAATATACTACTAAGGCTTCTCCCAAACAACTCCCATTTTATGGTTCTATGTATAAACTAAGATGTAATTTAAGTTATTGTGCTATGGACCTCTAAAATCATAATTTTCTCTATAACTTCTCCTTAAAAATAAACCACTTAATGTAGATGAACATTTATTTACCAGTCAAATAAATGACTTAATCACAGAGAATCTTTGCCAAAAAAATCCTGTTATGGCTTAACTTCATAATTTGGTTACTGCATTTGGTAAGAGCTAAAATACAAAGGGTTTGGGTTTTCTTTCCTTACATCTACTTTTATATATCCTGTGAATGAAATCTACTTGATATATCAACCTGATATTCAGTAGACTGCTGGGTGTGAAAATTGCTTAATTTGCAGTTAAAGATATTCTGAACTCCAGTGCAATTGACTTTGAGTTTTCAATTAATTTTAATTTTTTTTTTAAATGACAGTTTTTAATTTTTATATTTGCTTTTTAAAGTTAATACAAGTATTTTGGTTTTATTGTAGGTTAAGAGAAATTTAAAAGGCAATCATCAACTGGAAAGCTTAATTTTTAGAGTTTTGTCTGTGCAAGGCAATTTTTTAAAGCTTAATTTGTAAATACATATTCCAGAGAGTTCATCCACTTAACAATTTTCATGCACAAATTCTTTATTTTGCAATACTTATTAATACTTTCCAGCTTTTATATTTTGCATACATAATTATCATGACTAAGCACATCAGTTAAAAAAGAAAGTGTACAAGAATCACTCACATAAACATTATTTTTGGCTAGGAGGATAGTAGTGAATGAAATAAGACTTAAATCTCTGAAACAAACAGAAGTTTTATATATTTAGAAAGAGGGAAAATCCTTGAAAACTTCTGGGCAAGTTTATGTGGCTTCAATAAAAACATGGAACAGAATTGTGTAATTTCAGCTTTATTGCACTTAATGGTAAAAATTTCCTGTAAAAGGCTAAAACAGTTTGAAATATTTGATATTAAGACACTTCTGACAATAAAAGCAACAAATTCAGGATTTATATATTTATCTGAATATATAGTCAACATCTAGATAGACATATCTAGCTGATAAAAAAATCACGTTCATGCTCTGTGTAGCTATAGTTTGCAAAACTGCTACAAAACCTGTATAATCTTGATCCCTTGAATTGCAAAGAATGTCACATCAATTGATCCATCACCTGGGGATATTCCAAAACTGAAAACATCCTTTTCTCAGTAAAATCTGATTCCTGAGAAAATTCAGGTATCTCTTCTGTCCGTTTTTAAGACAGGAGAAATCAAGAACTGTAATAATACACAAAGGGTGGAAGCAAGGACAGGGAGAAATACAGAAAAATTCTCCAAGCAGCCAGGGATCAGGTTAGGAAAGCTAAAGCCCTGACAGAGATAAATATGGCCAGGGACATAAAGGGCAAGGAGAAAAGCTTCTACAGGTACCTCAGTGACGAAAGGGAAAATGTGGGCCCTCTCTGGAAGGAAATGGAAGACCTGGTCACCTGGGACAAGGCTGAGGTACTCAATGACTTTTTTGCCTCAGTCTTCACCAGCAAGGGCCCTAACCACACTGCTCAAGTCACAGAAGGCAAAGGCAGGGACCGGAAGAATGAGGAACCACCGTAGGAGAAGAGCAGGTTCAAGACCATCTAAGGAACCTGAACATGTACAAGTCTATGGAACTTGATGAGATGCATCCATGGGTCCTGAGGGAACCAGTGCATGAATTTGCCAAGCCACTACCCATCATATTACAGAAGTTGTGACAGTCTGGTGAAGTTCCCACTGACTGGAAAAGGGGAAAAATAGCCGCCATTTTTTAAAAAAGGGATAAAAGGAAGACCCGGGGAACTACAGGACAGCCAGTCTCACCTCTGTGCTTGGCAAGGTCATGGAGCAGTTCCTCCTGGAAACTCTGCTAAGGCACACGGAAAATCAGGAGATGATTGGTGACAGCAAACATGGCTTCATTAAAGGAAAACTATGCCTGAAAAATTCTATGATGTCGTTACAGTGTTAGTGGATAAGGGAAGAGGAACTGACATAATCTCTGGGCCTGTACAAAACATTAGACAGTGTCCTGCCCGACATCCTGATCTCTAAATTGGAGACGCATGGATTTGACAGATGGACCATTTGGTGCATAAGGAACTGGATGGATAGTTGCACTCAAAGAGTCACTGTCAACAGCTTGATGTCCATGTGGAGACCACTGATGAGTGGCGTTCCTCAGGGGTCAGTATTGGGACTGGTGATGTTTAACATCTTTGTCGGTGACATCGACAGCAGGACTGAGTGCACCCTCAGCAAGTTTGCTGATGACACCAAGCTGTGTGGCGCGGTTGATATGGCGGAGGGAAGCGATGCCATCCAGAGGGACCCGGACAGGCTTGAGAGGTGGGCCTATGCAAACTTCATGAAGCTCAACAAGGCCAAGTGCAAGGTCCTATACATAGGTTGGGGCAATCTCAAGCACAAATACAGGCCAGGTGGAGAATGGATTGGGAGCAGCCCTGAGGAGAAGGACTTGGGGGTGTATGCTGATGAGAAGCTCAACATGATTCGGCGATAAGCACTTGCAGCCCAGAAAGCCAACTGCATCCTGGGCTGCATCAAAAGAAGTGTGGCCAGCAGGTCGAGGGAGGTGATTATGCTCCTCTACTCCACTCTGATGAGACTCCACCTGTAGTACTGTGTCCAGCTCTGGAGAACCCAATGTAAGAAGAACATGGATCTGTTTGCACAAGTCCAGAGGAGGACTATGAAGATGATCAGAGGGCTGAAGCTGGGGTTGGGCTGAGGGAGTTGGGGTTGTTCAGCCTGAAGAAAAGAAGGCTTCAGCAAGACCAGTACTTAAAGGGGCTTACAGGAAAGGAGTGGGATTCTTTATCAGGGAATGTAGTGATAGGATGAGGAGTAATGGATTCAAACTGAAAGAGGTGAGGATTTAGGTTAGATATCAGGAAGAAACTCTTTAGGGTGAGGGTGGTGAGACACTGGAACAGGTTGCACAGTGAAGTTGTGGATTCCCCATTCCTCAAAGTCTTCAAGGGAAGACTGGATGAGGCTTTTAGCAACCTTGTCTAGTGGGAGGTGTCTCTGCCCATGGCAGGGGGCTTGGAACCAGATGATCTTTATAGTCCTGTCCAACTCTAACCATTCTATGATAAAACTGCCCAAATCTAACAATCATATGATTTTGTCACCTATTTTTAAAACTTTAACTACAGAGGTTGTACAGTCCAATATTGAGTGGACTTCTTTTGCAGTGGTTTCTCTAACATAATAGCAAGCTTTTTTCTGTATACATTTCTTTCAGGGATTTTTAAAAAACCTCAAATGAAGACACTTGATACACTTTTTTTCTGGAGGCACATTCATAGCAGTGTTCTCTGTTACTAAAGAGGCAAAGTCAATAGTAACTAAAACTATTTACAGAACACTGGCAAGGTTTGGTGAGAAGTAAAAGATTACAGTATTGAGATAAAACCAGGAGACTCCTTGACTTTTCACATTGAGGCATATTCATTAGCCAGTTTAATAAATGATGGGGATAACTATAGGAATTAACTGTAGGATACCAGTTTAACCCCTTTACATCCCACCCCCCAAAAGGCATTTTTCCTGCTGCTGAAATCTTTGTGACAGATCGCAGAATCAAAGAGTGGTTGAGGTTGGCAGGAACCTCTGAAAGTCATCTGGTCTAACCGCCTATTCAAGCACCACCTACAGCTAGGTGCCCAAGACCATTTCCAGGTGGCTTTTGAATATGTCCAAGGATGGAGGCTCCACAAACTCTCTGGGCAACCTATCCTAGTACTTAGTCACCCTCACAGTGAAAAAGTGTTTCTTGATGTTCTGATGGCACCTCCTGTATTTCAGTTTGTCGTTCATTGCCTCAGGTCCTGTCACTGGGCACCACTGAAAAGAGCCTGGCTCTGTCTTCTCTGCATTCTCCCTTCAGGTACTTATATACATTCACAAGATTTCTGCCCCAGAGCCTGGTCTTCTCCAAGCTGAACAGTCCCAGCTCTCCCAGCTTTCTTCACAGGAGAGATGCTCCAGTGCCTTCACCATTGTAGTGGTCCTTTGCTGGACTCTCCATTAGCTCCATTTCTTGGTTCTGGGGACAACTGGACACACTACTCCAGGTGTGGCCTCACCAGTGTTGAGAAGAATTGATCTGAGGGTGAAGCCAGTGAAGCAGAACAAACACAGAGGGGTGTGTTTTTTAACCTGACACATGAACGTTATAAATGGATTAAATTCACTGCTTAAAAAAAAAAAAAAAAAAAAAAAAAGGAGTTGCCATCATGGTAAGCATAGCATTTAAGAGAGAAATTTTGCAGATTTACCTGTTCTTGCTCAGTATATGCAGAATTTACTTTACATCACATATCATTACCAACTGCCTGCCACTAGAGGTCATGTATTTGCTGATGAAACAAACGATGAGCTGGATCAGATTTCATTTGGTTTTGTTCAAACTGGGAACCAGGCAGAAAGAAAACAGAAGGGACTGCTCAGTTCCAGAAAACACTGAAACCAGTGTTTCTGTAAAGAAACGATATAATTAATTCTTCTCTATTCATCTACTCATTAGATTCCAAGGGTAGAAAACAATCTGTGGAACTTATTATGTAAAAAATCAATGAGGGTAAGGGATTTGTCACATTAGCTCTGAATATGTTTACAGGTCAAATACCATGAAGTTTACAGAACACAGGCAAGGTTTGGTGAGAAGTAAAAGATTACAGTATTGAGATAAAACCAGGAGACTCCTTGGCTTTTCACATTGAGGCATTTCATTAGCCAGTTTAAGAAATGATGGGGATAACTATAGGAATTAACTGTAGGATACCAGTTTAACCCCTTTACTATCACTAACGAAGAAAACAAACCTGCACACACTTAAATGTATTTCACTAGCAGAGAAATTGGTTGGACTTCTCAAGGATGACAATGGCACGAAAGTAATAATAGAAGATCCATTACTAACGTCTTAATAAAGATAATCATTCAAGAAAATGTCTCCTTTTCCATATATTCAAAACAAGGAAAAAATTGATGTTGGTTCTTTGGGCCTATACTGGTGGCAGAATTAGACACTGGGCAGATTAAGAGCTATATTACATTAATTAACATAGATACAAGACTGTAAACAAGCAAAGAGGTTAATGCTGTGTTGGCAGAAGCACATGACTTCCCTGAGGCACAATGTAATTTAGAGGTACCTTGGGCTACTTCAGATCCTACAGCAGAAGGTACACAGCTGTAGGTTTGCTTTGTTCACTTTCAAAAGAATAAATATGTTCAACAAGAAACAAAACCAGATCGTTTTTGCATAAATAACTAGAAAACTGCACACAATCAAAATGATTTTACATTGTTTCCAAAACAAACACAGCATCAGGACTTAAACGTAATTAAGATTTTACTAGAAATATGAACCAATGAAGATAATCAAGAGAAAATATAACGAATGTACGAAATTCCTGGCTCTACAAGCCAAGCAGGCAAGCTAATTTCTACTCTATTATGACTTTCTCCGGGTTCTAACATATCCCAATCCACATGCCTCTCCAAAACATGAAAATATACTTGGTAGAGGTGTTAACTGGATCATTAAATACAATGAAGTAGATAAAAATTCAAGACCCAAGGCTTTTATTCACTGGAAAAAAAGCACACAAAAAGGAATATTCTTCATTAAAAAAGGCAGCGCTTTTTTTCTCAACTTCCTTTGAGTGAATTCTGACCTAGGCCAAGTAACAGAAAACTATGTGGAGAGAGCTACCACAGTAGAGATAAAACAATCCACAGAGGAGAATGACTTTATTCAGAGTGCCAAAGTATCAGGAATAAAGTTGCAGAAGAATTTGACATCTGAAACATTCAGCAAACACTGAAAAGCTGCCCAGAAAATGTGTTGTAAGCATCCCAGGTAATCTACTTTGCATCTTATTTTATAGCTGGTAGAGTCAAAGGGAGTATTGTACTGACAAAATGTTGTGCCATGTTTCTGGGAGATAATCTTCTTACAAGGTGAGAGTGGGTCTGTGCACCACTTGGCCTTTAAATGAGACGGTATGGCTTTGAGATGCTTGAAAAAAATGTTTTAAATATGCATTTTTTTTGGCCTTTTCTGCCTTATGTGATGGCAAAACCTCAATCACTTTCAAAATTCAGAGAATGGCAGTTCTCAGACTTTTTAAAGTGCAACTTTATTTTTTAAAGAAATCCATAGGTCTTATCTAGCATTACCATAGTGGATCTATGATCAAAAATGTGACACGCTATGGTACCATACAACAGGAAAACTGCCACGACTTGTACGACTGCAGAAGCTGATCAAATACAATACCATGAAGTTAGAAGAAGACTACATTTTAGAATCCTTCCCCAAAGTCAGCAATTTTTTCTTCAAAATACTTTGTTTGTCCCCTCTGCATGGTATTTCAGTATGAATTTTACGATATTCTTCTGAGTTAATCATCAGTTTTTTCCTATTTTTCCACTTCATAGGAAACTTGGAATCAGAAAAAGACTTCCTAGTTAATCAGTTTTCATGTCCTTATCCTAGTCGTAATTTGATCAAGCTCCATCTAAAGTTTTAGAATGTACTAAATCTATTAGAAATTGGTTCCAAAACTCTCCTCTACTGAAGATTAAAAGTCTTCTAATTTCTAAGAGAAAATTAATTGTGGTTAGTTTGCTCATTTGTTCTGAAATTTTCTGTTGCCTTTTGTTCTTCTTCTTATGGTTGCTTATTATTTCATGGAGCACTTCACTTTGCTAGACTGAACAAGCCTGTTTTTTTCAATTCTCTGTTGGAAAAGAAACTTCTCTAATAATCTTTCTGCACATCTTCTCCTTTAAAAGGGATTTCTGGAAAGTTTAGGATCCAAGTGCTACACAGTATGGCGCACAGCAGCTTGTAGAACAACTTCAATGGGTCTCCATTAGCTCTCATAGCAATACACACATAAATTGTAGGTCATATTTGCCTTTTGCATGAGCAACCTCCATCTAGTCCAACAGATTACTCATGTCACAGTCCATCACCATTTTTATCTGTGCACTCTGGATACCTTCCTAGAAAGCAGTTGTATTTTGCCATCTTCGGGTAGATTGTGTATCCAGTCTTAAAAGACAGGAATTTAAAGTTCTTTAATAGCTTTAAGTCATGTCTTATATTAGAGGACTTTATAAAAGCTGGTTGGATCTACTGCATTTCTCTTCAAATTGCTTGTTGAGGAACAACAATACCTCTCAGGCAACATAACCAGTGCAAAAATGCATCATAATTTATTTCCTTCCTCTCTACCTATCCCTGTGGCTTTCATCTAAAATCTGTATTCTGCTAGCAATGTGTAAAATCTATGTAATTCCCTGGATTATTCAATTCCCTATCTAATTCCCAGACCAGGCCTAGACCAGACACCACAATGCTACCTTTCCCAATTTCCTTAAAAATGTTGGCTTTAGCTGAATACACTATTTTTCATAGCGAGTTCCACTCACCTCTCTTTTTCCCTTCCCTTCCCTTCCCTTCCCTTCCCTTCCCTTCCCTTCCCTTCCCTTCCCTTCCCTTCCCTTCCCTTCCCTTCCCTTCCCTTCCCTTCCCTTCCCTTCCCTTCCCTTCCCTTCCCTTCCCTTCCCTTCCCTTCCCTTCCCTTCCCTTCCCTTCCCTTCCCTTCCCTTCCCTTCCCTTCCCTTCCCTTCCCTTCCCTTCCCTTCCCTTCCCTTCCCTTCCCTTCCCTTCCCTTCCCTTTCTTCCTCACTTTCCTGTGATGATAAAACCAAAACCATCAGTTGGGAGAGTGACAACTAAGTGAAGATAACAACATACCTAGCTGAGCTGGCAGATCAAGGGAGGTTTTTATGTCTCATTAGCAGTATAATAATCTAGCAATGTCGTGGATTATTCTTACTACTCTAGCGTGTAGGCACTCTAGCAAAGATCAGGATATTATTTCAAATGACATGTCCTACTTTATTTTAATTAGAAGGAAGAAAAAAAAATCAATAAAATGCAAACAAACGCAGGCAAAATCCAGTATGCTTTCCCTGAAACAGGTTAGTATGCCAGCTGGTTTAGGCACATCCTTAGACGTCTCAAGATGCTGTTAACTGGGATATATCTTGATAACCAGTTAGAAAAATATTCCAGACTATAGCCTGACGTGATAATAAGCTAATTTCAGAGTTTGAAAGCTGTCAGTGACAAGCAAGGAAACACTTCACTGGGGAGCAAGCTATCCGAGCTCCTGTGGGCTCAAGAAGGTCATTTTGTCTGTGGGGCTGGGGCAGCACCTGGGAGGGACCCCGGGGTGGCCAAGCTGGAGGGTGGGGACGCCCAACTGCCAGGGAAATCCATGGCCTGCTAGCTCCAGCCCCCACCCACTGCCCTTAAAAGCTGCTGCAGCAGCAGGAGCAGCTGATGTCTCATTTGCACTTTGTCTACACAAATACAGAGACATGCGTCCTCTTCTCTAACCTACTGCTTTTCTTTGTGCAGGTGGTCATCTCCATGTAGTTTCTGTGCTGCTAATCAATACTTATAAATGTCTACTTCTCTCTGAAGAGCTGTGACACCAGGGGAAGAGAGGATGGTTGGGAAATCAGGAGGATGGCTTTTGCTCTGAAACCGAAGTCACTGCTGATGATTCATTTCACTTGTCTGTAAAATGTTACGGACTCTTGAAAGGGGAAGGACTCTTCAGGACAAACCTGTGCTGCCCAGAGATTAACACCAGTGGTGGTGGTGGTGAATTGATCCCTGGACTCCTTCCCAGTTGTTCTTGTGCAGATGAGTAAAAAAATTCCCACTAGATGCAAATAAATTTGGTACTTCCTTGTATGCTTGACAAATTCTTGCAGTTGAAATCTGCAACTGAATTAACTTCTTCACTAACTGGAAGCTCCTGTTGGTGGAAACTTTCTGTCGCACAGTACGGGAATAGCATTTCCAAAGAAATATTTGCAAATGTCCAGGGTTTCTTTTGATGGCAATGGGTTTCCACACCCAAGCAGGTCATATGCCAACTCACTTGCCTAAAGTTGGAAAGTACCGTATCTGGGGGGGGAAAGAAAAAACCAAACCTCTTTCATTTTTTCCAGCACTCATGAAGAACATTTTGAAGTTTTTTGGTTTCTCGGAAGAAACATTCACGAAGTGAATCAGGTGCCTGATTTTTTATTTTATTTTTTTTCCCTTTTTTTTTTTTTTTTTTTTTTTTTTTCCCCAGAGCGAACGTTGCTAGACAAAACCCGCGCCCCTCTTTTGGTGCGGGGGGTGGGTACGCGCCACCGGCACCCGCGTCCCTCCCCTCCCCCCCACGCCTCCGTGCGCCGTTCTGCCCGGCGGGCGGTGGGCGCCGCCGCACCCTGCCTTCCCCCCGCTGGCAAACCGGGAAGTTTAAAGCAGAACTCGATCGGGAGGCATGAACTTGAAACGAAACACACCCCAGCCCTCACCGCACTCCGGGATGATCCCTCCCCCCCCCCCGTGACGTTCGTCTTAATGGCTGCTATTAACGTTACGTGGGCTCCCGCTACGGGGGGGAGGGGGTCTTCCCTCAGGGAAGAGACCGACCCCCTCGGTGCGGGCAGCCCCCGCTGGGGCGGACCGACCCCGCCGGTGCGGAGACCCGGACCACGGCCCGCCCGGGCTGGAGGCCGTTTCACCCAGCGGGGGCGGGCGGCGAGGCACCGGCAGCGGACACTGCAGTCCCCTCCCCGGCTTTGAGGGGGGGGTGGAGGGTGTGTGTGTGTCTCTCTCACAGGCGACAACCGCCACCGCAGAGGTTCCCCCGCGCGGCGGGAGCCCGGGGGGACACGGCTCGCAACCGCCGGGGCGGGGCGGGGCCGCCCTCCTCAGAAGGAGGGGGGGAAAGCGCCGCCACCTGCCCCCGTCAGGGCCGGCCCGCCCTCGTGTTATTTAGAGGAGCGTTGCAGCCGGCTGTCGCTTGCAGCCGGTGCCGGGCAGTGGCCTCTTAGCGCCATGAACGGTGGTGGTATCGAGAACCCGGTGTTTGAGCCACCCAGCCCCGACCTCGGCCGCCGGCGCCAGGCGAGCCCCGCCGGGATAGATGCCGGCGTTCTGGCTGAGGCTGAGGCTGAGGCTGAGGAGGGGCCCTGCGGGTGGGGCCGCTGTGCCCCAAAGGCTCTGCAGCTCTGCAACAACCCTGAGGGCTACCTGGCTGCCTACAGCCTGCTGGCTATCTTCCAAGGTAACCCGTCCCCGCCACCTTGTCCAGAGCCGCAGGCCTGCAGCCCTCGTCTCCACCTTCCCCCTGGGACCTGGCCCTTGCAGGCCACCTGCTGCCCTGGGCACGTCTTGCTGCCCATCCTGGAGCTGAAGGGGAAGCCAGGCGGGAGCCTGGGCTGGGGGTGACAGGAGGAGAGTGGTGGTGATTTGGGTGGTGGGTGAGGGGAGGTGAGGTTCCTCCAGCTGCCCAAGCCTGGTGCTATTGCTGGAAAGTGACAGTAAGTGGCTTCACTAGAGGAAGAAAGTACCCTAGTGCCCTGAATGGGGAAGTTGCTCATAGAGTATTACTCTCTGTACCTCAGCCTGTTCCTCCTTTCCTTCTTCTCCCACCTTTCTGAGCGCTGCTGAGTCTGTGGTACCATCAGCTGTATGCTTCATGCTCTTGTCTATACTGCGTCCCCGTTGCTCACAGGGGAGAAGCGTTCCATATGCGCCTCGCAGGTTGAGGCATAAGAGCCAGGGAATAAAACACACGGTACAAACCAACAGACAAAGATGTAGTGCCCTCAAGCGTACTTTGTTACTTGCCTGACAGTGGTTGGGTGGGACTTAAGGAAATTAAAATGGTTTTAAAAAAATCTGGTGGATCTTTGTGGATCCCAGTGCAGCTATCTTTCTAGCACTTAGCTAACGGCCAAACTTAACCTTGAGGGGAACCTGAAGTTTAGTTTGTTCTTAATTTTTGTTGTTCGGCTTCAGATATTGTTGTCCGTATTTTTGGCTTTCTGTAACAAGTTTAGTTAGAGCTTTGGCAAGCGTTAAGCTTAGAAAGTAGTAATAGTGGCTGAGAGCAGGGAATGAGTTAGTGTACCAAATGGACAAACTCGAGGTTTGTAATGCTTATGTATTTGTCAAACTGAGATACTGGATTAACATTCAGAACCCTTCAACTTTATTGGACTAGCTAGAAAAAAAAAACCTGTTTCCTGAAAAACTATGATGCTGTGAAGCTCATCCTTGTTGCTCCTGAAGAATGAGACTGCTATAGAGTGGTAGAGGGAGATGCAGGAGAAGAGATTCAGTGCTGGAAGAGCACAGCCTATGCTGAAGACATGTGGGATACGGGTGGCTGCATTCGTGCCTGGAACCACACTGAGGTAACTGGGATGATCTGAGGAGAACTGAGCAGGAGGTTCTGCTTAAAACCTAGAAGGATCTGACTGCTGCTTGCGTTGCTTGGAAAATCCTTAGAAGAACCAGTGTCTCTCAGTATGTGTTTCTGTGAACTCTTTCTGATGTCAACCTGTTTAGAATCTGATCTTTTCTTAGCATACAGGTATTGTACTAGAAAAGAAGTATCAAAAGAGTTCTGGGCAGACAGAGCCTGTTGTTTCTTGCTTGTTTTTGAAAGGCCATGCTACAGCTGGTAGGACCAGGGGGAGATTACTGTTGCAGTTGTCCTCCAGTTGGCTCAAATTTATTTTCCCTAACATAGTAAAAAGAAAGGGGTGGATGGAAGAACTTCTTATGTAGCAGATTTCAGAGGCAGCCAAGTTGTAGAAGACTTTTAGATCATGCATGTGTGCTTTTGTAGCTTAAGAATGCAGATAGGCAAATCTGATTCAGGGCAAATGCCCGGAATGTGACACTGAAAACTTTCAGATTATATTACGCTAGGCAAAGCGTCTTGAATATTTCCATCACTTCTGAATTTGCTGTAGCAATATTTCTTAAAATCCGCTTTACTGTGCTGATCTAATCATCTGGTCAGCTGAATAATGAATTCAGTATCATTTAAATTTTATCTCTTAGTTGTAGTGTAGATAGGTTCCCAGTCAAAAAGCACTTGCATCATAAGAAACTTTGTCCCCTTAGGATGCTACGGGTGTTGGTTATGCCACTTAATCTAGGTCTTGGTCCTCTTATCTGACTGGAGATGTGTGCCAGACCTCAGAGAGGTACCTATCTAATCTAGTTCAGATTTAGGTCCTTAATCTAAGGAAACTTCTGATACTTGTTTTGAAAGCTGATGTAGGCATGGCTGTTGTAGACCTTGTGGCACTCTTAATGATGTGTTACTTGGTTTTTCTGTGTAAGTACCTTTCGTTTGGCTAGATTGTAGAAAGGAAATTGGGCACTGAAGACTCAAGTTGCAACTCTTTTTGAGAAGCAGAAAAAACAAGAATCATTTTCAGACAAGAAATTCAATGCTGCATGTGAGACTGAAAATATTCAGGTCTCGCAGCTTCAGAGCTTAGATGAAAGCACACAAAACAACAGTGGTTTTGAAGTTATGTGGGCTACTACTGTACTTTAGCTTCGGATCCAATTATTTAATTTACTCTCCAAATTACAGAAACCATCAATGAGGAAGATAAAATATATCTGTAAAACTTGTTAATGGTAATGAAGCTCTGGAAAAGTTTGTTTCTTAATGCACTGAAGAGTAGTGAAGTAATCTTTAACAAACTTTTGATGAAGACAAGTTGTACTAGAAACAACGAGTGAACATAGTAGGTAGTCATCTGCAGTGACCTGGTACATGTGTGTAGATTTTTGTGTGTGTCTAACTGAAGGCATGTATTTATTGGGTAATTTTCTGGCTGCCCTAGGGAAGAGGTTGTTGTTATCATTAGCACCTGATTTGCTGTATTTCAGCTTCTCCAAAGATTCCAAGTGAAACTTAACTCTTCATTTCTGACTGTTTCTATTTCATGCAAAACCTGTATTTCCAGAATTGAAAACACTTTTTTTTTTTTTGTGTAGAACATGGTTACATGACTAATACCTGTGTTCTGTATGGCACTTGGAGTTGCATAAAATTATGATTGCATCTTGTAATACAGTAACTGGATATACTGCCATTTGTATCTGTAGTAGCAAACAAGATAGAAGATATCTCACCATTTTGACTACAAGAAGGACTGTTTATTCCACGTCAGTAATAATTTTCTTAAACAAAACAAGAGAACCACTGTTTGAGACTAGTCCAGTCTGATCTGTCTGAGAAGTTTGGATAGCACTAATATTTTATATTCTGAGATTTGTTAGTGGAAGGATTTTTTAATTTTATTTTTTTTTTTTAAATTGTGTGTCTGCAAACAACTGCTTTAAAGCCACTGTACTTATACAACTGTAGAGCATGTTTTTTTTTTTTTTTTAAGTTGATGAAAGAAAAATACTCTTTGTTTTTCATTAGAGCAAATGAAGTTGGTTTATGATTAATCTGGGTTTTGTGGGTCAGTACACACTGTACCTAAACTTCTAACAGATGTGGCAGGACTAAAACGTTTTGGATGAGAATAGTTAAAAAATAATTTCTATACTACAGTTTAAGTGTTGGGATGGCCTTGTAGGATTTGTGTTTCAGATCAAGTTAGTATCAGCCAGGTTCCATTGTTCTTGAAGAGACTGATTAATCACTAGATGATTGCATTAGAGAAGTTATGCTGCCATTCATCACATAGATGTTTTTACAGATGAAATCTAATTATTCAATAAAATTAACTGCAAGTTTTTATGGCTTTTAGAATGTAAATTAAAGGTGGCAACTTAAACCACAGGTAAAGACAGTGTCTTCTAGTTCTGTAATCAACTTGCTACATAGCACACCTAATTCCTGTGAAAGTTTAAGACCTTAGTACATGTTTCAAGTGCTAGCAAATGAGAAATACTTGTTTGTTCATTCCTTCATGCTAGTATTGTTCTTCGGTCAATACTCCCTTAAGAAGAAATGAAAAAAGCTGCCAAATGTATAAATAATGGCAGTAGAGGAACACCTGGACACTTCTGTTAATCCCATATGAATTTAAGTGTGGTGGTTAGACTGAGAGTTGAAATTGGCATCCTTAATAAAGTGGCTGTAGTAGGGTATTAAAAAATTAACATTGTGCCAAGAACTGCCTCCTTATAGAAAGCTGAAGTGTTTAGTTATGGTGGGGATTGCTCTGATAAGAAAACAGCTGGCTGATCACGGATTTGGAGTAATTTTTTTCAATTTGTAGAGCACTTTAGGCAGATCTGTTGAAGTTCAGCCTGTGCAGTTGCACATCTGGATGGTGCAGTTCTTGTTGAAAGCTAACTTAAATCCATTGCTGTCACCAGTCGTCTGTCCCTCTGGTCTGTTTTTGGAGTGGCAGTGGAGAATCGTCTTTGAATTTTAGAAAGAGTAATGGTAACCGTAGGGCCTGTGTCATGAGAGATGCTTATCAGTCGTCTCTGAGTTTACAGAACTCCTAATCTTGTTTGCAGTTGCGACTTCCAAGACTTCCTAACTTTTTTTCCAGGGTAAATATTTTATTTACGGGCACAGTCTAATTAGGCTACCATGAAGTTACCTGACACTGTTATGAAGTAACAGCTAATCATCTCACTTGTAACAGAATCCTGTTTTGGGACTGTTAAAAGTAAACTGCTGTAAGTTTAACTACTTGATGTTTCACATAAAACAGGGTGATTCAAGTTAGTGTCTACAGACAACATTTCCATAAAAACGGACAGTGTGTATAAGCAAGCGTACTTGCTTCTACTTTTGGATGAGGTTTTTTGAGTTTGCCTGTGCCTAAGTAGGGCAGCTCCTGCAAGGCCTTTTCTCCAGGTTGTCTGATACTTCTGCTTCAGAGAACCTCAAGATTCAATGGGCAAACTTTTTTTCCTCAGTTAATCGCCTTGGTTGCTCTGAAACAGTTACAAAGTATTTTTAAATAGCTTAACACTTCTTTATATTATAGGGAAGGGATGTCTGTTCAAAAGCAGACTTCTATCACCTCTTCATGGTGACAGGGAAGGAATTGCGTTTGTGTGAATCATTATTTGAAAACTATGTCCTGAATTTGCTTCAGTTGTAGCTTGTAATCTAATGCAAGTCATAACCTTGACTAATTTCCTTTTAATTTGTACAGTGTTTTATGACACTGTAATGCATTCAGTTTGAAATCTGTCTGTGCTTCAAACTGAGTCTGAAATCTTAATACATGACGATTGTAGAGAGTTTGAGACATGGTGTTTTGATGGTTTAATACTTGAGTGTTGAATCTTTAATGCCCACAGGTGAGATCAAAATCCAGTGGGTCCTGTGCAGTTTGGCTGGCTTGGTTGGCACTCTATCAATCTACTATATTATGTGGATTTTAAAGCTAATAAAGACCTTAAAATGTAGCTTTGTAAATATATTCATTTTAACCCTTCCATCACGTGATGGTAAGTTTACCCTTGCAACTCAAAGTATCTTTGACTAATTACCTCCTTTTCTTTTTTTGTAGGTATTGTGGTAAATGGCCTGATTAACATTAGTATTTCAACAATCGAGAAGCGTTATGAGTTGAACAGTTCCCTCACTGGTTTAATCTCTGCAAGCTATGACATTGCTTTTTGTGTGTTGTCACTGTTTGTATCTTTCTTTGGAGAAAGAGGACACAAACCACGATGGCTTGCTTTCTCAGCATTTATGCTAGGATTGGGCTCACTTATATTTTCCTTACCGCACTTCACTAGTGGAAAATACCACTATGGAGCTAAACTTGAAGGTAAGTTTATCTTCATGTTTTGAAAATGATTAAAAAAAATATAGGAATCTCTATAATGTCTTGATGCAACTCTTAATTTAGTACAACATAGTTAATCTCTGTCAAAACCTTAAAAATAGGGTATTATCTCTAACACTGAAAAAGAAATGATTCTGAAATGATCTGTAAGTTCAAGATCTGTCTCTCTGCACAGTGAACTTTCTTTTTCAGAAGCGATTGAGTGTCAATATCAGTTCTTGCTCACAAGCAGCATTTGAATAATGTGCTTTTTTAGCTTGCACTGATGAATGCAATTAAAATACACTTTGTATAAAAAAAAAATCTGGAATTTTTTTTGTGACTAGGAATGCAAGTTAGGTCAGTGATGTAGAATAAATATTATGGGAAAGCTGCTAGACTTACCATCGCCTTGTTGAAAGGTGACTACGTGTTGCACTTTTGGGTTTTGGACTATTAAAGGCATCTTAAGTAATTTATTAACAAGTTTCACTAAGTTCTTCTAAAATGTTGATTGAAACTTGTGGGTTTCTTTGAAATAAAGAGGGAACAAACACTACTGAACTATACTAAACAAAGTAGTACTGAAGTCATGGGAGTAGCGAGCTCTCAGGTCTTGCATATCTTTTCTCATTAAAAAAAACAACTTTAAGTGCATTGTGCTTAATGCAGACTGTTTGCATCTCAATTTAGTGGCACATTTGTAACTAATAAGAAACATCTAGATATGGGTAAAGCAGGATGACTTAATCTTTTAGGATTATCCTAATTATTATTGCAGTATTTAATCAGATTTAAGCCTTCAATGACTAAGTGTATTAGAGTGGTAACTAAAAAAATCAGTCACGATTAGGCAATCTGATGGAAGGTTCTCAGTCTTCTGGTTGTTGAGTCTCAAATTAGTTTTTTAAGCGTTAATCACATCACACACTTCCATGAGCTGTCCAGACATCAACCATTAGTTAACTAACTTTGCTAAACAGTTGTTCCCCACCTAATAAATGAGAATCTGAGGCAGAAGTCAATTGAACTTTTAGCTGAACAAGGCCAAAAGAAAAAAACTCTTCAGTGTTGGGGGGCTATAAGCAAATGATTTTAGCCCTTAGTAAAGGACCAACAACTTACTTGCTCCTGGCTCTATTGCAGTTTCCATTTCTCTACAATTTCAGTTTCAGTATTACTTTCACTACTTTACTAGTATGGAAGGGAAGCTGAATTTAGTACAAAAAAAGCTCCAACCTGATTGTAAATCTTTTTTCTCTATTGAGACAAGATACTGACAGGATGAGAGTGTGAAGGGATATGGCCAACTATTGCAACTAATTGCTCCCCCTCCTACCAATTTTGATTGAAATCTCAAATAAGCTATTACTGTTTCATCAAACATCTGCCTCTTCTTCCACCATTAAAGATGCTGTAGGTGTTGATACTTTATTAGAGATCATGTTCTACATGGACTTTTGAAATCTGAAAACTGTAGGGAAAATTTTAAATGGAGAATGTGCCTAATTTATTTTTGAAGAGTTCCTAGTTGGTTACTTGATTACTTATGTTCATCTGTTATATGTAAGTACAGTGAGTTTCACCTGCAGGACAACTTCAAAGTGTAGTTCAGTGAAATATTTAATATGGCTGCCAGGTTAATTAATAGATCTGGTCTGGAATACAAAATATATCTAGCCTCCAGTATAGGGCTTACAGACTTCCTGGAACTTGCTGTTTTACCTCGATATATTAATTTACTTCTATTCTGAATATATACATATCCTATTCTACCAAAACTATTCTATTTGAATTATTTATTATTCACACTCTTTAGTGTTTCTAAACACTCTTTAGAAATAGTTTAATCCATTTCATATTGAAAGAGCAGCTAACCAATGGTCTACCTATTTACCAAAATTTTTAGCTACAGCAAATGTGTCTTGTCTAATCTCCAGAAAGGCTTCAGACTGAAATTTGTAACCTAGATGTAACCAGGTATTCCTTCTAATAACTTTTCTTTTTTAGGCTACATAGGGTTGTCAGTTTCAGCTGGCTCTGATATTTGTAGTCAGGAGCTCCATCTAGTGGTATGTCTCTAATGAAACCTTTCTGTATTTGATTACTGGTAGACAGTACAGAGAACTGTAAAATCTATAAGCAATGTACTTTTAAACTTCCATCTCAGATCTTACTGAAACATGTTTAAATTTTTAAAAGATGTCTGTCGCCGCAGCAAATGTGAAATGTAGCTCTTCACATGACAGGAGTATAGCTTTATTGTGAAGACCGTCAAACATTGCAACAGATTACCCAGAAAGACTGTGCAGTCTGTATCTCTGGGGGTTTCAAGACCCTGCTGAGTGAAGTCTTGAGTAACTTGGTCTGCATTCGGTTTTGACACTGTTTGGATTGGGAGATTGGACTACCTGACTCCCTGATGCCTCTAGCAACCTGGATTATTCCATGAGTCTCTTCAATAACAGGATACGAATGTTGTCTTTGGAAAAAAAGAAGTATTTTTGCTAATAACAAGTCCTAGCCATTTGAGTTGAAATGTTTGTGGTTGATTTGAGAAGATGGAGAATGACTTGAGCGCTTTTCTTCAGTTCTCTGTTCTACTGGAAACTCTGGTGGTGGATAAGTCATTTAGGGTCTGAGAGTTAGTGAATCTTCTTAGAAGGGCATTAATTGATCTTCCTTCCCAGAACACGTCAAGGACAATTAAAGGGTGAAGAAGAATATGGCATTTGGATACTAATGGCAACAGAATATGTGTGATATCAGTCTCTAGTTTGACTGTTTTGTTGTGTACCATTAGTAATGCCTAGCTTTTCTGTTGGTTTTGCTCTCTGAAGAGACTGCCTGATTAGTTGAATAATGGATAGTGCTGCTGTTCTCGACACTGTTTGGTCTGTTTCTCTATACCACTTAGATGTGCTATAGCACTGTAACATCTGTCTTTAGAAACCAAGAACTTAGTCTTCATTCAGCATGTTCATTGAAGCTTTGAGTGACTTTGCTGTTTAAGACTTAAAGGGGAGACAAATTTTTAAGTTTTAAAAGGAGTAGAAACCAAGCTCTTCTTTCTCACTCCTTGCAAGTCTTTAAACTATTCCCCACCCCCCAAAGGACAACCTCTTCTCCCCATCTCCTCTCCCTTACTGGCTGCAGTTTAATATGTGAGTGAAACTAGTCTTGACCTGTCTTAATTCTAATTAATGTAATTGCTAAAGCATCTCACAGTTGGTTCCACCTTCTTGGCTAGTATGTTGCATTAGATGTTTGGTAGTAGTAGAAGGAAAAGCAGGTTTAATGAGAAGGTAGTTAAAAATGGTCAACCACCCATCTTAAACTTCTCCCAGAGCTTGGCTTATTTCAGGTTAGTCTTTCTTGATCATGTAAAAGCCAGTGCCTTTTCTCTCCACCATTCTTATGGCAGCAGGCTTGTGGATCTACTTCAGGTTAACCTGTGTCACTTCACCAATCTGCTTAAACCTTGGACTGGTACAAGAAGGGGATGACATGAATGGCTGTGATAAACTGCTGTTTGATGGCACTTTTGACTTATGCTGGTTTAAAATAGTATAGTTTTGTAGTAAATCATCTTTGCTTTTAAAATGTTTCTTGGAAATGTGAAATATGGTCTATGACTTCACTCAGCAAGGAACTTGCTGACTTTTAAAAAAAAGAGGTCTGATAGCTGATGCAAATAAAAGGATTATAATTATATTAAAATGCATATTGATGGTTCTCTTAATTTTGTAGTTAGACCTGATTATCACATTAGTTTGTTTTCAGAACTATGTAAACTTCTCTCTCTCAAAGTCCAGATAAATTTCCTAGGGTGTATAAAATGAAGAGCTAGGAAACCGAAGGAGAGAGGCTACAATCAATGGCACAGGCTTTTAGATCCACATGAACTGAGACATTGAGGGTGGGGAAGGGGATTCATGAAGAACCATGGTCTGCAACAGCTTGATTTGCATTACCATATGTCATATGCTTATTTTATGAAGCTATTTCTAGATCTCAAATTAGGCTACACTTTTGTCATTTAACATAGTTCATGGCACTTTCTTGCCCTGTGTTGTTTTCTGGTGTGTATATTTTAATAAAATACAATTATTTGTGTACTACAAGAAAATAACTAGTTAAATGCTGTTTTGGACTTGCCCAATAGGTATTAGAGGCTAACTTATAACTGCAGGTGTGTTCTATATATGTGCTGTACATGAATAGGTATATGTTAGCAAGATATTGTAGGACATGGTGTGCTTCTATAGTCAGTTTTAGGTACTGTGCATGTAAATAGTGCGAAGTTAACCTGATTTAAGACTTAATTTCCTGCAGGAAAGAAGAATCTTACTGAAGAAAGCAGTTTGACAATAAATGGAAAATGTACTCTAAAAACTTTATTAGAGTAATGATTCGTAATAAAATGTTCCCCATGTGGCTTCAGTATAGCATTAAAATAAGCATTGTTCCTAAGTGGAAAGGAAGGAAAATTTTAATGACGACTCCTCCTGAAGTAATGTTTTCCCATCGCTATGTTGGATGGTTTCTGTGCAACAACACTGAATCAGTGAATTGTGCTACATGATTCCACCACCATTAAGGTGCTGCTGCTTCTGGAGGAAGGCAAGATAGATCCCATGGATGCACTTATAACATCAATGTAGACAGTTCTCTTTAAGTATCTATTGTATGGCAAGCACTTCCTTGTGTTTTATGTCCTCTGAGCCCAAAATGTGGACAAGCTTGCCCTTTGCTTAAGTAAAAAGTGTTCTCAAATATAAAAGGACCTGAGAAAAACAGTGTAATAATTTTGTTGCAAAGTACTGATAATTAATCAGTCTACTCATCTGATCTAAAGGGTGTTTTTGTGTACATTTGCTCAGTATGGCTTGTTTCCTCCAAACTGGTGGTTTTATCCTCTTAGGGTTGTACCTTCTTCTGTGGAAAAACCTGGAAAGAGCCATGCTCCTCTTTTTGATCTTGTCAGTTGGGACTGTCTGCTGCTAAAAGTGCAATAATAGCAAGAGGAAGGAGAAGAGAAAACATACTCCCCGTCTTCAGTTCCTCTTTTCTCTTCCCTTCTCATAGTGTCAAACAGTACAGGGGCAGGTGCAATCTTAGGTTTTTCTACCTCTTCTTCCCTCTTTGTGTGTGTGTGTGTTTGGAGGCTTTACATTATCTTCACATTCTGGAATATGGCAGTGTGTGCTCTATGAGAGAAAGTGGTTTGGGGTTTTAAGTTATCTTTTTTTTTTTTTTTTTTAGGGAAACACTTCTCTAAACAGTGTATGAGAAGGGAGGATTATCTTTGCTTGTGACTGATGACTGCGCTTTCCTCTCCAGCAGTCCAACTTTCCTCAGGTTGCTCAGGCTGTTCTGTCACTTAGGAGTGGAAGTTGTTGTTAGTGCTCCTCAGAATCATTATAAAGTACAAGAGCAAAATCAAGTGTCTGTTACCTAGGAGTAGTCATTAACCTGTTGAATGACCATTTGACAGTTTGGTGTGACTTTTTGTTTTGTGGTTTTTGTTGGTGTGTTTTTTTTTTTTTTTTGCATACATCTGGTCAATAATGCTTTCAACAAGGCAAAACATTTAGATAAGGCTATTTCCTCCATCTTTCCTTTGTGGTAAGGAAACAAAAACCAAGCCGTGATAGTATTTCTTTTGGGGGATATGATGTCATAGAAGGCTATCTTATTGTCATATAGGATATATTAGTAGGCCAGGAAATTAAAATGGGAGCCTGTCGCTTATAGCACTTCATATGTAGTTTAACTTTCAGTACAGGTTTTTCTTCAGTTGGACTGTGATGAGCTGGGGTAACAGAACTTTAAAATGTTGCTGTTTCTGTCTTTCAGACACGTGTCAAGTTCCAGGAGCAAGCTCTGCTAACTTCACTTGCAATGCCAGCACAAAGTCTTCACTTCCCAACTATCTGTACATCTTTATCCTGGGACAGCTGCTGCTAGGAATTGGAGGAACTCCACTATATACTTTGGGGACAGCTTTTATTGATGATAGTGTCCCAAAACACAAGTCTTCCCTTTATATAGGTAACTTTTAAAGCTGTTTATAACACATTGTCTGGTAGATCATAGACTGCGTTGTGTTCCAAATGCTTTTATGAATTCCTCTAATTGAAACCAGTCTTGTCATTGTTTACTTATGTGCATAAAGTGTTTCTGTATCAGTTACTGTGCAAGTTAGGTACTTGTTAGGTCTGCTGTAAGTATCAAGTCTTTTCAATAGTTATTTTGTAGAGCATAGTAAGGCTACTTTGGGCACCTCTCCCGTTGTTTTTTCATGTCAGTAACTGCAAGCAGTTAAGTGGTTAAATAGCCTGCCTGTTAACAACAGAATAAATTGTAGCAAAAACTTGCATTTTAGTGTTACAGGTGTTGAACAGGTGTTGAAAAATACTGTATATCAGGTCAGTAGCCAGACCTTACTGTATCCTTTAACAGTTTTATTTTTTTACCTTCTAACAGCAGCCTGTCCCGTTAGTGCAGGGGGACTCCTGTGAATCGTGTGATCAATACAGTCCTCTAGCCACATACAAATTTGGCACTTAAGGAAAAATACTTCCAGTATTTCCTCCTGAATCGAAAGTAAAGTGATTCCCTAGAAACATGGAGAATGTTTCTTACTGTGGGGCTGTTTGAAAGCTAAGGAATACTAATTCTCAGAAGTTTGTTTTTTAATCTTTCCAGTCAGCATTCTCTGGGTTATGTGCATTTTTACTGCCAAGTTCATTGTAGTCTAAGTATTTTCTATGGGAATGAAAATGTGTGCTATTTTCCCCATTTTTATGTGCAAGCTGATAAAATTATGCTAGCCATACTGGTAATTTGCAGGAGGAATTCAAAGCATCTTGGGTTCCTGGACTGT
Organism: Numenius arquata; assembly: GCF_964106895.1. Lineage (NCBI taxonomy): Eukaryota > Metazoa > Chordata > Aves > Charadriiformes > Scolopacidae > Numenius > Numenius arquata. The sequence goes on along the minus strand of NC_133616.1, from coordinate 60,388,173 downwards.
TTTCCAGTCTAAATCAATATTTTAGGGAGCAAAATTGAAGTCATCATCTATTTGCAGACAACTCTTGCTTAGTTGTTCCAGGCAAGCCACTTCATTTGATGCCAGCAAATAGAAGAGTTGCATATGTTAAATCTTAAATAACAAAGACAGCTTTTCTTTTTGCCATTTCTTTATATTGAGAGAGAAGATTATTACACTTCTTTCTGAGGCCAGTGAAATAAATAGAGCAGAATTAAGGCTGTCTGCATGATTAGAGGATCAAAAAGTGGCCTTAAACTCAGAGAATGGTTTCAGTTTTCATACTTAAAACATAACAGACCAATACAATAAATAAATGCTTGTGCAATCTTCAGACAACTGCTGAGCTCAGAAGAATAGTGTATTCTGCCTACTATAACAAAACTAGAATGCAAGTGAGTGGACAGGTAGCTACATTAAGCCTTAATTCTTTTTCTTGCTTTTATGCAATGTATTGAGGATTTAAAATATATTGCATTTCTTTGCCTGATGCAAGAAGGTTTGTGCAAGGCAGCAAAAAACACTCTACAGCTTTCTACTAGTGTCTGTAAATAGCTGCTAGCATCTTAGACTGTAAGCTTGCAACTCATAAGTTAGTAGTTGCTTTCTTTTCTGAAACTGGGTGCATTTTTCATGATGACTGTTCCCTTGCTGAGCTGAGACATCTATGTCTAAAGCCAATGAAAAGTTAAGCAATTCCAAATGATAATTTAAATTGATATGTAGGAGGAAAGAGACATCTTCTAAGATAGGGTTGATATTCTGTGGGACGAATATAGACTTAACTTGGAAAGATCCTATGAACATGTCATTATTTCCAAAATACAGAAAAACCTGGAATATGTCAATTCAATATTTATTTTTCTTAACTGATACTTGAGTATCCCCTTCTGCATCCCTTCCCCTTCTTGCATCCCTTCCAACCAGTCACTCCATCATTTGTTCTTGCTGTCTGCAGAGTGTGAAACAATACTATGAATACTCAGGGTCCAGGTGCTTTGGAGAAATCCAGATACTTCAACCTGGGTAAAAGCATAGAATATCAGCAGTAAGGACGCATATCTTACTAATTATTTAGACAGATCTTTTTAATATTAATGGCAAGCCTTTATCTGTGGAGACAGGGCTCCTGCCAGCATTGCAACAGAAGTCTGGCTGGTCAGGGAAACTATTGTCACAGTGAGAAAATCTTGTCCGAAGGCAAAAAAAAATGGGTAGACCTAAGAATGCTCTTTAATAGGATATGGTTACACCTGCAGCTTTGTTTTTTGGTTTGTGGTGGGGTGGTTTATTGTTTTGTTATGTGTGGTGTTTTTTTTTTTTTTTTTATAACTGGCAGGAGCTGTTAAGAGCCCTGGCTTTGTATTTTAAGGCTCATATCAATAAATTGTAGTGCATAATGGAACCCTGGCCTCTGGTCTTGGCAGATCTGAAAACCAACAAGACTCAAAATTAAAATATAAATAAGTAGGTTCTTAAAGATTGTGGGTGTGTACTACTAGCACTTGATGCTTTTAACAACCTCACTTAAACTTTTTCATAAGCTAGTTTGTGATTATAGGCACAAGATGTGCAAAAGGCAATCTAATAATGCATAAAGATAATTTCAGTGAAGTGTCTTGCTGAACCTCTGAGTTGTGGCTTTTAATGAGAGCTGCAGATTTTCTTTTTGAAGGACAAGTATGAAATTTGTCTTCTGTGTGCTATAGTGGAAGTAATGACAGTGAAAGAACAGGTAGAGTTACAGAAACTGCTTGGTCTGAAGTTGATTTCAGAATTTTTTTTGAAAGAAAGCTTTAAAAATGTATGGTGAACTTGATATATTTATCTTCTCTTCTAGGAATTGGCTATGCCATGTCACTGCTGGGTCCTGCTATTGGCTATGTCTTAGGAGGGCAGCTACTTACTGTTTATATTGATATCCAGATCCCAGAAAGGCAAGATACAACTAGTCTTTTGCTTTCTATTTTCTTTTCCTAACAATTCAGATTAAAACCTTCAGCTCTTCTGCATGTGAGAAGGGGAAAGAGTTTTTCTTCGGATTTTGAAGAGCTTCTTTAGCTTGGTAACAAATTGGATTCATACAGGTGTCTAGCGAGTGAGTTACTTCCCACAGTGTGTCACTCCATTGTGCGTGAAAGCTTCTTTGCAGTGTAAATACTTAGTTCTAGCTTTTCGAGATAATAACTATATTAAAGCTGATAAAGGACAAAGCATTTTTTCTCGAAGTTGTTCGTTTAGGGTTAGATTGCAACTATTGATTTCTTGTGCAAACAGTTTCTCTGAGATAGGATATGAGCGGTAGGATACTGCTGCTTACCTCCTGGGGAGGAGCTTGCTAGAAAATCTACCAGTTTAGTAACAGTTCACTATTCAAAAAATAATGTTACAAATTGTACTACTGTCCAAACCAACAACTTCATTTACGCTTTTATTTCCTGTGTTTTAGGGACTTTGGATCAATGCAGTGACATTCTGAACTTCTGTATTGGTTTTCACATAACTCATTGATTATGAAGATTCTTTCTAGAAACAGCTTTTTCAGTATCTTAATGCTACAGGATCTTGGAATTAGGGCCAAGTCATTACTTTTAAATCAGAGTGAATTTGACTAATGAGTTGAAAGCTGTATTTGGTAGAATAATAAAGCTGATGAATGTGCTTTAAACAAGCAAACAATAAATTTAATACATGTAGAAGACAAGAAAATGACAATATTCAAAGGCTTTGTTAAAGCAGTGTTGAAAAAAATGTCACCTCACTGACATCTGAAATTGCTGATTTGAATTAATGAATGGTAGACCTGCTTTTTCCAAATTATTTTTCCAGTACAAATATGGATCAAGATGACCCACGTTGGCTTGGAGCATGGTGGATAGCATTTGTTGCATGCTTTTTTGCAATTTGGCTTCTTATAATACCTTTTTCATGCTTTCCGAAACATCTACCAGGTAATTGTTCAAGAACAGTGGGTTACTTTGGAAGAGATATTTGTTTATACTTGTGGGTTTTAGACTGCTGCACTGTGTGACTGATTCCTCTTTGATTCTGTTTCTCAGTTAACTGTCTTAGGCTAAAACCTGATGATAAATAAGTTGTTTCCAATATGCAGCCTTTAAAACAAGGTGAATGAGCTAGAGAGAGGATCTTGTGTACCTAATGATGTACGGTAGGGCTGGAAACAGGTATAGCATGGAAACTGATGGCCAAAGTTTAGAAGATACTTGCAGCTAAGCATCCAGGACTGTATTTAAAGCTGCTGTGCTACCCACCAGGAATCATAAGGGAATTCCATTAACTCATGCATTGTTCTCTTTGACTCTATTGCCTTATTGTTTTGGGTGGAATAATAAAGCATGAATCAAAATATCTCAGAGCAGTCTTATAAAAAGAATAATACTCTTTTTATAAGAATAAAAATGTGATTAATGTGATTTCTGTTCAGAAAGATATTATTTTGGAGTCCATTGGGAGAGCGTTTAAATGATCTTATTATGCTTATCTGGAAATAGAAATGATGGAGGAAAAGGAAAAATGAAGTAGGGAACTGGGGAGAATGTGTGGATGATGTAAAAAAAAAAAAAATTGAATGGGCTTCAGGGTAGTCTGAAATTCTTAGGATATCCCTGATGATATCTTCTTAAAGCCAAGGGCTTCCAGTGGAAGCATGATGCTTTCAGCCAGATTCTTCTAGAATTTGACCTCGTTGCCCTCTACAACTACCTGAAAGGAAACTGTAGAGAGGCGGGGGTTGGCCTCTTCTCCCAAGGGAATAATGACAGGACCAGAGGAAATGGTATGAAGCTGCGGCAGGGGAAGTTTAGATTGGATATTAGGAAGAATTACTTTACTGAAAGAGTGGTCAAGCACTGGAACGGCCTGCCCAGGGAGGTGGTGGAGTCACCATCCCTGGAGGTATTTAAGAAACGTGTAGACATGGCTCTTCAGGGCATGCTCTAGTGCCCGGGATTGTTGGTTTGTGGTGGGGTGTTGTGTGTGAGATTATGGGTGTGGGGTTTAGTTGGTGGGTGCCCTTTTTTTTTCCTTCTTTCTGGTGTGGGGTTTTTTTTTGTTGTTGTTGGGTTTTTTTTTTGTTTTGTTTTTGTGTGGGTTTGTGTGTGTGTTTTTTTCTTTTTTTTTTTTTCTTTTTTAATGTGGTTGGACTCAATGATCTCAAAGGTCCCTTCCAACCACTAAGATTCTGTGATTCTGTGATTCTTTCTGCAGCAATACATTATTGATCTCTTTATGGATTTTAATATTTAAGATTACTTCCAATGTCTAAGCTGGTTTTCCCAAGGAAAGGAAACACCTATTTTGAGGCTTTTTCTGACTTTAAATATAAGAGCACAGGTATTCAATGGTTTCATTGTTGGTAAATATGACTATTTATAGGAACTGCAAAAATACAGGCTGAAAAAATCTCTGAAACCCATAATGATGGCAGTGAGGCACTTGTTGAGACCAAGAATATTGGAAAAAGCTTTAAAGACTTTCCCGTGGCTCTCCTGGTAAGGAATCTTGAATTTACTGAAACTGATGCATTCTGAGAAGAAATTATTTTTCAGGTAATACATAACTGTATAAAAAGGTAATTGCTTTACCTTTAAAAATTGGGTGTGTTTTAAAAAAAAAAAATTGCTTCTTTATTGTGTTGTGATAGCGAAGTTTCTAGGGCTACTGATAATTTAATGCATATTCATTTTGTTGATGCTTAAGATTGTTTAAGCAAGAAAAGCATATTAGTGAAGTTCCACGTGAGAGTATCTGCTGTAAATTATGACTTCTAGTTTAAGATGTGACTTCTAGTATACATGGTGCTACAATGAAATAATTTCCTGAGTGTTAAGCTAATTTCCCCCCACAGATACTGCTGAAGAATCCAGTGCTTATGAGCCTAATAATAGCCAGTTCTTCAGAAGCTTTAGTTGCCACTGGCTTTGCCACATTTCTACCAAAGTTTATAGAAAATCAGTTTGGAAAGACGTCAAGTTTTTCAGCAACTCTTGGAGGTAACTTTCAATGATGGCTTTTCATTTTTAAACCTTAAATATATTGTGCTGCACACCTTATTAACATTATAGGTGGAAGCTTACATAGGTATCATGTGTTTTTCTGAGGTATTTGTGAATATACTTGTATGAAATGCAGTTTTCACAGCAGAAATAGTATTTTTATATTATTCTTGCCTGCCCTATGAAAACCCTGACACAATTTATCAATTCATCTACTTGTCTGTAGGATCAAAAGACTTGATACTCATATTCAAAGTAGAATAAAAAATTTTGTGTACTGCTGAAACTGATTTATTCCTTTCTTATTCTTGGATAAAAACATTTAATCTTCCTCATTTTAAGTCAGCTGAAGGAGCATTAAGCCTTAGTCCCTAGTAAAGGAAGCAAGATGACGGGTAGCTGGAAAAAAAGAAGTGCTTATCACAAGTTAAGGGGTTGACTTGACCGTTTTCTTCAATTCCACCATAACATTACAGTCAGGTAGCTTACAATAAAACAACTAATCAGGATATATTATAGAACTATTGTGTAACTGCTTATATGGCTGGCTTACTGTCCCTTACTCGTATTATCAGATATGCAGCAGTAATAGGTACAACAGGGGAAGGCTATGAAAAGTTAAGTGTTGGAGAAACAAATAGAAGAAATCTGATGGAAGAGCTGCACTAGGTAGGGTCACATAATTAATTCTGATAAAATTACTTCTGAAGAACAGCAACCAGATCAAGGCAGATAGGCCAACAGATGCTCGCAATATGGCAGACTTAGTATTTCTGGAATGTGTCTTGCTAAATTAATTTAGCCATATAGTGCTGCAATATAATAAACATATGCTAGTTGAAGTGCTCTTTCTCCAACAGAAATATGTTTGGGGCAGACTTTCTGAATGACTTACTCCCCTGGATAATACTAGATAGCGCTATCAATATTCAGACATCATTGCTTCAAAACAAAGTATCTGTAAGTTTACATAGAAATAAATTGGAATACATGCTCAATTGTTAAACAGTAATCAGCAGTGAAGTGGAAAACTGTTCCTTTTTTGTCTGAATTTATTTTCATTTGTGCTGAAAATATTGACACTAAGAAATGCCTACACTAATGTTGAAAGCTAGCTGTACCTGAACTAATGTTGAGCTAGCTAGTCTTAATTGTTATCAGTGACCATATTAGCTATTTAAACTACCTTTGACTATGGGTGTCTGAGGCCTGTGTAGGTCTGCTACTGTACCTGAACTGTCTTTAAAATTAGGTTTCTCAGGTCAGTACAAGTTACACTGAGTTCTGTGTTTTATTATAGATCAGCCGTATAAAAATGCTCAGTTATGTGTCTGGAGTCCTAATAGTGCAAAGAGGATAAATTATTACAAACTATGACAGCAAAACTGACCCACTGGTCTAGACTTCTCTTTAATCTTTCTGTAGATGCCCTATTATATCTTGTGTTTTGTCTTGTATAACAGTAATTATGTTCTCTTATTAAAAAGTTCATAACACAAATGTATAACAAAGAACATGGACATGTGAAAAAAACCACTGAAGCAATGAAAGAGCACTTTTCATGAAAGAGCACTATTTTCATGAAGTGGAAAATCTCTGGTGTTCAGAGATTCCTGCCCAGTATGTAGTATTCCTAAGTAATCTAGTTTTGCTGTGTTGAACTTGAGTTTTGCACAACTATAAATTATGCTGTCAAGTTGAACTCCTGGAAACGCTAGAGATAATATAAGGGTAGAATAAATTAATTGTGCCGTCAAATTCTGGCAGGATGGTTTGAAAATGACATCACATGGACTGCATCTTAAGATACAGGTAACGGTTGTGGTTTTTTTGTTAGCATAAAATTATACTCTAAATTGCTTTGCTTGTTGTATCTTGCATTTTTGTGTAATTGCTGGTGTCTTATTTTCCTCTAGGGCTTGTATTAATTCCAGCAGCAGCACTAGGCCAAATCATAAGTGGCATCTTGATTTCCAAGTGCACAATGGATTGCAAAAGCATAATCAAGTTCATGATAGGCACTTGTTCAGTGGCCCTACTATTAAACACAGTGTTTTTGTATGCTAAATGTGGGAATGAACCTTTCGCAGGTGTCTCTGAAACATATAATGGGTAAATATATTTTAATGCACTCTTGGGTTCGGTGTTAATGTTTAAAATAAATAAGCTATATCACGGAATGCAAAACCTTTAAAAATGTCATATCTTGCTTTGGTGTATGAAACTGAAAGGTTTTATGGAACTCTGAAACTTTGTTCTTGGAATCTTTATATAATAGTTGACTAAGAAAATGTAATGATACATTGCCTGCAAAATGTTCTGAGTGGCATGGTCCCGCTCAAAAAAATCCCAGTTTCTGTAACCATTGTAGGTGTAGTAGCCATGGTATTGACTACAGCTAATTTTGTATCTCTGTAGAAGTAGCATGTCTTTTTAACTAGCTGTTTCGTTAACTAGCTGTTTCATGTTTTGTTAACTAGCTGTTGACAATCTGGGCAGTTTGTTCCTGGAAGGAGTCTGCCACATAAAACAATTTCATGAGAGAGCACTGAGGTGTACTGCAACTTAAACTGATTGCAAATTTTTCCCTAGAACAATGAAGATATTATTGTAGCATCAGGTTCTAGCACATCTAGCCTCCATTTATGAAGGAGGCTTTCTTTTTTCCTGGTAAAATGACTGATAGTGGTAGAAATTTAACGCAAAGGGAGCATAGCTCAGTGACTGAAGTTGAAGAATAATGGGGGGAGTAGCAGTAACTGAAACATAATTCAAAATATTTTTGGCTAATGTGTAGGAAAGAATTCTCTAAACAATATGTATTTTCTGTCCCTTAAACAACAGAATTCTCATTCCAAATGAGAATGCAGTCTATCACTTGCTTTTAGATGTTTTCAGTAATTGTAATAAAAATTCTAGGACGAAAGCTCCTCCTTCTGCTGTGAACAAAGCTTACTTGGGAAACCAGTATGGCAATGGGGAAAAAAAGTTGCGAAAGTGAAAGTAAAAATGAAACAAGATTAAAGATAAATATCTGCAAGGACAAGCATTTTTTAAAGAATGGATTTCTAGGTCTGCTTTTAAAATTTCAACATTGAATGTATGCAGTCAAATAACCTCCATAGGTACTATGTTGTATAAAATGCCCAATCATGCCTTATTAAGGAATTAACTATAAGATTATAATGTTTCAATTCTCATAGTTTTAAGTAGCAGTGTATTTCTGTAGCGGTGTTTAAAAGCAGGAGGAAGACAGCTAGCTGTGCCAAAACTTGTGCTCTCAAGTGGTTGGTTACTCTGTCGTGAATTGACAGAGCCAGAGGCAGCTCCAGCTGTTTGAGGGTCTGCCAAAGAGCCAGATGCTGTTGTGCAAAATAACTCTAGTAGTCTGGTAGCTAGGGACTGCTGGCTGCCATTTGAAAAAATCGTGAGCATGAACAGCAAGCTGTGCAACTGAGTGAATAATTTACAAATTCTTCTTTGTTGTTTTCCCCAAATCCCCCATTTTAGAAAATGGTTTGGTACCACTATCTTGTACAAAAGGAGAATGTGTAGCTTATGGTCCAATGCATAAAAAGACTTGAACTTGACTTAGGGTGGGGAAGAGGATCTTTGTACTTTGCTGCCACAATAGCATGAAGTGCACCATGAAAATGCAGAAGATGGGCTGGGGTTGAGATTGGTTTTGCTACCTCTAATGCACATGCAAGTTGGTAGTACTTCTAGGAAAAAATGATGAACATCTAATCAACAGGCTTATGTAGTTTCCTCACTTGATATTTGTCATGCTTTTTGACTGACTTAAAAATGAATGTATAACAAATAGAATAACACAAGAAAAATCAGGTCTTATTCATGGAGGCAACTAAATGCCCAAATATCATGGAATATCAAGGCTACTCATTTTTCTAGGTCCTTTAATGGAATCATTGACATAAACATACCTGACAAATACTACAAAATTTTCCTAAAAATGCGAAGACCAGCATGAAAGACTAACCACATATTTTTCAGGTCTGTTATGTAGGTAAATGTGAAAACAGTAAAATAGATAACCTTAGGATAATGGGACAGATGTTCAGAAGGCTTGGAGGCAGTAGTGATTGAAGGCAGTCAGGCTTCCAGTTCTCTAACAGAGTAGAAATTTAATGCCATGATACCTTAACCATTCATTTGTATTGCCATTTCCAGAAGGCATACAAAATAAATAAACAAGTTTCATACACTGGTGACTGGGAGGGGGGGGAGAGGGAGGGACAGGGCACGAGGGGAAAAAACTTTAAAGCCCGAGTTACCACTCATTCCAATTCCATCTTTACAACTTGCTGTATCATTGACAGTAGATTCAAAGGCCACTGTTGACATTCTGCACTTAAAACATGGCTCTGCTTCATTGACTGAAAAAAGCTAGCTGTAAGATTACTGTGGACATTCCAGAACTGTGAAAACTAGGATGTAGCCTTTGGTTGCAGAAAGTCTATAGTTGCGTATTGAGCAAAAAAAAGAATCTGTATGTAGCAATTGAATACTGAAGAGGTTGTATAGACAATAGTATGCGAATCTATCCATATTCTATACTACATCTTATGATAATGATCAGCTGCCAAAAGGTACAGCTGAATTGATTTTTTGTCCTAAGTTAAATACAGTTAACTTGTATTTTAATATTTCTGTGTAAGTTCAGCAGTTATGTAGCTTAACTGTTGCTGAAGACCTCTATAGCAATTTGGAATTAACCAATCCTGAAATAAATCTCTCAACTCAATATCCATTATAAAAAGTGTTTCAGTTTTATCTAATCCACTCTTACATGTTGGACTATAGATGTGACCTGCCTCAGAATAATTAGTGGCACTAATATAGTATCAGCTCTGAAACTGCTTTCTGAGGAGGAATAAGCAACTGAAATATGTAGTAGTAGCTTTAAACTTACAAGCTTCTGGAAAAATAGCCAAGTGTCTGACTCTGCTTATGCTATTGCATAAATGCTTCTGAAAAAATACTAGGAGAGTACTCTGCAAGTTTTAACTTGGAAATTGATGCAGATTCATTTTTTGTGGAGATTTTGAAGAAATCCTTCATGGCAAGCATTCTCTTGCTATTGAAAAATAGCCTGCAGGTTGGTGTGTGTGTGGGGGAAAGCTTTTTGTAAGTTTAGTACCAGAATCACATGGGTATAGGATCACTGAGTTTATATGATAATAAACAAAGTATATTGTATGTAGCAACTCTGTTTATTACTAAATTAGGGTGTAAGCAGAACTAGTGTGGTTTACTCCATCTGTTTAACACTCCAAGGAATTATTTTAGCCAAATTCTTTTGCGTAAAATTTCCTTGAAAAGTTGCAGGAACAAAAATGCAGTGACTATTTCTGTAGTTCTGTTCATTCCCACAAGTCTCTGGAACTCCTTGTTTTACTGGGAAAGAATACCCAACCTGTAGAGCTTTTAAAGACCATTTAACGGCCTCATCTGCTAGGCTTCTTTAGAAAAGTGATGCTAGAACAAGAAGTTTCATGCCATATAGAAACTATGTACACTAAACTGTTCTAGTATTTTTCTCTGACCATCCATAACTAAAGGTTCAGTCTTTCTCTGTAGGTCAGGGAAGAGAGACATTTTCTGCACATGTTAACAGGACAAATGTTGCCCCTGAATTGATTAACAATACTTCTAGGCTTGACATGCCTCACAGGCTAACAAGGTGCTATATGAGCAAACCTGTGATTAGTGAATTTGCTTGTGTTTCACTGTAGTGCATTAAACTAGAGCAAACTAACTTTGATTCTCTATGTAGGAAGAATGAAATAATTAGTAACTTAGTAGAATTTAACTGTACTACAACCAAATGAAGGATATAGGTAGTTATGATGTCCCTAATACTCCATGTGCAGTTTGAATTCTATGTAAGTTATCAGCTTAATGCCTAAATATATTATTTCTCCTCTTAGTATTTGTGACAATCTTAAATTCTCTTGAAGAAACTGGCCTTTTAGATAGTGAATCTGAAACTTTCAGTTTACAGTACAATACTTAAACTACTGGCAGTGTCACTATCCTGGTTTCAGCTGACTGAATTCTTTACCTGTGAAGCTTCTTAACTTATTAATCCATTACTATTAAAAAATCAAAGGGTGGTTTTATTCTCTCCAGTATATCTTAAGGTACCCCTGCATCCCAAAATAATTTTTCATACTAATAATATAGTGGGACTACTTCAAATACAACCATACTATGGCCTAGACTGGAAGTAAATGCCTAAATCGAGAGTAGTTATTGTAAGCAAGAGTTTAATTTACCTCTGTTCTTCATTAGTTATCCCCTGAACAGCCAGAGAAACACTTTAAGATCCTTTTGTGTATGATAAGACTTTGTATGTCATGGCACTCTGTATTTAGCATCTTAGTGCTGGAACAATCTATATGTCTTCATAGCAGTGTTAAAAATAGTAAAAATGCAGGGTTTGCAACTGGATTTTAATCCAAAACAGGGAAAAAAAAAACCTTGGAATATGATCAGTAGAATAAACAGCACCAAATGCTGCTTTTAATCATGTTCCTTTTTTTCTTAAAACTGTAAATTGAACAAATTCAAATGTAGAATTGTGTGGGAGGGAGGAGATGATATAAGAAAGGAAGTGTGTTGAGACACAAAATTTAGTAATCTGTTTTGTGAATGCAAATTGGAAGAGTAATCTATGGAAGAAATTATAGCACAAAAATAACTAGGTATAGACTAAATGGAAATTCCCTCTAGAATTGTAACTACTAAGAAAATTGCTTATTTTCAAAAAATTAAGTCCATAAATCACCTGAATTGAATATTGATATTTATTGTCCTATAAATACTGCATTACTTATTTACATATCTGGTATTTTTAAATTAAAAGCCTATTAACTTTTACCTTTCAGAACAGGCATGCTACATAACTTAACAGCGCCATGCAATGCTAACTGCGGATGTTTGCGCTTTATGTACTACCCAGTTTGCGGCAGAGATGAAATCCAGTACTTTTCTCCCTGTTTTGCAGGATGTTCATCATATCTTTTCAACAACAAGAAAAAGGTACTCCATGCTACAAGGATAGCTGACATAGTCTGTTCTGGTTTCCTCCAAAATGTATTCTATATCAAAAGCATTCTTACCTGAGTATGACAGGAAATCACAGTGTTTCTGAATTTACGTGATAGTTACTAGAAGAAAAATAGGTGTGGATTGGAAACAAATGTCTAAGTAGGATTAATGTTGGTATATGTCAAAGTCTGATACTCTCGGACCAAGTGCTTTTACATATTCCACTTGTGGAGGGTGTAATGTTTAATATAAAATTTACTTACTTGATGACAGTTGATGTTATGAAGGATTTCTGACTTACAGTGATACAAAATATACTGAAAACACAATACAAATGTAAGCTATACTTACCGAGATAAAGCAATTGCATTACACAATTCAGTCACAATACTAATGTGATTCCCACTATTGGTCTCTATAACATGCTCACTGTCACAATGCTGGGCCTCCCCAGTTGTTGGGAAGGCATATGTGGTGTGAAGCACGCACAAGCCCATTGCTCTCTTAAAAATTCTTCTGCTAGTTGTCTGGCTTCTTATTGTCTGTGGTGAACTCAGCCACACTCCCTCCCCAACGCTGATCTGGCTGACTTAGGGAGACATTCACATTCTCTTAATGAATGAGGGAGAAACACACCACCACTTGATCCACTCCACTGTCACAGCTGTTTTTTACATAGCTTTCTATGGAACAGCTGTGGTTACTCACAGCCTGCATTGTTCTGTGAGCTTCATGGGCATATCTCCCTTTCCCATCTTCTCTGAGCCTTCTTCCATCGTAGGGGTTTATTGTTCAGTCTTCTTCATTTCTACTAAACTTTCTAATGCTGAAAATACATTAAACCTGAACATACTTTAGAGTTGACAACGAGAAAAGTAGAAAGCAGCAACTGCCTTGACATTAAACTACAGTTCTTATCTAGATCTTATAAGCATAATGTAATGATTATTGTATGCACGGCAGCCTGCTTCTCTGAGTTTCCAAACCTTGAATGTTAGTTGCCCCTGATGCAGGAATGGTGTGCCATGAAAGTGGCTAGTTATTATCAAGAAAGACTTTCTGTGCTTATCTCTACTAGAACAACAAACTCTTGAGCAGGAATGTAGGAGGAGTGTAGAAAGATCCTAAAGGTAGGCAAGCTCAACCAGAGGGTGCCTCTGGGGACTTCTTATATCAGGACAGAACAATGGTAAATGAGAGGAGGTGTTATATAGAAGAAAATGTAGAAGACTTCTTGTGGTGAAAACTTCACATGTCACTGATACATTTCCCTTTGAAAACAAACTTTGGTGGATTTAAATGAAGAGCTTAAGGAATTAGTGTCACAAGTAGCTGTGGATCTAAAGAACGAACCCAGTTCAAGTAACAGTTTTTAATAGTCAAGATAGTTAAAGTTCTTCAGAGTATAACGTTTGAATTGTACAGAAATAATCAGCAGTCTTGGTTAATAAACTAGGTAACAGTTAACATTAGCTTATTTCAGTATTGGAAAAAGGACTTTTGAGAATGATGTAAGATATCTTCTGCTGTAAGGGAACTGCAGCTTTTGGCTGCCCTTTGTTCAGAAGTTCTGCTTTCCAAATTAAACCACTCTTATATGGGGAAAGAGAAAAGGGACATTTTGTCCCTTCGTCCAACCCTTCATACCCTCCATGGTGTTTTTTCACCATTTTCAAATAGGTGATTTGCTTAAAAATGATGTATTTTTCAAAACTTTTTATATCAAATTTTGGATATAAAAAATTTTGTTTTGAACACTGTAGCTTGCCCTTTTTTAATTGTATGCAGTAACTGGTGTTGTTTTCATTGATTTGTAATAAGATTTGAGTGCAAAAAGTTGGCATTTCAAAGCTTCCTCTGTTGATGGCTTTGTATAGTATTATGTACTGCAACTGGTTGTGCCTCTAACTCATAAAAAATTGCTGCTCACAAAATGGAGACTATCACTATCTTTTTAGATCTCAAAACCAAAAATCACTTTTGCTCTGGTGAGCTGGATCAGTCAAGTTCTGCTGAACCAGTTTTAAAAATGAGGGTTACAGTGTCATATGATCATCAGGAAATGGACTGTTTCCCATAGTGTACAGTCAGGGTTTATTCTTGTATTCAGTGTGATGCAGACCCAATGAACATCTGCCATATTAGTGTCATTCTTAGAGCTAAATTTTTGTTTTATTTGTAGGCTTACTACAACTGTTCCTGTATTGGGAAACCAAAAAGAGAAAATGGTTCGGAAGACTTTATCTATGAAGCTATTGCCGGGAAATGTCCAACACAATGCAAAGTTTTACCTTTATTCCTGACTTTCTTCTTTTTTACTGTTGTTTTTACATTTATGGCTGTTACTCCAACAACTGTGGCCATTCTCAGGTATGTTTTTTGGCTGAGAAATAGGTGATTCTTTTGAAAACTCATATCAGTGATTTGTTTTGCTTTGGAATGGACTTAAACTCATGTGCAAAGGATTTCCTGTTATAGTACTTTGTGTGGTAAGCAGGGGTTATTTGAACCAGATGACAGTCATACCAGTGCTCACTATCTCTGTAACTAAATTTAGTTAGTAGATACTGTTTGAAAAAAAAAAAAAAAAACCAAACAAACAATCAAACAAAAAACTCCTACTTGTAGCAAACCCCCTCTTTTATGGGAGCACTCACGACTGTTTTAGTCAAAGCAAGAAGGAATAAAAGTGCTTTGTGCTTGGATGAAGAAAATACTCAACTAGCCTTGTGTATTGGTAATGGCAGCATTTCAAATTGTACCAAGAAAGGAACAAAATAGCAGTTGGTCTCATTCTCAACCTTTGATTCCTGTCTCATTTCAGAGTTCTGACTTGGAAAATTTTAGTCTGTCAAGAACCGTAGACTACCTTTTGTATACTGATACTAATACTGATGTTGTATGTGTGGTAGTTGTTCATATAAACTATGACAATGTATATGTGGCTGTTAACCAGTAGTTTGACAGTCTTTCAAATGCATGAAAGCTAAATACTTTTTTCTTTGATACATGGTCCTTATTCTGAAAGTAGAGCTGTTTCACTTTATGTTGAAATCTGCCTTGTACCTCTAATACTTCTGGAGAAAATACTCATGATGCATAGGTATACATGCACTATAAACCTGATGTTCAGGGAGGGTGTGGTTAGATGTTCTAGGCATGGGGTTGGGGAGATGGATGATAGGCTGTAACAGTGCTTTGTAGTAGCCAACTGTTCAGGGTTAGTGTAAATCTGGAATTAACAGCTTGTCATATTAGTGTGGGAGCAGAATAATGTGAAGTGTTGCATTATCTTCAAAACTGAACTGACATAGCTTTATTTAGATAATTATAAGCAATAACACTTGGAATTTTGAATCCTTGTACACTTCAATTGAAATGGTGAGAGAATTTTTGTGGAAGAGAGGATGGTAGAGCAGTTTAAATGTGCAAAACCTAATTTAAATAGCTAGATGTGAGGTTAAGTTCCTACGGTATATTGAATACTGAGACGTTTTCAGTGGGCCTATTTTGTGCAACTTCAAGTGTAAACCCATGTGTTCATGACAGTGTTCTAGTGGTAGAAATAACCACTCGCACTATGCAAAACTAATTTCTCCTTCTTCTGCTTGCCTTTGTGGGTAAGGGGATCCTAGCAGTGACTGCTGATAATTTTTCATCTTCAACGTTTTTCTATGGCCAATCCTCAGACATGCTTCAGAATGAGTAACTCCCTTTTTAGCACTGATAGTGCTTCAATGATACAGAAAGAAAGAAAACAGTGCTGAAACTAAATTGTATAAATTAAATTAGGTTGTATTTAATCTTTATGGTAGTATCTTTAAGACACTGTCAAGATAAAATGTCTGTTGCTGGAGAAATACCTGAAAGAAATGGGTAGGAGGTAAGGAGGTCAAATCTGCTAGTTATTAAATCAATATACCGATTTGTATAGTATAGGCCAGAACTGATTAATTTTAAGGTCAGGTGACTATATGAAAAGGTTATGGGAAATACAACACCTTGTGCTGTGCTGAAGCCGAATCTTAATTCATGTATTGCCTCTTTGGGAAGAGTAGCTCAGGATTGCATCCCAGCACTGTCCTTAAATCCCTGGTTGTTCTGTGGAAAAAGTGTTCAATGGGTATCAGGGTGCTGCTGGTAAGCTAGCTTTTTCCTTACACTGTTTTGTTAAACTAGCTCAATCTAAAATTCCTTGATGAGCTATTGGACTTGTCTTTATCTTTTATCAAAACATCTCTTGAAGTTGTTTCATTACTTGTTCTGCACACTGGATTTCTAAAACTCTCTGCAATTAACAGGTTAAAACAATATATTAAGGCAAACATATTCACTGAGGGACAAAGCAGAGAAATGGAGCAGTTAAAACTTGTTTACCAAGCCTTAAATTGCAAATCTTGTTTACAGGTGTGTGCCAGATAAACAACGCTCATTTGCTCTTGGAGTACAGTCAGTGTTTCTACGACTACTGGGTATGACTTTCTTGTTGAAACACTTGCCCCTAAGTAATCTACTCATTTGATGTTTTTCTAGACTTAAAAAATAATGCATTTAGAAACTTTCAGAGGAGCTTGAGGCCACTTGTTATAAGGCAGATGCCATCTGGATTCAAGTTCCTCTTTAAATAGTGCATGTGTACTCATTTTAGCTATTCTTGTTCTTATTGGCATGAACAAAATACAGGTAACTGTCATTCTTTCAGCAAAAGGCACCTCTGTCACTTTCCCCAGAAGGAGGCCTATTCTGAAAGTTAAGAAACGGTGATGTAATAGAAACCAGCTTCACGTAGTTAATATCTCAAGTTCCAGAAGATATCTACAGCAGAGTCTTAAATCTTGATGTCACTGTGGAGCAGAGGATAGGAGAATTCTTCAGCCACAGTCAGTACAGACAGTAGAAAGGCAGCAACTAGCAGCGTTACTACCAACAAAATACTTAGCCGTAGACTTGAGGCATCACACAGGGGTCCTGTGTGACAGGAGAGCTGCTGCATGTGAGCTCAAGAACAGTTTAGGCCTTGAGTAGGTTAGGCAGACATGCAGTGGTGTACCAAAGGGTTCATTATAAAATTGGTTATACCTGGATGCAAAACACTTGGGCTTTATAAAGCACTGTTGTAACAAATATCATGCAAATCTAATAAATTTTGCACTGGAATAATTTAAACACTACTCATTTTACATGAAATTTTTCTTAGAAGCTTTGCTACGTCTGAGGGATAGAAAAAATACATAGTTGAACTTATTAACAGAATATTTTAGTTCTCGGCATTTGGTACAGGGTATATGCAGTGTATACCATCTGAGAAAAGGGACGACTTTTCTTTCAGTTGAACTCCTGCTTCCTTGATTAGTTGATTTTCCTCCTCAGTTTATATCCCATTTTTCTTTTCCAATGAAAACCAAGGAAGTTATGAGAAGCTCAAGACTTTGAACAAACGTCTTACTTGATAAAGTGAGAGCTATATAAAGAATTAGGTGACACTGTGTACATCCTACCTATTAATTGAGAGGAATGGAAGAGGCACACTTGCTATGTAATGTGATTTTGATTAAAATATTATGTTTAGTGTGTGTCTCTCTCCCATTTTATCTTCCCCTCCAGCCTGACATTTCACTGTATGCATCAAGTAACTCAAACATTTTAACATGTTACTGTGGTTTTTAGGTACTATTCCCGGACCAATTTTGTTTGGTGTTGCTATAGACAACAGTTGTGCTCTGTGGGATATTGATGAATGTAAAACTAAAGGAGCCTGTTGGGTTTATGACAATGAAAGAATGGCTTATCTGCTGATGGGCATAAGTAAGTGACTTCTTAATGTTCATGTACAAGGTAATAGATACACTGACCTTGACTGCTAGATGGGAATTACTTTAAAAGAGAACCTTAAACTTTTATTTTTAGCAGCAGTGTTTTGGTTTTTTTTAAAAACTTTTTTTTTCATAAATAATGAAAAGCAAAATATCATGGAAGGAGCAGGACCACATTAGTGCTCTTAAAAAATGACTTAGAAAACTTTTTTTTACTAACAATAATAGAAAATATTTTTACTCTTCAGTCTTTCTTCATTGTCACACTTTATTTACTGAATTTTAAGGGACTGGCACACATTTGTCTTACCTGGCTTGGTCTGTTGGCAGCTTAATGTCTGAGGAACTTTCTTCCTCTTATCATATTCCAGTTCTTTTCCCTAAACTAATATTGAGATCTTGAAAATATCTGTGAATGCTAGTCAGAAATTTTACCAACTTGTTTAGCAATCTGTTCCCTTCAAGTGTGTGCCAGTTGTATGTCGGGGGAGTAAAAGCAGGCTGAGTTTACATCTGTGGTAACTGCTGTTATCCTGTCTTCTAGCAACTGTGATAGTTGCAGTGCATAAACTTAACTGCTAACATCTAATCTTGAGACTGAAAAAGCAGGAGTCACAACTTCAGATTTCAGTATCTCAGGCATATTTGTGATAAAATGCAACCGCATTAAAATGGCTCCTTGCAGCCCCAAGTTGCACAAACACCACTATGTACCAGTGAAGAGTAAATGAAACATCCTTTTAAGTTGGCTGAGGAGAGAATACTTAACAAGTTTGTACGTGGGGAGCTTTAGTTTATGGCAAAGAGAATATTAATGCAATTAAGAACAGTACTGAAACAAGAAATAAGGAAGACTTGCACTGCAGGCTAGAATGGGGTGAAGAAATACAGAGCTGAAGTAATGGCAATAGCTGCTGCAAGCAAGAACTGCAGGCAGATGAGGGGTCTGAAGTCAGTTGGTAAGACTGCCTTTACTTGCCCTTTGCAGTTCATGTAAAATACATTGAAATTCACAGCATTTGTTTAAAAGTCTTCTGGTGTAATTCACCGTGTGAAACTTTGTAAATGACTGAAATGCTCTTGACTATTGAAGGTGACTGCAACAAGCACTCTTCTGTTCTTTGTGTTTAGGTGCTGCTTGCAAAATCATCACGATCATCTTTGTTGTCATGGCAGTATATTTGTATAAGCCTCCACCAGCAAGTGCAGCCATGTCACAAAAGGATTCAGAAATGGTATCTTCTATACACACATAAATCTTGAGCATACTGGGGGCTTTTGAAAGAGCCAATAAGGATAAGCACTGTTATGACACTTGTACCAAAGTTCTTGTACACCATTACCTAAATATAAAAGATCATATTCAATTCTTGAACAATTTAAAATATTTGTGTGTGTAGTGTTTTCCAACTTGCTAAACATACTTTTTAGTAATCCATTTTGTATATCCAAATGCATGACACTTAAATTTGCAGACTAATTTTAATTGTCTATTTAGAACTTAAGTGTAACAAGGTGGAATACTCCGATCAAAAAAAAAAAATGAGCTGAACTGGGCTGACTGTGAGCCTCGTTTCCCCTGCTTAAAGTAATTCTGAAGTGAAACTGTAGTGGGAGAAAACAATTAACTTAGTATATTAAAGGGAACTGTGGATGTTTAAAATTGACTTATTTTAATGTGCACACAATCTGGGCTAGTGCCTTATTTGGGGATTTTGACTGTAGATACACTTGGGAATGTGCAAACATGGACATGTTTTAAAAATTATTTTTACATGTTATCTTAATGGTGTAAGTTCACTTTTTAGTATTTGTAGAAAAATATAAATAGTTATTACAGGATAGCTGGGTTTGTAACAGCAAAATATTTGTTAAATTAAGTGCCTGAGTTTCTATCTGGAATCTGTAGAGAAAGTGGCTCTCTAGTTGCTTTCTTTAAGCATTGTTAACATTTTTCTATAAAACTTGAAAATAAAACTATTTTCTTACTACTTCTGTGTATGCTATGTCATTTTGAAGTGACTGAGTTCTAGACTTCTCAACTTCAAAAAACCACGATGCTGAAAGCTAGTGAAGAATATGTACACAAGCATCAAAAGTATAAAAATACAGCTTCAGTTGTTCCTTTTGACTTATACGCTGCATGCTATTAAAACCGTATTTGTATAGCACAACAGATGTGCTATAGAAATTAACCACTCTTACCAGATATTGAGATATATTTGCCTGCTACTGAAATATTCAATATTGACTGGAAATTTTTAATAAGCAAGATGTCTTCTGCACTTGCTTTACTTAATGTAAACTTCCTTTCTGTTGCATTGGCTATGCCTGTCACTCTTCTGTAGTCACGTGTGCCTTTTTCATCTGGTTACATGGACTCTACGCATTGACTCTACCAAGATTTTTAAACAAGTGCTGCAGCAGAGGATTATGGGATATGGGTCACGTCTCATCTAATTCTTTAAATGCAGCTGTTAAACTAGGTAGAGGTTAAATATACAACTCAGGAAGAGGATCCTCTATAACTATTTAGAAAGAACTATTCAGGAAATGAAGCAAAATAGACTATACCTCCTGAAAGCACAAGACTTCACAGCTGTTCCAGTGGAGAAGGGAAGAGGCAGGATACAGCAATTTATGAATTATAAATTTATGCTTGTGCTATTTTATGAAAATTATGAATTTGTGCTTGTACTATTTATCTGAATGTCTCCTGGTAACATAGGTTCCTGATAAATGGGTTCATAGCAAGATGGGTAACTTCCCTTGAAAGAACTAAACGCTTATCTTCCATAAAGTTTGGGAATATGGTCTAAAACTCTGAATTCAGTTTCCAGCTCTAGCATGGATTGTGTAGGGTATAGCAAATCACTTAATCATAGTAAAGACATGCGGCCTGGTAGCTGAACTGGTAAATGTGCCTCTCTTGTTTTGTCCTAGGCTGTGGGATCATAGTTTACAGTTGCTGCTGCTTAACAGGATTGCGCAGATTACAGAACTTGTGAGGCAGAGCAACAGGAGCTTCCTCTCCTGAGGAAGTTATCAGCGCTCTTAGTTGCACTGGAGTGGTTATTTGGATGGAGGAGGAAGGAAGTATTGCCAGGGTGTAAAATTACTGTTAATGCTAAAGGATGTTGCAATTTATAATCTAGCCTATGACTTGTTAAAGATTACCATTGTTACTTTAGGAGGAGCAGCACAATGATTAGAAAAGAGACCAAATATTTAGAACTGAGTAACTTTACCCATTTACCTCGTGTCATTGAAGTGTTACGTTGATACAGCAATAGATAGTGGAGGGCAGTAGGTATTGTGTCAAGGGTTTTACTGAGTAAAGGTAAACGTCACAGACAAGCTGAACAAGTGTGTATTAAGTATTTGGACAGGGAGGGTGAATTAAAAACTGCCCAAATGACTGGGCCCAGAGGATCAAAGCACAAAGTCCAGTTTGAGTCAAGTCACTAGTGCTGTACCTCATAGATTGATATTGGGGCCAATCCAGTCCTAGTCCACCTTCTTTGTTAATGATCTGAATGATGGGATAGATTGTGCTCTGGAGGAGTGGCTGGTAGAAGAGATAGTTTTGCTGCTACCCAGAGGGACCTTGACCAGATGGAGAAATGGGCAAAAGGGAACCTTATGAAGTTCAAGGGGAAGTGAAAAGACCTGCACCCAGGGACATATAACCCCAGGCACCGGTAAAATGCGGGGGGCCACCCAACGGGAAAGCAGCTCCCCAGAGAAGGTCCTTGGTTTCACAGTGGACAAGCTGACCGTGAAGTTCCCTCCGAACACAATTTTTTTTTTTTTTTTTTTTTTAACACTGAAGCTGGCCAAACTGTGGAAGAGATTGACTGAGGAGTTGTGGAGTCACCATTCTTGAAGGTGTTGAAACTTGACATGATCCTGAACAATCTATTCTGGCTGAGCTTCCTCGAGCAGGAGGGTTGGACTAGATGATCTCAAGCGGTCCCTTCCAATGTAAATGGTTCTGTGTTTCTGTGAGATGCTCCTCAATATGGCCTTTGTCCAATTCACCGTATGATGTGTAACTTCTCTAAGGATTCTTGCAAGGGAAGCCCTGTGTATTCGTGTGCGGTGTCTTTTGGTTTCTTTTTTGGGTTTTGTTTTTGGATATTTTTTCAATATCAGTTAGTATCTCATGTTAAACAACTTCTAGCAACTAATACTCTGTGCATGTCTCACTGGGTGATATTAGCATGAAAAATGCTAACCATGATAAGCATTTCAGACAGCGGTTGACAGTCTTCTGTGAACTACTGTTTGGACTGCTAAATTCAAGGACTTGTATCTTTGAGGTCGTATTAACTACTACAGATTTGAGATTTAAGAAGAATCTTGAGTATTGTCCAAAACAAAGATGATTTAAAACTTTTCGAAAGTTGCATCTTCTAACTAGCATGATTATTTTTAGAAACAAATCCTAGTGCAAATGAGGCTGTCCAACTAAACGCTGTAGTTGAGTATAAGTTTTCATTCATGATCCAGAAGTAAGCTTCTAAACCTAAGTATATTTCTCTGTATGGCTAGCACAAATGAAGTCTCCAAAACTTTATTGGAGCCTCTGATTGCTAAATCTGTAGGATTCCAGGAGCCTTAACAAGGGAGTGACAGGAATTAGCTATTACAGTTGAGACTAAAGTTCTCATCTAAACATTCTTTGTTGTTTTGTATTCTTTTATCTCAAAAATCAAGACTGCATATCTCTCTGTTGTGTAGAGGAAGAATGATGATAAAGTAATCTGAAGCTCTGTTCAGAGAGTGGAAGCTGGAGCCCCTGTTAAAATAAGCTAATTTTTTGTATTGGAGCACTTCTCTAAAGCGAATAGCTTAATGCCAAAATTCACTGCGATGGCAAGAGAACATTCTTCCTGGCTTCATGAATACTGAGAAAGGGGAAAATCTGCATTCTATTTTGCATGTGGCTACCATACATATCATTACTTAGAAGTCTGAAGTATTTTGTATATGTACCTTGCCTTGCAGAGTTTCTTTGCACATGATTAGAGGTGTCTGAACAAAATGATCTGAAATGGGTTGGTTGTAAACAGAGCAGACCCTGGCATGTCTACTGATATATTATGGACAGAAACATGGGAACCTTAGGATTGCTGCAGAATGTTTTTTGGTTGTGTGGGTTTGGTATTTTATTTTATTTTTTTTTTTGCCAGCAGATGGCTCTGTTTCTGCTAATAAGTCAGTTTGGTTTTTTTTTTCAGACATGATGGGTCTTTAGAGTGCAGAACAGAAAATATGCAGCTTTTGCAAAGATATTCTGTTAATGGAAGTGTGACTGGTGTTTGTCTGCTTGATTTCTGTTTTTGCAGTGGCAGTGAGTTTATTCTTGTGTTTCTTTTTCCCTAGAGACAGAAATCCCCAGGCAACAACATCAGTGTTAGATTAGAGAAGATTTACAAAATTACAGAGGGAGCCAGTTAATTTTATATCTCAGTAATAAATGATGCAAAAAAGCTGGAATACATTATTTTTGTGCTGCTCTCATGACAAATATACCTAGAAGAGTGAATCTGCTATACAGAGGACTGAATTTGGCCTGCCTAGTCCTGTGTACGCGTTTCAAAATCTGTGTGAGTGCCGGTAACTGGTTATAAAACACCCAGTCCTCTCCAGTCTACAGAATACCTTAGTAAATGCACAAAATGGGAGCCCCAGGGGCATGTATAAAGTTTTTTCACATCATTATTAATCTTTAAACATTCTTATTGAATATGTGAATTTTTAGCATGAATTGGGGCTCTTGAGCAGAGGTCAAATATAAACACGAAAATAAAATCCAAGCAGAGTTTGGATGTCATCATTCCTTCCAAATTATTCAGGAACTTCTAATAATGGCTGGGCTAACTTGACATCTGTTTTTCCCCTAGTATTTTGCTTGGAGGTTGTCTTTAAAGGAGCAAAGTGAGGAAATATTCAACTTGTTTGGAAATAAAAACAAAATAATGAAGTAGACTCAGTTGGTCTGAAGACAGTGAAGGTTTTGCTATTTATTTAAAGGGAATGAAAGTGCTTAGAAAAATTGCAAGATATTTTTTTAATATTTGATGCACTTGCCATATATGCAGCTGGAGGAAGATGGTGTTACAAAATTGAAAGGATTTGGTAGCCTATAAACCTTTAAGAAATGACTGAGCTATGACAAATGCAAGCTGGAGAGAGAAAATTAGTGCTTTTCAGAATGTTTTTTCCTACCTAGTCATCTTTTAAAAATCTCTCACTTGTCATGTTTTAATTGGCTAGATGTAGAGAGTGGTTTCATAGATCAGGAAAAGCCTGCCAATTAATGCAAATCCACATCTCCACCTTTGTGCTTTGCTTTTCTCAGGCATCTGTTGCCATTCTTTCGAATGGCAAACTGTCAGGCTACAGATAATGGAGGCTCCAAAACACTGAAGTAATTACCTGCAATAAGTGAACTGAAGCAGTTCCAGCAAGATATTGGCAAATAAACATGCTAAAACAGCTGTAACAGGAGGCATGAAATGAGACAAAAGAAATGAGGGCTGAAAATGTGACACATGGAAGGAAATTCATACAGGAAATGGAAAAGATTACATTGCTGTTGTATTTCATTTTGGTCAAGGTGAACGACCTTCAACTGAAATGCTTTGTAAATCAGATATTTGGGCCTATGGGAAGACAAGGACATACAGTAGTTGATTGTGTAGGGGCATAACCTCCTGGAAACAGCTCAGGTACTGTGTCCACATTACAATATGTGGTAGGATATCTAGGAAAAAAAATGATACATTATATGCAATTTAAAGACATTTAGCTTTCTGGTGCTGTAAAAACGATTTAACCTCTTGTAAGGTTGTGTCTTCCATGTACATGTGCTAGTCTAATTTTTGTGATTTTTGCTTACCAGCTAATATGCCCATGTTTCCTTTCCAGCTAGCTGGGTTTGATTTTTCAACAAAATCCTTTTAAACATGGCTCTGCTTTTCTTTGGGTATCCCATCATTTGAAACAACACTGTGATGAGGAATCTCTTTGACTTCCTAATAATACAAGACAAATGTGACCTATTCTTGTCAGTCCCCTTCTTGGTTAAGATTTGTTCTGTGTCCTCCTTGAGAATTTTCTGGCTAAGGGTGAATCTGTACAAAATTTGACAGACACAGAAGGTACAAATATGTGAAACTGCCAGAAAAGTTCATCAGACTTCATCAGAATGGATAGCTTTGTGCCATCCACTAAAGAGAGTTATAACTCAGCCATCTGTCTTTTTTTTTTTTTTTACTGCTAGAGGTCAGTCAGGCGATTGCAGTAGATCTGGAGGAGAAACTGCTGTTCATAGATGTTCAGTGAGACAGCACTGGGAAGGCTGGGAGCTGTGCTGAGAATGTAGAAGTCCAGAGGAAGTCAGTCTTAGTTGATCCAAGGTCATGGATCAGCTTCCTTCTGATAAACCCCTTGATTCTGTAAACCCTTTTGCCTTCCTTTCACTTAGATATAGTTTCTGTTTACTTTCTTGTGTGACCATATACCTCTCTGCTCTTGTCTTAATCTGATTGTTTACCCAGAAAAAAAGAATTTTAAGAACTCTGTAAAAAGCAACTTTATTCTTGCAATACTTCCCTAAGAAGTAGATAACAAAATGGAATTTTGTGGTTTAAACCTGCAGTAACCAATACTGAGAGCAATCCAGGCAATTATTTTTATGCTTAAAAAAGATAATACAAATTTCAGATTCACTTAGTTTTAATTCAAACAGAGCTCTGATTTTATACAAGTACCATTTTTACCATTGCTTAGCACTTACTATTGAAGAACTGTCTTTTGCATGCTCTGTTCACTGGAATAGGTGGAAAAGGTCTTGCCTAATGTTTTGATCCTACCACTCTGTGTACAAATATTTAACTTAAATCCCTAAAAATATCCATAGATTTCAAGCTGAGCTGATGCATAAATATCTGTAAGGAAAGGGATATAAGCAACTCTGAGCTATTGAGACAGTGGCTTCTACCATGAAATGGTTTTCACATCATGTTCATGCCTTCAGACAAACATGATCTCATTTAAAGCACGAAGCTTATAGGAAGGACAAAGCTACTAAAAACAATTGCAAAACCTGTTATTAATTAATTCACTTTCTGTATAAATAAATCTCACCTACTTTATGGATCTTCCTGCATTTGTTAGTAGGACTGATTATAAACTTTTGGGCACTTCTGTTTTCTCGAATACTTGAGCTGTTATGGAAAGTCTACCTCAGAGCTTTTTGGAGTTAGTGGTTTTTTTATTGCTGTATTACAAAAATCAGTCTTTGTTTTCTTACCTTCTTTATTAATAAGCTGAAGCATATTGGACATTTCTGAATACTGAAACTACAGTCCAGAGAATAGTTAAATAGATATTTGGCTTGGCATTTTATTTTTCAAAGATTTGAGGCTATGTATATGAAGAGGACTTAAAAGTGCCTCAGCTTTGCTAAGTTTAAAAATTGCCTAAGTCTAATGAAATAGTGAGAGTTAGACATTAAGGCACTGAAGAGGACTAAATGTCTTAGGCCAACTGGTCTAAGAAGCTGCTCAGGAGTTTTTTATACATTGTTACTTGGTCTCCCATGCAAACTTTGAAGTGCTTTGCACAGTTGCCAGAGAGCAGTCAAATTAACTGGAAGGATATTGACTAACACAGTGGAAGTTTTCCTGTGTTATGTATCAATCTGTTTTTTTGTTTTGTTTTGTTTCAAGGCATGCAAACTGAAAAAAAAGTTGAGATTATGTGTGAAAAGCAAACAATACATGTTTTCTGGGGTTTCCTGCATTACAGTCAAACAACTCAGCATTAAGTCATCTACTGGAGAAAAAAATGCTATCCAAACATGCTGTGTAAAAAAACTTCAGAGTGCAGCAGTCAAGTAGGAGCAGACTAAAGTAGTTAAGATTGGCAAGAATTCAGCCAATCAGTAGTAGATGCTAAGTACTTTGATTCTCTTTTTTTTTTTCCCTTTGAACTTGTACAGTGTGCGTGCTGTGCTAAAGATGTACTTGATTTAAAGTAATTTTAAAGCTTTTGTAAGTCAATTCAGAGTCATGCTGTTCTAAACGAATTGCTATAATGGATGCATTTGGGATGATACAGATGTGTGGAGCGCACAGTGTTGTTAAATAACAGTTCCACTTACTAAACTCAATGAGCTTTGTGCTTTATATTCTTTGCTATTCACAGTTTTGTGGTGTTTTTCTTTTCTAGTTTGGGCTTGTTGGTTTGGGGCAGGTTTTTTTTTTGTGCTACAGTCATTGTAGCAGGTAAGATGGCTTTTGCTGGAGGCTACATGCATTAATTTAGAAAAAAAGCTTCACTTTTTTCCATCCCCCTTTTAATTAAAATAGCAAACATAAAACTGCTTGGAACAGCATGGGGACCTCTAACTAAAATTTTTGTAAAACTCAGAAACTGTAATGAGCAGCTGCTATGATCACTGCATGAAATATTTATGGAGGTATCACTGCTGGGCCAGAAAGTGTATCACATAATGGGATGGTTTGATGTGCATGTTGAAGCCCTTAAGCTACAGAGCAACAGTTTGTTGACAATAAAATGTGATGGAAATCAATGTGGACTGGATAGAAGTTGATCCAGTAGAACATCTGTCCTGAATGCTAGAAGTAAGACATAATTGTGTTAGCTACATACAAAAGCTACATAAATAATGGAGACTCAGAAACACATAGGTGTTTTAGCACATTATTACTTAGTCAAAGTACTTAGTGGCCATGAAAATAAAAGTTGTTCAAGAACAAACCTGAACCAATCAAGAGGTATATTCCCAGGATAATACAATTGAATAAACAGGGGAAAAGATCTATACATATTTCAGTTAGGTGTTTTAATATTCAATTAGGTTTGTGCTAGTCATGTTTCCTACACTATATTATTATATGCTATTTGTTAATGAAGATTATGGTATACCAGTAAGTCAGTTCAGGAGAAGCCTTAGAAAGAAGACATAGAATTGCTGCAGGCATAAATCTGGAAAAAACTTGTGCAATGGGTTGAGTGGACATTCTATGTAGTACCTTGCATATATATAATTGCGTATTAACGTGTCTTTTGGAACTTACTTTTCAATTTCAGTGTTTGGGCGAGCTTTGTGTTTTCAGCATTTGATGGCATTTGATACTGAAATAAGTGCATTTCAACATGATACTCCTTGTGTACGTATCTGGCAATATTAAAGTTGGTATGGGCACAGTGATTAAGTTTGCCTCTTTGTGAAGAATTAACAAACTAAACTAGACTGACAGCAGTGGTCTAGTTAATTCTTCCATTTGTTGGTTTGTGTAGTTTCTTTATATATACAGTCTCTGCAAATACTGTGGTTTTTAAATCATCATCAGAAACAGCTGACGTGGGCTCAGTAGAGCTCAATGCTCTCATGATGTGGTCTGTGAAAAAAGCGTGAAATCTTCCTATACACACAGTGAATGGGCTATAATGTCTCATTTATAAGACTGTGTTTTTTGAATAGATTCAAACTTACTTTGCATGGTATTTCAGTTGCCTGTGAACTCCATAGCAGTTTGCAAGGATCGCTTGGTGCATTCATTTTATATTTTGGTGTACTTCACTTTCATATTGAAATGAATAAACCAGAAGGTGATGGTTATTAGTTTTATCTTGTAACCTTTTCACATTATTTATGGTAGACAAAATATTTTTCTTTCCATTTTAAAATTGGATTTACAAAGTAGCAGTATCTCTCACATTCTGTATGGAATTAGAAATGGAGAGCATTCATTACTTTTTGATGTAAAGAAGCAAAACCTATAGAAAGATGTGCTGATTAAGTTTATTAGTATTTACCTGAAAAATAATGTCCTTTTAGCATACTGCATAACATCACCTGTAGGTGGTAAAAGAACATTACTAGGAGGCATAAAATATTACTTATTTTAACAGAAGCATTGCTAGAAAGAGCTATGTGCTCTATGAGCTTCAGAGTCTCCAGGGGAAGCTCTGCTGAAAGTTTTGTCTCCTCAGCAATCTGAAGAATAAGACCACTTAATAAGATACCTGGAGGGACTATCTATATGATCAACTACAGTAAAAATTATAGGTACCTGAGCTCAATTTTAAGTACTGAATGTAGAAGCTCCTGCATGGACTAATTTATCTAACATTTCAGCTTTTATGCTTATTCAGGCAACTTTAGGTGAATGAAGTCTTCAGTGTAGACATCACAGAATCATAGAATGGTTTAGGTTGGAAGGAACCTTAAAGTTCATCTAGTTCCAACCTCCCTGCTGGGGCCAAGGACACCTCCCACTAGACCTGATTGCCTTGTCCAGCCTGACTTTGAACACTTCCAGGGATGAGGCATCCACAACTACTTTGGGCAGCCTGTTCCAGTGTCTCACCACCCTCACAGTGAAAAATATCTTCCTAATATTGAATTTAAATCTACCCTCTTCCAGTTTGAAGCCATTATCCCTCATCCTATCTCTGCATGCCCTTGTAAGAAGTCCCTCTCCATCTTTCTTGTAGGCCTCCTTTAGATACTGGAAGGCTGCTATAAGGTCTCCCCTAGAGCCTCTTCTCCAGGCTGAACAACCTCAACTCTCTCCGCCTGTCTTCATAGGAGAGGTGCTCCAGCCCTCTGATCATCTTTGTGGCACTCCTCTGGACTTACTCCAACAGATCCATGTCCTGCTTATACTGGGGGCTCCAGAGCTGGACACAGTACTACAGGTGGAGTCTCATCGGAGTGGAGTAGAGGAACAGAATCGACCTGCTGGCCGTGCTTCTTTTGATGCAGCCCAGGATGTGGTTGGCTTTCTGGGCTGCAAGTGCATGTTGCCAGCTCATGTTGAGCTTCTTCTCAAGCAACACCCCCAAATCCTTCTCCTCAGGGCCTCTGTCAATCTATTCTCTGCCCAGCCTGTATTTATGCTTGGGATTGCCTTGACCCATGTGCAGGACCTTGCACTTGGCCTTGCTGAAATTCGTGAGGTTCTCTTGTGGTTTGGGATGGACTGGCCACTCACACATCCACCTCTCAAGCCTGTCAATGCTCTGCATGGCATCCCTTCCCTCCAGTGTGTTGACTGCACCATATAGCTTGGTGTCATTGGCAGACTTGCTGAGCGTGCACGCAATCCTGCTGTCCATGTCACCTACAAAGATGTTAAACAGCATTGGTCCCAATATCAACTCTTGATGAACACCATTCACCATTGGTCTCCACTCAGACATCAAGCTGTTGACCACAACTCTTTGAGTGCAGCTATCCAGCCAGTTCCTTATCCATCAAGTGGTTCATCTGTCAAATCCATGTCTCTCCAATTTAGAGACAAGGATGTTGTGCAGAACAGCGTCTAATGATTTGCTCAAGTCCAGGTAGATGATGTCAGTTCCTCTTCCCTTATCCACCAATGTGGTAATACCATTGTAGAAGGCCACCAAATTTTTCAGGCATGCTTTGCCCTTAATGAAGCTATGTTGGCTGTCACCAATCATCTCCTGATTTTCCGTGTGCCTTAGCAGAGTTTCCAGGAGGAACTGCTCCATGATCTTGCCAAGAACAGAGGTGAGACTGGCTGGCCTGTAGTTCCCTGGGTCTCCCTTTTGTCCCTTTTTAAAAAAATGGGGCTATTTTTCCCCTTTTCCAGTCAGTAGGAATTTCATCAGACTGCAACAACTTCTCAAATATGAGGGATAGTGGCTTGGCAACTTCATCTGCCAGGTTCCCTCAGGACCCATGGATGCACCTCATCAGGCCTCATGGACTCGTGCACCTTCAGGTTCCTTAGATGGTCTCGAATCTGGTTTTCTCCTGCAATGGGGGGTTTCTTATTCACTCAATCCCTGCCTTTGCCTTCTGTGACTTGGGTGGTGTGGTTAGAGGGCTTGCCAGCGAAGACTGAGGCAAAAAAGTCATTGAGTACCTCAGCCTTTTCCCTATCCTGGGTAAACAGGTCTGTTTCCTTCCAGAGAGGACCCACATTTTCTGTAGTCAGGGAATTCCTCAGGGAATCCAAAACTTCAACTTGCATTAAAAAGCAAAACCTTCTGTCATTCCTCTATGTAGAATTTTAAGTGTATATTTGTTGTTATCACAGGGAGCCATGTCTAGTTGTTCTTGAGTGAGCAATTTCCTTGCAATTTTTTTATAGAAAGGATATTAGGAGAGTAAGAGTAACTGAGGTAGATAAAATCGGGCACTGAGGTCCTTTTCTTCTTCACCTCCCCCCCCAATATGCTTCAAAATTATTGTATTAGCTATACCCTAGTGACTACATGATCTAACAATACAAGTATAAGCAGTTGCTGCTCTCTTAAAATTATGATCCTAATGAAAGTTTATTTCTTCAAGCAGCAAATTCATTTGCTGAGATCAGCATATTGGTAGCAGAAAATTAAAATGAAAGAAAAATTGTAGCTGTCAGCATCTGATACAGAGCAATACACCCGTAACCATCAAATCTTATTGTTCTCTCTGCAGAGGGAAAGCAGTGATGATGATGACTTTTTTTAACATTTTCAATTCAACCCAGTTGTAGAGCCTCTCTTTTTTTAAAGAATTTTGTGTACAAAATGCCCTTTGCCTTCTACAGTATTAGCTTCAGATTCTTGGGTTTGAATTTTCCTGCTAATTCTCAGTGTTCTAGCCCTATAAAGCTTCTTACAAGATTAGGTTTTTTTTTTTTCACAGACTAAAAAGAGCTAAAATCTAAAACATGCCATATCAGCTGCAGCATGTTAGAAATGTTCTTTTGCCTTTTCTTCCTTGAAAAACTGAAATGTTATTGTAATGGTGTACCATTCAGCAATGACCCAGTGCCAAAAGTCTTGACAGATGCTTCATGCTGTACTTGCGTCCACAAACCCAGCATGAGGTGAGCTTCTGTTGGGCACAGTGTGTGTGTGGGGTCCAAATGGCTCTTGAGAAGTGGTCACACACTGAGACTGCATGCTTGGCAGGGATTCAAAAGGTTTAGTTTGCTGCATTAACAGTGGAAACTGGGAGGTTAAATTTTTCTAGGGTCAATCTGCATAGAAATTTAATGAGCACAAGTCCTATGCTATACTGTATTTTTTTTACATAATAATGAAGTTAATTTTAGAGAAAATAGTAAAACTTTCAGAATTCCACATACCTAGTTAGCCTCTTTCAGGTCTTGGGACAACAGATAGAAAACTTATCTTTTCTTAAATTGTAGCTCTTAAAATAAATGACTTTGAGAACTGGAAATATACCCTAAAAGTTAAAATAAATCTGCTGGTGACAGGCTACAAACACCTTTCATAAGGTACTATACCTTTTTGTATTCAGAGTTGCATCCCCTGAAAATGATTGTTGAGGTTGCAATAATAGACCTTAAGGTGACAAGAAAGTACAACTTTGTAGATGTACTTTCAGTGCTCAAAACAGTGAGATGATACACTCAATCCTTTATGTACATAGGTTGGGGGTTTTGCTCTGCACTTAGTTCCCATCCTCTGGCTGGAGGGAAGGGATGCCATCCAGAGGGACTTGGACAGGCTTGAGAGTTGGCCCCATGCCAACCTTATGAAGTTCAACAAGCCCAAGTGCAAGGTCCTGCGTGTGCGTCAGGGCAATCTCAAGGACAAATAGAGGCTGGGCGGAGAATGGATTGAGAGCAGCCATGAGGAGAAGGGCATGGGAGCCCCCAGCATAAGAAGGACATGGATCTGTTGGAGTGAGTCCAGGGAAAGACCACGAAGATGATTAGAGGGCTGGAGCACCTCTCCTGTGAAGACAGGTGGAGAGAGCTGGGGTTTTTCAGCCTGGAGAAGAGAAGGCTCTGGGGAGACCTTGTAGCAGCCTCCCAGTATCCGAAGGGAGCCTACAAGAAATCTGGAGAGGAACTTCTTACAACTGATAGGATGAGGGGTAATGGCTTCAAACTGGAAGAGGGTAGATTTAGATTCAGTATTAGGAAGATATTTTTCACTATGAGGGTGGTGAGACACTGGAACAGGCTGCCCAAAGTAGTTGTGGATGCCTCATCCCTGGAAGTGTTCCAAGGCCAGGTTGGATGAGGTCTTGAGCTGCCAGGTCTAGTGGGCAGTGTCCCTGCCTCAGGCAGGGGGTTTGGAACTAGATGAACTTTAAGGTTCCTTCCAACCTAGACCATTCTATAATTTTATGTTATCTTATAATCTCCTGATTTTATCTTCAGGGTACTGCAAATGTAATCAAGTCAGGGGATGGCTAGAGCAACCTCTAGGTACTATGGAAATATTTTTGCTTGGTGTTGGGCTTTACTGTGAAATAACGTGGTTGCAGAACTGGTTTAGAGAAATGAGCTAAGATACGGTCTTGATTGTAATGTGTTTTTTCTAACCAACTTCATTAATGGCTATCTTCATTTATGGGTGATTTAAGCCATTCCATGAGGCATAATTTAAACCTTTGAATGCAGACCAGTTCATGATATCTACATTTTACAGTAGATAACACTGTGCTTCCTCTTCACAAGACAAAGTCAGAGAAGAGATGTGTTTTTTGATTGGAGATTCTGTCCTTCATTCTTCAGTGCAACTTGCCCAGTCATCTCATGCCCCACTTGTGGAAATGTTATCTGGGCTTTCAGCAGCACTCGGGGCAGCCGTGGGTCTGTCTTTGTCCTTGGTTACAGTAATAGATCTGTTTTAATTTCCATGCTTTCTTGCCAGTTGTCCATATTACACCTACAAGAAGGCTCACGGATGGAAATACTCACTTCCTTTCTAGTTTAGGAAAAATAATAAAAACACCAGAGCAGTTTTTGTATTGCCATAATGGCTCTAATTGTTGGTGTAATTCAGGTAAACTTTTGCCCATTTCAAAAAGCCATTCAGCACACGGGGGACAGCCGCACTGATTCAGTCTGAGAGAAGTGCGATGTCTAGGCAAGGCTAGTAACACTGAACCAGGGGCAGGACCTGCAGGAAGAAAGTTGTGTTTGGGACAGAAGTCCAAATTTTAGATTCTTGAAATCCCTGTGTGGTTTCTGTCTATCGCAGGAAATGTACAAAGTCTAGAAGCACCTCAATTTCTGTTTGCAAGCTTCTCCAGATGCTTGAAGATGTGCCTTTGGGTAAGTCTTGTTAATTATATTTGAAATAACTGTATTTCTGTGCTAATTGGAGCTGGAATACACATCTCCTACCTTCCAGCTAATTGTCCTAACATAGACTTTGATGAATGCATTGTCATGGTGTATTTTTAGCTGCTGGAAAATAGTTCTGCTCCTGTCCTGATTTGACCAAAAGACATGATTTTAATTAATATGATTTGATGTAACTAATATGATTTAATTAATAATTAATATTTAATTAATATGATTCTATGATTCTATGTTAAACTCAAGTTAATAAACTCTGCTGAAAGAAAAGACATTGTAGCTCAGGCTTAGCACCATTTTAACATGATTGCATGGCTCAGCACACACAGAGGACTTCATGTGTTTACAGTCCTGGTGCCTCCAATCTCTCTGAGCGGCAAATACTGAATGGTTCCGTACATAGGGCTAAATATGCTCTATCTGCTGCAAACTTTCTTTCTTTTTTTTTTCTTCATATTCCATAAGTGGGGAAACAACTTTACTTTTAGGAGAAAATACAATACATACAATAACACAGATGATAAAAAGAAGAAATAACAACGTCTGTAAAACAACCATGTAAAGCGTGGTTGGAAAAGCATTTCTGTGAAAATGACGTTTTGGTGCTCCATGTTTATTTTCTGTTGAAGCTCTTCCAGGTCAGTTGTGCTCAGGTATTAAATCAAAGCAACATTATTCTAACAGCCCACACAGCATGCCCAGTGATTTATCTGGAATTCAAGCTGTGTTCATTCCACTTCTTACATCACCACTAATATAAGCAGTCTGGAGTCAGAATTTCATTGGCAATCCTGTTGATGCATTTTACAAATGAAACACTGCTTTCTCTTCCTCAGTTACTTTGGCTACAAGACATTGGCAGAATACATTACCATGAACTTGATTTGGACACTGAAGTAAACAGTTGTATCTCAGAAGGCAGAAAATGAGAATTTATGTGCAAATGAAAAGGTTACTTTTTTCCAAAATAATTTGATCAGAACTGTAAACAAAATGAATTGGTTTGGAGACAGTATATAAGACTCTCTTTTCACAGACACTTCAGTGCTTATCCTAACTTTTGGTCTGTCCTTGTTCAAAATCAAACTGAAACTTTTACTTTATGGTGCAGAGAATGACCAAAATCTCAGAAATGTAGGCTAAAAATGTACTTCCAATTAGCGTTTGGAAGTAATGAGAATATTTAGAAAGATGGTGGTCATATAAAGTTAATCTACATGCTACTTTCAAAACATGATACAATATTATATTTGCTATACTGCAGTATATATTTGCAGTACTGAGAGACCGTGAATCAGGATAGAGCACCTTTTGTGTGCAGAGAGGTTCAGTCCAGTATTAAAGGACATATAGGGCAGGGCTGCAGTTTTGCAGTTACTTCAAGCTGCAATTGTCACTTTCCCCAAAAGTTTACCTGTCTCTCATATGAATAGTTTTAATCTGGTCACTTCTCTGACTTGATTTCCTGACCAGAGCTTTATGCTGGCAAAAAGAAGTGCTTGTTGCAGTGACAAAAAAAGGTGGTGGGGCAGGGGGGTGAGTGAGGAGGGGGGTGAAGGGATGACCTTCTGACGTTATTTGATGGAGTTACTGTGAGCTCATTACACATCAATGAAATGATACCCACCCCAGCATGGAGGGTGGGAAGTCTGGCGAACATTAGTGCTGTATCTGACTGAGTGAAGGCGTAAATTTATTCATCTATCATTTAACATTGCTTAATCTTAATCATTTTGTGACCATTTATGTTTAAAAAAACTTCTGTTGAAACAGGAATAAAAGTGGATGAAAGTAAGTGAGTTTTCTGTTGTTGTTCTATAAGGGGGCAACCAAAATGCACATTCTAAGGAATAAAAAAAGCTTTATAATGAGAGGAGGCCGTGACTGTGAACAGGTAGCTGGCAGAGGCTGTGAACCCTTGAAGCATTTCAGAACTTGACTGCTCAAGGCCCTGAGCAAATTGATCTAGTTTTTGAACTAGAGTTTGCAATAGAAAGTTGGACTAAATGACCTCCAGAAATTCTTTCAAGCCTAGGATCCTATGATAATACTGTAAGTGACATCTCCAAGATTATATAATAAGGCTGTGGTAAAATTTAGTGGTTTTTTTCATAATCTCCTAGAGAAAACATGTCTTACAATTCAGTGGGAGGTAGCCTGTGTGCAGTCCATCCATTTTTCATTACTAAATGATGTGAACATAACCATTAGAAATATTTTTTTTCCTCCCCTTTAGTCCTCTTTGCTGAGCTGCAAAAGTTGACAGCTTAATGATGATGGCTCTTTGTGGATGGTGATTCTCCTTTCTTTAAACTTTAATTGAAAAAACAGGAAAGCTAAATTCCTTCTGTTTTAATGTTTGGGTGTGAAGAAGGTGACTTCCTATCCAAAGAGGGAAATGAATGATTCTTAATCACAGTTGGATTCTTTTTCTTTTGCTAGTTAATGACCAGTTGGGAGGAATTAATGGTCCTCAGCTGCATCGTGGACCATTAACCACTAAGGAGATTATTTCTTACTAAATGCCTGCCGTTAAGAATTTTACTATTACAAGCTAAACATATCGTAGTGTCTTCTGAAAGGCTTGTGGGTTTTTTTTCCCTGAACTTGTTTTGCACATGTGATGTCATTGCTTGGACTTAACTTTTTACTTGATAGCACTTAAACTGTCAATGAAGAAAGCACTAAAAAGAAAGTTCCTTCCAGTTTAAAAACAGAAGGAGTCAATAGTCAGAAGTATTTTCTGTTATTGGAATTGAATTTCATTCTTTTTAATCCACTTGAGCAAGGAAGAAACATTGTATTAAAAACCCCTACTTGATTTCTGTCCTTCACAGTGTGCTTGGGGATAGCATGAGGACACGGATGGTGATTACATGTAATCTCTGTAATTTGCATAGTGTTGGGTTTGTTGCATATTGGGTTTGTGCAGCATGTATGATAACTCTGGGATAGGCACACTGCACATAAATGCAGTCAATGCATTATATAATTTTTAATTTACATTCATCTTTTATTATTTATTAGCTACAGCTGTACAAATAAGTTTGAGATGAACAATCATGAAATCTTTGAACTGTCTCAAATCAATTGATGCACCTAATGACAGAAAAGATGGGAGATAGGGGTCGGGGGAAAGTCTTAGATTTGTTAGTAAGTTTATTCTGGAAAAATTTCACATGAAACAAGTGTCTGTAATATAATTAATATTTCGATCTACTGGCCCTGGAAATGACAAAAGCTCTAGAAATTACCCATGCTTTATCTTTCTTTTTTTTTTTTTTTTTTTCCTTTCCCATATTACAATTTTGAAATATTAGACCCTTCTCTTTCTATTAGTATGAGGTAGTATTTCTACTCCATAATATTACAGTGTGTCTACCCATAGCAGAATTCATAATGAAACAGCTTCCATATTTCAGATTTTCCATATCAATTTTGAAAATGATATGGAAAAATGTAGTCCCTGACAGTCTTCTCGTTGACTTAATCTTCATACCGGACCCAACCAAATAATAGGTTTTGAACAAACAAAATACCATAAAAGTCTATTTTGTAGTGGAAGTTCTATGCTGAGCTTGATATGTAAAGACGTAAAAGATGTAAAGAAGTTTTGAAACACTTCTGTCCTGGCTGAGAGGGAGGTTTAGTAAAAGTAATTGCTTTTCTTTTACTATAACGTTACAAACTGAACAACAGAGCTTCTTCAAATTAGAGAAGGCCTGTTCAGTCTGGTCTGCTTCTGCTTGATAGGTGATCTGAAAACACTTAGCTTATGAAAAAGTATCTTGCTATTTGGCGTTGAAGCTGAACACAATAGGCCTGGGCTATTCAGTGTTAAAGTAGTAAAGCAAAATCTAGAAAGAGGAAAATGAGAACTTGTATTTTCTGCTGGAATGTCACAATTGGTTGGGCTACTAAGCAAAATATTGATGAAGGCAGGCACATGCTTGCTGAAGAACAACAATGTGGAAGAATAAAGTGAGTCAAATCACTGTTTTGCTGCCATAGATATGAAGGCAGAAATTTAGGCAGCGGAGTCATCTGGACATGCACTAAGCAAAAAACAATCAGAGGAAAAGAAGGCAGGAATGTCACAAAAAGGAGCTGCAAGTTTGGAATGGGATGTACAGGAACTGACCAGAAAGCTGTTGTACCTGGGCCCCACTTGAACATATTTCATCCATTGAATCATAATGCATTAAACTCTGCTACATGAAGGGAAGAGTAAAAAAATTATTTAGAAACCATAGTGGGTATTGCAATGTAGGGCTTGCAACTTTTTTCAAAAACTTTTATTTCACTGCTGTGATCATGTCATATCATTGGTTTCCTTATTCTATCTGCATCTGACAGAAAACTAAAATGTTCTGTAAGGCATATGTTCTGTAACACAGACCTGCTGGGTCTGACTGCGTTCCCTCTGCTGTCTTCTGTAATGGTCCAAAGTAGACATCTGCAAAGAAGCAATAGAAATGGAAAAAGGCAGTACAGGAAACTGTAATGCTTCCCATGGAATTTTCTGACTCAGAGATTTTGTGAGTGGTTTCTCTATCTGCACTCTCTGTTTATTAGTAGATGAGGTTATCATGAACTTGTCCATTCTTCCCTTAACTTCTAGAAAGTTTTTACACACATGACATCCTGTGTTAAGGTGGCTTATGGCAGTGTGTCTTGCAGGAAAAATGACAAATTTTATGTGAGTGGGCTTAAAGATGATCAAAACTGAAGACTTCTGAGTTTCCTAGAACCATAGAATGGTTAGGGTTGGAAGAACCTTAAAGATCATCTAGTTCCAATCCCCCTGCCATGGGCAAGGATGCCTTCCACTAGACCTGGTTGCTCAAAGACCCATCCAACCTGGCCTTGAACCTGGCCTACTTCCAGAGATGAGATATCCACAGCTTCCCCAGGCAACCTCTTCCAGTGTCTCACCACCCTCACAGTAAAGAATTTTTTCCTAATATGTAACCTATATCTCCCCTCTTTCAGTTTAAAACCTTGTCAGTTTTACCCTTGTCCTATCACTACATGCCCTTGTAAAAAGTCCCTCTCCAGCTTTCTTGTAGGCCCCCTTCAGGGGCTGTCAAATCCATGACTCTCCAATTTGGACATCAGGATGTGGGGTGGGATGGTGTCAAATGCTTTGCACACATCCAGGTAGATTATATCAGCTGCTCTTCCCTTATCCACCAATGCTATGCTGCTAACAGGTACAGTTCTTTTCTCTAGAACACTATAGAAAATGTGGCCCCACTGCTGAACGAGGGACTCCAAATGGGACGCAGTACCCAGATGAGGCCTGATGGGCAGTGAGCAGAGGGGATCAACCTTGCACCCTCTGACTAGGAGAGGAAGGTGGGAAAAAATCCCCTCAAGAGAACGAACTGCTGCCCTTGAGTGCCCATTGGGGGAACCAGGGGAACCCAGGAGGCTGGCCAGCAGTGCTGGAGTGTGTGAGAGCCTGTGGGACTTTGCTTGCTTATTTCTCTTGTCTTTGTTGGTTGCTTTGTGACCATGTTGCGCAGCAAGTTATAAATACACCATCATATTAGATGATGGCTTTTGCTAATGTAATGCATTCAGTCTTTTGTCTATGTTTCTTCATGACATGAGGCAACTTAAATTAAAACGTCAGACTAAAATAAAGAACCTGGGGAAATAGAAATAGTTAGAGGCCATGTTCTGTATCAATTTATAAATGGAAGGATTTTAACTCCTGAATAGCTATGTGCCCCTCAAAATCCTTTGTGAGGATGGAGAAGGCCCATGCAATACAGTAAGTAATCTTACCCCTTAATTGTTTAAATCAAATTGCGTCATTGGGCTCTATGTAGAGTTTGTGAGCATTTCTTGGGCTATTCACAGCATTCCAGCTAAAAAGCTCTGCTGCAAACAGAGCAACAAATCTCAAAAATGTTCTAAAGTTCAAAGCAAGGAGAGGAGGAAGATTTTTGTTTCAAAGCAAAATTGATTTCACCCATTCACATGCATGGTGGCATATGCACATATTTATAAGCGGCTAAATGTGTATTTCCACCTAGTCTGGACAGAATTACCTGAGGTGAAGCAGAGGACAAGAGACACAACCTTTGGAGGCCTCTTCACATAGCTTGGGTTGCCCTTAGGTGGAAGACCATCTGCCGGTTTTTTGGTGTGCTGTGGAAGGAACGAGGAGAGCCCAGAGGGCTGGGCAGCAGTGTTGGAGTGTGCGGAGAGCCTGGGGCACTTTGTCCTGCAGCCTCCAAGGGAGGCATGGGATGTTACCAAATGAACCCTCTTCCTGTATGTGCCTGGAAATGTGTACCACGGCCACAGAAACCTGACGGGAACCTGGGAAGATGCAGCCAAAATCTCAGTGACTGGCGTGAAACACCGATGCTGAGCACAGGACAAGAGATGGGGGGACGGATGGAGTGGGCAGTGCATTGTGGTAGGCCCAGATACATGGGCTGGGTCCGCAGCACTGCAGGGGCAAGCACTGTGGACAAGGACAGCCCATTGTGATGTCCCCGAGGAATGGACTGTGACTTCCCTGAGCGAAGGGTTCTGACGTTACCAAGGGATGGACTGTGACCATACGTCCCTCGCTGCTTATATCCAGGCAGCGAATCTCACTCAGACGGCTCGTGCCCTGACTCCAGCTGACTGAGTACATGAAGGTTTGGAGCCTTGAGCAAAGCTTTTGGTTGGCGCTGGTGTTGTGGCCTGAGAGTTGTTGACTCCCAGTGCCTGTTCCCAGAGCCATCATAGTTTTCCCCGGCCCTGCCAGGTTCAGGCAGCCGGGGCACCCAGGAGGCGCACTCACAGCAGCAGAGGTGAGCTGGGAGGGGAAACCTCACCCTGGGGAGCAGGGGGGGCTTCCTTCTTGAGGGACCCAAGATTTCTTCCACACCTGCCCAGGCCAGCCAACGACCATGGCCTCTCTTCCTTTTCTAGCACGACATCTGCTGCTGCAAGCACCCGTGAGAGGTAGCAGCTTGTAATCGCCAGCTCTCCCCAGCCCACTGCAGCAGATGGAAAGCATGGCCACAGAGCTGGACAACCGCTGTCCCATATGCCTGGACAGCTGGGACGAGGCCAGCTACGTCATGCCATGCTGCCACCGTTTCTGTTTCACCTGCATCCGGCGGTGGGCTGACAGCAAGCCTGAGTGCCCACTCTGCAAGACGAGGGTGAGGTCCATCGTGCACTCAGTGAGGGCGGATGACAACTTTGAAGAATATGTCGTCGGACCACCTACAGCATCATCAGTCATTGACCTCCAGGTCCCCCACAGCCCTGCAGCATCCCCACCACGGGCTGCTGGAGAGGTGCCCAGGGCTCCAGTGGGCAGCCTCAATGCTGACACCTGGGCAACCCTTTTCTGGGACCACCCAGCTCTCCTTGAACCCCTGCTGCCCTGGCTGCACCAAGTGCTGGGGCTGATATTTGAGGATGACCATCTGCAGGCTACCATGTTGGAGGACACCATCATGTCCAGCCTGGTCCTCGTTGGACTGGACGAAGTTGTCCTGGGTAGGCTGCTGGGGCTTTTTCTTCATAACCACACGGCAACATTTGTGAGTGATCTCATCGACGCCGTTGTGCGACTCTGCAGCGGGGAAGCTCACCGTCTGCTGAGCCTGGAGGATGCCCACACTGCTAGGGGGTGGGAGAGCAGCCCTGCTGCTGCCCTCAGCCCCAATGCCTCCCGAGGAGGGTCTCCGGCACCCAGCCCAGCCCCCTCCAGTAGCCCTGCCAGATACAATGTGGAAGACGTCTCCAGTACCTCCACAGCTGCCCTTGGTGAGGATGCTGGCACCCCCACCTTTGCCCCTGTTCCAACCCCAAGGGAGCAAGAAGAGCCCCAGGAAGACCCACAGGAGACTGCACCAGGTCATCCCTCTTCCAGCCAGGGCAGGGAACACTCCCATGGGGAGTCACAGCGAGCCCCAAAGAGGAGAGCTGGCAGCCCTGAGGCCTCTTCACCACCCAACAAGAGACCAGCCCATCAGCAACACTAGAACATCCCAGGAGTTGCTGAAACCAGGGCTGGACTGTCATCTGGGGCATGTGCTGGCCTCCAGGGAGATCAGAAGGCTCTCCTGAGTAGTCTAGATCTAACAATCAGACAAAGAAAATAAAGGCATGAAAGCTACAGAAGAAGTCTCAGTGTTGCTAACAGTGCAGGTGGCATTGCTATCCTTACCTGTCCTACCTTCTCCTGAAGATAAATGGGAAAAAAGGGCAGCCAAGTTAAGTAGGTGTAGAGACACTCATCTTTTTTTAATATTATGGAGTAAATAACTACAAACCACTTTGGACTATTTTCAGTGCTAAACATTCAAAAGTCAATCACAGATGTTCATCATGTCTTAGAATTTGCGTGCAAGATCATAGAGAGACTAAGTTTGGCAGAGAATTCTGGACATTGCGTACTCTAGCGCCTGCTCTTGCAGGGCCACCTACAACAGTTTTCCCATGACGTTGTCCAGTCGCGCTTTGAATATCTTTGCAGATGGACACTCCACAACCTCTTCGGGCAACTTTTTATAGGGTGTGACCACCCTCACAACAAAATCAAAAATTGATTTTCTTATTTTAAAATTGAATTTTCATGTTTAAATGGGATAACTTGTATTTCCCTGTTTGCCTTCTTTACCCCCACTCAGTTATTTTTACACATCGAGATGTTGCTCCCTGAGC
This sequence comes from Numenius arquata, assembly GCF_964106895.1. NCBI lineage: Eukaryota > Metazoa > Chordata > Aves > Charadriiformes > Scolopacidae > Numenius > Numenius arquata. The sequence continues at coordinate 60,345,441 of NC_133616.1, read as the reverse complement.
TTTCTCTTCTCCAGGCTGAACAGTCCTTTCTCTCATCCTCTCCCCCTTTGACAGATGTTTCAATGACCTTTGATTATCTTCTTGCCCCTTTGCTGGACTTCCTCCAGTAAGTCTATGTCTTTCTTGTACATGGCAACCTAGACTTGGATGTAGCACCCAGACATGTCTCATCAGGGCCCAATTGAGAGGAATAACCTCCCATGAGCTGCTTGCAATTCCCCTCAAAATGCATAGAATCGTAGAATATCTCAAGTTGGAAGTGTCCCATAAGGATCATCAAGTCCAACTCCTTGCTCCTCATAGGACTACCTAAAACTAAACCATATGAATGAGAGCGTCATCTAGATGCTCCTTCAACTCTGACAGGCTTGGTGCCATGAATACTTTCTCAGGGAGCCTATTCCAGTGTCTAATGACTCTCCCATTGAAGAAATGTTTCCTAATGTCTAATCTGAACCTAGAATCATAGAATCATAGTATTGTCTAGGTTGGAAGAGGCCTTTCGGATCATTGAGTCCAACCATCAACCTAACACTGACTACACTTGTCAGACCTTCGTACCATTTCCTCATGTCCTTTCACTGATCACCAGAGAGGGCATGTCCCCCTCCACTGCCCCACTTGAGGAAGTTGTAGACTGTGATGAGGTTACCCCTCAGCCTTCTCTTCTCCAAGATGAATAAGCCAATTGACCTCAGCTGCTCCTTGTAAGTCTTGCCCTCGAGACCTTTCACCCTCTTGGTTTCCCTCCTCTGAACACTAATAGTTTGATGTTCTTCTTGCACTGAAGTGCCCAAAACAGTTCTCAAGGTGGGGCCACACAGTGCAGTGTAGAGAGGGACAACCACCTCCCTCGACTGGCTAGCCATGCTGTGCTTGATGCACCCCAGAACATTGTTGTCCCTTTGGGCTGCCAGGGCACACTGTTGACTCATATTCAACTTGCCATCGATCCAAACCACCAGATCTGTGTGTATATATACATATTTTGAAGTATTTTCTTTTTGATTGTCCTCTGTGGACTGAACAGTTATTCTTACTGAGTTGTCTGTGGCAACACAGTGCAAGAATTAGAGCTTATTTGGGATAGGTACTTAGTACTGCTGAGACAGTTCAATGTTACTGAATGTACTCATATAAAATCTATATTTCTATTCCATTGTGAATAATAAAAATACAGTTGGTAAATACAGACTTGGGTTTTATTTTATCCATCATTTTAAAGATTAAGCTTGTTTGAAGATAAGCAATTGATTGTTTGGCTGTGGGTAACTACTGGGATTTCTGTTGAAAGTGACTGTCTTTTGCTTGTGAAATCTGTTCATATACTTTAGCTTTTTGGAGTTATTGGTGTGTAAATGACAGAGATTACTGTATGTTTTATTAACTAGGGCTTGCTTCTTGCCAAACTGCAGAGAGTAATATAAACAGTACCTTAAGGGTATAAAATTAATTATTGCTTTTCAGATGGCTTGACCTCAATTCTAGTGTTAATGTTACCTGGTTGGATTTATTTTTACCTATTTTTGGAGATAAAATGACTATGTTATGCTTAATATTTTACACATTTTATAAACTTGACTATTTTCATGTTCATGCTGAATATACAAGACTTGTAGAGATGAGACTCTAAAACCAGAGCGCAAAACCCAGCAATGACAGTTAATTCTCCCAAACCACTTTAGCTAAGTGATATAGTGTGGTTTATCCAACAGAGTTGGTGCTTAATTTGTTGCATAGTATGAAATTTAATAAGTAAGCACTAAAATGTCACTGCCATAGATACTTCTGTGAAAGATGTCACTTGTGTACTCTATATAAGCTCAGGTTGTGATACCCTGGGTTGTGCTGAAATTTTTTTATTTATTTTCTGCAACGAAACTATTTATGAAGTTCAAGTACATGTGGGTATGTGCTTGGACCTTGACTTTTTTATTCTTTGTGCATTAAGTTAATGGACACATTTTGTACAGAGCTGTTGACTTCGAAAGCTAACTTTAGCCGCCTCCCAATGTGCATTTTTTTTGCTATCAATGACATTTTAAGGAACAATTTCCAAGATTTTGGGATAAAATAATTAGTGAAAGACAAGTACCTTTCCTTTTTTTGGTAGGAAAATTTTGATCTGTTTTCATTTGAATTTTTTTAAATAGATTATAACTGTAGCACTAGAATGGTCTGCCAGTGTTATAAGGCTTCAGATGCTCACCTGCTATAAGTAATCCAGTGATATCTCCAGCAATATTAATGTAATGGTAGGACTACTAGCTGAAAGTTTGCCATAGAAAGTGGAGATAAAATTCCCTTATTAACTCCTAAATAACTGGAACTAAGTCTTTAGTGTGTTGCATTTAGAAAACGTTTTGCAAAGCAGCCTGAATTTCCACTCTTCAGTCAATAGTAGCAGCAATCACTGCATACCTGTTGTGGCCCATTTATTTTGCATCTCTCTAATAAAGAAAATCTTATGATGAAATTTTCATGTTCAGTCAAAACCAATAGAGTGAATATTCACAGTTAGGTGTGTCCATAATCTACATGCTGAAATAGTTTTCACAGAGATTATTGAGGAAGTGACTTTTTAGAGTAACTATGGCTATCTGAAAGGGCTGAAATACTCTTATGAAATGCACAGAAGTAAATTCATTTTAAAAAAGTTAATGATGTATAGTTTGTATGTTTGTAAGTGTGTAAACTTTCCAGAAACAGGGCTTATACTCCTATCACAATGAGTTACTTAGCTATAAACATCCGAAGTGTCTAATGTCTGGATGGGACACACAAGGTTATCTCTTTGCATGTACTAAAATGTAAATAAATAATGAAGGCTATCAACCATTACCTTTATATTTAGAGGTAGGTAGATTCCTGTATTCCTCCTTACAGCTGGTGACAAGCCATCTGCTTCTCTTTTCTAGTAAGATCTTCTTGAAAGAAGTAAAAGGGTTGATCTTCACAGCTAACAGTGTATGCTGAAATACCTCCTACTGAAATAATAGGTGTATGGAAATGATATTGATCTTACATTAATGTGTGTGCAGTGACTCTCTTCAATATACTGCAAAACCTAACAAGCTGACATGGCAGTTATATCTAGGGATCATACAAAACACTGAATTTAAAGCACTGAACTGTCCTTGAGATTAATTTGTGTTGAAACATCTGCTAAGTAAATAAGAGAGCTTAAGCAGAGTCTAAACAATCTTCTGTTAGTAGTGGTTTCATTTATCAACTTGAAATGATCCAAAGACTTTGTAATTAAAATGAGAAAGTATATGTTGGGAGAAGTATTAATACAGAACTACTGAACCTCTGAACCTTAGTCTTTTTTTTTTTTTTTTTTTTTGATAAGTAGATGCTGATGGTGGGCTGGATTTATGAATACACCAAGTAAATTTTTAAGCAGCTAATCGTAACAGTCTGATGTATTAGTTTAAAGCACAGGAGGGTCTCTAGTGAAGCTAGATTGCACAGATAATTGAACGAAGGTATGACTCTGTAAATTACTATGTATTCTCTCCCGTGGCAGTAAACAGAAATGCAATAATGAAGCTAACTCTAATAGATAGTGCTGCCTGCTGGCAGCTGGCTTTGCTCCAAGCAGTCCATTTAGGCTACCTCAATATACAGTCATTATTGTGCTTCTACTTGCAACTTTACTGAACTCCTCTATAAACTTTTTTACAGCATAAGTACTTATCACAGTTGGCTATAATGTATGTTCAATAATATACAACTAGTTAGGCTGTAGCACCAATGATTGCATTTTATGGATTTTAAAGACTCCTCTGCCATCTAAAAAGTAATTACTGCATCATTCAGGTTAGAAGTCTGTGGGTTACAGATGTTATGGCTGACAGGTCACAGCTTTGAGCATAGGGATTTTTTCTAAAACAATAGCAGAACCACAGTAACTTCTTCATATGTTTAAGTAATGGATTGCATGGCTGAATTCATGCATCAGATTCTCAGCCTCATTCAACATGAACTTCCTGAAGGGTTTTTGGAATAAGTGGTAATGTCTTTTCACTGTCTTTGTAACGAGTAAGGCGCCAAGGTCTACAGGTTAGGAGAGCAACTAAGGCTCTCCCTTTTGTACAAGAAAATTCATTCTATTAGCTCTGTGTCAGCTCCTGTGTGGTATTGAGGACCCCTAGCATGCTTTATACTTCTGCTATGTGTTTTCCTCCTGCAGCAGCCTCAAATCAGGAAATCATCAAATCAGTACAAGGATTCAAGAAAAAGCAAAACAAAACAACACTCTTCCACTTGCCAACCACATACACATTCTGTTACCAAGATTTGTACTACTTGAGTGGAAATCGTGGAAGAACCTGGATACAGAATTTTTCCACACAGTCGTGATGATTCGTTGAAATTTGTATATTTTACTGAGTGTTTTTTGTTTGGATAAAGTGCCCTCAAATATCAAGCAATGTTCTGAAATGTGCTGGAAAGGGGGATATATACTTCCCTCTAAGGGAAAGCTCTGATGAATCCCTGACCACTTGGTGGCTCTTGAGTCTTGCTCTGTGTCATGTCCCCTTCATCAGTAGGTGTTTTCACATCCTTCCTGGGGACTGCTAAGGACTGGGCTCTGAAGAGCTCAGTCTGTAGCATGCACAAGTCGGGAGCAGCTGGCAGAAGATAGTCCTGAGATTTGAAGTTCTGGACTGCCAGGACTGGGTGTTGCTGCTGTTGAGAGAGGCCACCTGGAGAAGTAGGATCCCATTGTTTTCATTTTTGCACAGATCTTCAGGATTGGTATTTCACAGACATGAATATAAATTATGGCACAGAGTGACACAATAAAAGTTAACCACAAAACTGTACACTGAACGGTCACAACAAGGATGCCAAAGATTTACTGAGCATGGAGTCTTGTTTCATCTGGAGCTGAACCTCTGATGGGTGATTCAAACTTCCCTGATATTGATGAAGGACCATTTAAGGGATATGGAAAATATCCCCTGGAAAATATCTATGGAGAGCAGATGTTAACTTCAATTGTATTGACAGGTCTCCTCCCAAATCCTTGTTCTGACTCCACAATGTGAAACAAAGTCCTGTTTTCAGGGAATTTTACTGCAAAAATGGGGTCCTTTAGGATTAGAGCACTCAAATATGCATGTTTTTTTTTTTTTTTTTTTTTTTTTTTAATACATAGAATGCATACTGATGATAAAATTAGTCATATGAAAATATGATGACTTTATGTTTCAGCTACCTTTTCTTTGGGGCTGAGATACTCCTACATTGTCTTTGAAAATGAATGAACTGTTAGATCACATTGGAGGTCAAAGTTGCCCATTTAAATCAAATATGTTTTAATTAACAGAACAAAGCTTGCCATTTTTTTAATTAGCTCAGATGTGTTCTTTAATAGCCTGACCCTTTTGTGGAGGAAGACCGTCTGTGGCTTGGAGAATGCTTGTAAGTGTTTGCTACATCAAAGAGCTCCATTTTGCTGCCATTTTTTTCTGAAAGCAAACAGGTCTTGACAGAGAGCATGAAATTGATTTTTTGTTGGTGCAATGGCACATTTTTCAACAAGGCTGAAATAACTAAATAATAATGAATGCAGGCCAATGTAAAAGAGAAAAAAAATGGAAGTATGCCATTATTTGTGGCATTGCAACTAAGGTCTGTTTTCTGGCTACTGAAACATATATTCTTCCTTGATGTTCAGCAATAACAAACTTCATGATCTTTATTTACAGAACTTGGAGAGAAGATTACATATTTTATATACCCACTAAAGCAGATAGATTAGCAAAAGTGAGAGTTTGGCCACCTCAAAACAGTTGACTTTGGCAAATAATACCTTCCCAACACCTACTTTTTCTTTTTTTTTTTTTTTTGTTGTCTAGGCCTATTACCCTAGCAAAAGATCTATACATAGTAGAAAAGATTCTTTTCCATCTCAGCAACAGAATTGGGGTTTGGAATAATGCTATAAGGTGTGCTTCCAAAATTTTGATTTGCAAAAGTTGTTCCTTAATGAACCTGGGGGAGGGCAGTAGAGATAAGTTAATGATCAGCAAGTTTCCTATCTGGTAACCCATACTTGATATATATTTTCCTCTCCTAACTTCAAAAAGTACTATGCAAACCTGTCATATTTTTGCTTCTATTTCCTCACAACTAGCAAATAAACCCATTTAGTACATAATTCAACCACACAATTAGTGTAAACTCTGGTATAAAATTGTCACACTTTGAGTTTCTGAAATCTCTAATTAACCTCTCGGTAACAGTTTATTAGATTTAGAGTGTAAGCTTGTCATTTTTGACTTTCACTTGTGCTCAGTGCTATGGCAGTTGCACACACAAAACATGATAAGCTGTACTGTTTAGGGTTTAGGTTCCACAGATTCTGTTGCTATGAAATTATTATAATGAGTAGGATCTATAATTATGCATCTTGTGTTTCAGACTTCAGTGAATTTTCGTTTTTTTCAAGAATAAAGGATGGATAGTCCAACAAAATAGTAAACACTCATTTGTTATTCACCTTCTACATGCCATTCATGATTTTATGTATCTGTCTTAACTTTCCTCAGTCATTTCTTTTCTAGGTTAATGGGGACTATTTTACTCAGTCTTTCCCCTCAACAGATGTGATCATCTTCTGAACTTTCCTTATCCTGTCAGGGGCTATCAACATCATATTTCCAAGTATCAATAGTAAAGTGTAAAAAGATACCCATGCACACAGAGAAGTCTTTATGGGATATCACAAACATGGATGTTACAAAAATGAATATACAACACAGATTATTTTATATGTCAGAACCTACTTCAAATGCTAACAGGTCTATTTCCAAGAAAGAGATTCAAGGAAATGTACTTCAGTGACTTTTGAAATCTGTTTTGAATAAACAAAGCTTCATTAATTTGGTGCTCTTCTGAGAAGTGTAAAAAATTAAAGTAATACGAGATGACATAAGTTTATTTCAGTGTTAATTCTTTCAGTGTTATACTTTCTTCTTGAGGAGATTTCTGCTCTACTGTTAACTTAATGTAGCATTCAAATAGTTACTGACTGTGCATGCTTCCAGTAATGTACCTCCCACAGTAGCGCACTTGTATGGAGACATGTAGTCTTGATAACTGGCACCATCATGAATGAACCAGCATTTTGGTTTTTTTCTAGACTTAAGTGTTTACTCAGTTCCCACTTAAGTGCTTATCAGTACTTTGGACTGGCAGTCACTATATATATGAACCTTGACTAATTACCTGACCATAAACAAGTTACTTAACTACATGTACTTAATTTTTTGATCAATAAAACAGTAGCAAAAAATTAAAAAAAAAATAATCTAGAAACAACTACTATAAAAATACAAAAATGGATGGCTACATATTTTCAATAGCAAGACCTTTAATTTATAATTGTTGACATCATAACCTGAAGCACCATGTTTAAATTTAGGAATATGTTTATATTTTGAATGTTTACTCTGGATGCAATGGGGGGCGATTCTATTTTTTTTCTTCTCAGTTGCTCTACTACTGTAGTTAGCAAGTGGAGAAAAAGGCCAGAAGGATGCTGGAAAAGTTCAGTGTATAGTTTCTCTCCCTGCTGACATAAATTTTCTTAAATTTAATTTAGGCTTTGTTCACGCATGCGGCATTATATACTTTATTGTGACTTTAATATAATTTCTGCCATTTGAAAATCTTGCTAGTCAGATTTATAATCCATATCAGCACAAACACGAGCGTATGCTTTATTGAGGGGATGTTCTAGGTCTTTATTGTCTATTCTTAACTTCTTGTAAAGATGTGAGAAAAACAAGGCAACACAATTTCACAAGGAAACAAAAAAAAAAGTGTTATGGGCACCAGGTTAGCCTTGCATCTGTGATGTCGTGAGACCACCTGGAATATGTCAGCTACAGAAACATTTGAGCTGGTTGAAGTGTACAGGATTTATAAGAAAGTGGAGGAAGACACCTCACAGAGGAGGAGCGGAATAACTCCTTCGCTATGCAACCATGGGGCTAAAGTAAGGTAAGAGCTCAGCTCTACCCTACCTTAGGGCTGTGCAACCTCATTTGTTTGGGAAACAAACAGGAAGAGTTGGAAGCCATCCTGCTACAGGAAAGCTACGACATAGTAGCAATTACGGAAAGGGTGGGACGAGTCCTACGACTGGAGTGTGGCCATTGATGGCTACAAACTATTCAGAAGGGACAGGAGAGGAAGGAGGGGTGGAGGTGTTGCCCTCTATGTGAAGAAATGGCTAGAGTGTGAAGAGTTGTTGCTAAAGAATAGCCATGAGCAGGTAGAAAGCTTGTGGGTAGGAATTAGAGATCGGGACAACAAAGGGAACTTTGTGGTAGGAGTCTACTACAGGCCCCCTGACCAGGCAGAGCCTGTCGACGATGCCTTCTTACTCCAGCTGGAAGAGGCATCACGATCACAGGCTCTCATCCTGCTGGGTGACTTTAACCACCCTGACATCTGTTGGAAAAGCAACACGGCTGGCTGCAGGCACTCCAAGAAGCTTCTAGAGTGCCTAGACGACAACTTCTTGAGACAAGAAATCACCAGCCCTACTCGAGGAGATGCATTGTTGGACTTGTTGGTCACAAATGCAAGTGAGGCCATCAGGGATATCAAAGTTGAAGGCAGTCTGGGCTGCAGTGATCATGCTCTAGTGCAGTTCACTCTCTTAAGAAGTTTGAAGCCCAAGAGGGACACCATCAGGATGCTAAATTTTAAGAAAGCAAACTTCCAATTCTTCAAGGAGTTAGTAAATAGGACCCCATGGGAAACTGCCCTTAGGGACAAGGGAGCAGAACAAAGCTGGCAGATATTTAAGGATGCTCTCCATAGAGCACAAAAGATCTCAATCCCAACATGTAGGAAATTGGGTAAGGAAGGCAAGAAACCACCATGTTTGAGCCGGGACCTGCTGGTCAAACTAAGGGGTAAGATGGGGCTACACAGGAAATGGAAGAAGGGACAGGCAACCTGGGAAGAGTATAGGGACGTTGCCTGGCTGTGTAGGGATGAGGTCAGGGAGGCCAAGGCACAGCTAGAATTGGACTTGGCAAGGGACGTAAAGAAAAACAAGAAAGGCTTCTACAGGTACATTAACCAGAAAAGGAAGGTTAAAGAAAATGTACCCCCCCTAATGAGCAGCAATGGGGAACTTGTATCAACGGAGGAGGAGAAGGCGGAAGTTCTCAATAATTTTTTTGCCTCAGTCTTCACTGGCAACCCCTCTCCTCCTAGCTCTTGTATTGATGGCCCACAAGTTGAGGATCCAGGTGACAAAGTCCATCCCACTATAACTGAAGGCATGGTACGTGATCACCTAAGGAATCTAAAGATATACAAGTCCATGGGACCTGATGAAATCCATCCCAGAGTCCTGAAGGAACTGGCTGATGAAGTTGCAAAACCACTTTCCATGATATTTGAAAAGTCATGGCAGTCAGGTGAAGTCCCTGCAGACTGGAAGAAAGGAAACATCACACTCATTTTTAAAAAGGGAAGAAAGGAGGACCCTGGGAACTACCGACCTGTCAGCCTCACCTCTGTGCCTGGGAAGATCATGGAGCAGATCCTTCTGGATGCCATGCCTGGGCACATGGAGGACAGGGGGATGATTCAGGACAGCCAACATGGCTTTACTAGGGGCAAGTCCTGCCTGACTAACCTAGTGGCCTTCTATGATGAAGTGACTAGGTCAGTAGACAAGGGGCGACCTATGGATGTAATCTATCTGGACTTCTGTAAGGCCTTTGACACAGTTCCTCACAACATCCTACTTGCCAAATTGGAGGGATACGGATTGGATGGGTGGACGGTTCGGTGGATAAGGAATTGGCTGAATGGTCGCACCCAGAGGGTGGTACTCAATGGCTTTAAGTCCAGATGGAGAGCAGTGACTAGTGGTATCCCTCAAGGGTCCGTCCTGGGACCAGTACTGTTTAACATTTTTATCAAAGACATAGACAGAGGGATTGAGAGCACCATCAGCAAGTTTGCAGATGACACCAAGCTGTGTGGTGTTGTCGATACACCGGAGGGACGGGATGTCATTCAGGGGGACCTGGACAGGCTGGAGAGGTGGGCCCAGATGAACCTCATGAGGTTCAACAAAAGCAAGTGCAGGATTCTGCACCTGGGAAGAAACAATCCTCAGTATAAATACAGACTGGGGGATGAGGTATTAGAAAGCAGCCCTGAGGAAAGGGACTTGGGGGTGCTGATTGACGAGAAGCTGGACATGAGCAGGCAATGTGCTCTCGCAGCCCAGAAGGCCAATCACATCCTGGACTGCATCAAAAGAAGTGTTGCCAGCAGATCCAGAGAGGTGATTCTGCCACTTTACTCTGCTCTGGTGAGACTTCACCTGGAGTACTGTGTGCAGGTCTGGAGCCCTCAATATAGAAAGGACATGGACCTGATGGAGCGGGTCCAGAGGAGGGCCACCAAAAGGATCAGGGGGCTGGAGCACCTCTGCTATGAGGACAGACTGAGGGAGCTGGGGTTGTTCAGCTTGGAGAAGAGGAGGCTCCGGGGAGACCTCATAGCGGCCTTCCAGTACCTGAGGGGGGCCTACAGGAAGGCTGGGGAGGGTCTGTTTACAAAGGCTGCAGTGACAGGACGAGGGGCAATGGTTTTAAGCTGGAGAAGGGGAGATTTAGATTGGATATTAGGAAAAAATTCTTTACCATGAGGGTGGTGGAACACTGGAACAGGTTGCCCAGGGAGGTGGTTGAGGCCCCTTCCCTTGAGATACTCAAGGTGAAGCTCGACGAGGCCCTGGGCAACCTGGTCTAGTTGGGGGTGTCCCTGCTGACTGCGGGGAGGTCGGACTAGATCCCTTGGAGGTCCCTTCCGGCCTGGACCAATCTTTGAATCTATGAATCTATGACTTTTTTCCATCTGGTGTGTAGGGGTGAAGATGGCCTCCAGGTCATGCCAGTAAAGGTGAAGGAATAAATCCTCCTTCATAGCTCCCAAACTGGTGCAGACAGTCTGCAGGGCAGACAGGACCTGATCTGGATGGATTTGCTGTACCTGGTTGGCCGTGAGTTTTTGGACTGATAGTTCCCTGCTGCTTTAGTGTTATGAAATTCCTGCAAATTTCAGTCCTCTGGTGTTAGAGATAGTTGTCTTCCTTCTGTTCAGCTTCAGTGCTAATCTTGACATGGTATCATGAAGCCAGCTTGAATTTGATCTGCTACCAACCATTTCACTTAAAAATTTGTGCACTAACATGAAATGTCTCTCCCCGGAATAATCTTGTTCAGCACAGTTAATGAGCAGAGGAAAGATGGTAAAATGCCCTCAGCATTTTATGTTGAATTTATTCATCAGGGTCAGAATTATCACTAGGGATGAGCGTGGCTTGCTTGTGTTGGAAAGAAAAAAAATGATTGTATTCATGATGTGCACATTGTTTTATCATGACTCATAAATTACATTTCATTTTTTTTCTAAAATCATTAATTTTGTGTGACTTACCTCAGTTATTCTAAAAGACTGATTTACGTTTAATGGTGAATTTAGTATGATACCTGGAATTTTTAGTCTTTTTCTTCTTCCCCATTAATTCCATGTTTTAAAAAGTGTTACAGATGAAGAAATATTTTATAATGCATAAGCACTAAACAGGTTCCAGATCTGGATAGAATGCGGTTACATTTTGTTATGGATCTCTGTAACTGTAACAAAAGAAGACTGAAATGCCTTCTACACTAGTGAAAGCCGGACTGGAGCTATCACAGGTAGGATGGGTCCAGTCTGCATGTTTGTGAAGTCTGTTCTGAAGACTGACATTGCAGTATACTCTTTCTTGTAATGTATTGAGAGAAATACCTCATCTAAAAGTAATGGCTAGCTGACAGAGTAAGGAAAAAACAATATTGCTGGGTGTGGACTCTGAATGCATGAAGAAATTGATGTAAAATACATTGCATGTGAAGTCTGAAATACAATTATTAAAATCCTCATCGTAAGGAAAGTTTTAACTAAGTGCTCATTCTAAAATGTGCATGTGATATATAAGAAGAAATGCAAAATTGATTATTTGGGCAGAAATAACAAATTTGAAAGAATGCACTCATTGACAAGTGAGGGTGTTGTTATATACCTACTTAAATGGGGAAACAGGTGCAAACTAGTGTTCATTCTTGAATTTGCTCTTTGAGTATTAAGTTAAATTGTTCAATTGCTACATTGTCCGGGATGTCAAAATACAGCTACACTGTTCATTTTCATATAGATCAGTAGGTACTGGTGGATGCTGATATTCTTCTTGCTATTGAAATCACTGAATGAAACATCTACTGACTATTTTGCATGTTAAAAATGGAAGGGATCATAATACAATTTATATCAGTTTTTAAAATTATGGTTTTTTGAACAAAATAGGGAAGAATCTGAGGATTTGAAGTTATGCCTTACCTTTCATTGCAGTTTAGCAGTCCCTGTGTTGTTTCATAATACTGTATTATGAAAAAAATCCCTCCTGTTCCAACCCCAAATTTCCCATTAGTTTACATGCTTGGAATGTGTCCATAATTAAAAATGAAAAAAAAAAAAAAAAAGACCTTCTTTCCCTTCTGCTGCATATTTTCTAAATTTCTTCACTTGAATGTCTGTGTTTGTGACGGGAACAAGAGTCTCTAAGTCTCATGTTTTGTTATTCTTCGTGTGCATACTCCTCTAGGATTGCTCTGCTTGGATCTTTGTCTTTTCATTGCCAACTGTTGACTTCTATTAGAAATAATTCAAAACTACTGGCAAAAAAGTTCTAAATAGGAAAAGATATAGCGCCTTATCCCACTCCTAGCCCCAGTCTTTAGTCTCTGGAGTGGTAATCTATATATGCTGGTCTGTAGTAGAAGACTCACTGATGGTTAATGAATAACTTTTAACAAATACCTTTGTCTTATTTTTTTTTTTAAATTATTTTTAATTATTTATTAAATTACCTAGGAGTTTATCAGGGTGCAGTCATAAGTGACAATGTTTTCTATTTGTAGGAGAATTTTTACTGCTGAATCGCGTGTTATTCCAAGTACTTGGTTCTCCATACAGAATTTAGTCCCTCAAGATAAGACAGTGATGGAAAAGTTGTAATTACTTTTGTACTTTTACAATCCTATTCTTTGAAATTGTGCAGAGCAGTCTAAGGAAATCTCAGTGGCTGTTTTGTCCACCACGGATGGAAATCATTGAAGTCATTAAACTTTTAAGCAAGTTTGATCTAGGATATCCGTATTTCTGTGTCCTCTAGGAAAATGGTCCCAGCTCATGATCTTATAAATTCATAATTTTTCCAGAGTATGATGAGATCCCCAAGCTGCTTTTTTCCTTTGCTATTAGTTTGTTTTTATTTTAGGCTATTATTGGTGATTGATCCAAACAAAAGATTAATTAAAATTAACTTAAAATACCGTGTTTACTATGGGGTCATAATGAGGAATTAACTTTGAACTACTACTTTGAGCTGCTCACTTTTAGTGATAGACAACATGTACCTCGTGTTCCCCGAGCAATTTGAAGTATAATTTTTAAGTGACCATTGGGTGTCACTGTTGCTGCTCTTAATAAAGACCCGTTCCCATCACTATCAAAAGAGTAGGCCTGAGGATTAATTTGGGGAAAAGAGGTGCTCATGTTGCTTTCAAGATCTGCTTTTTCCTTTTCACAGCATGGAGAAGAAAAAAATACAAACAGCAGTGACTGATATCAGTAAAGGAAAATAGCTATGGTAACTGAGATATAGTTTCCATAGATATTCTGCAAGATCTAATGTGTATAGGTAAATGCAATTTCTCTGGGATGATATTGAAAAAATAATGAAAAAAAATTCCATTAAGGAACAACTTCTGGTTAAATTAAATAAAATACTGGTTTGATTGTTAAGGGAATAAAGGAAAATGCTGTCATGTTGCAGTTCTTAAAATAATGACAAGTGTTTTGGGTAAAAAAAACCCCAAAATCATGAAACTGTAAAGCAGTATTAAAGTTAAACTTATAACTTTTCATGTGCCTTACATCACCAACAGGCACAGCAGGTGGCCTGTGGACCTTGAAAGGCCAATGTATTTCATACTGTTGTCAGAATCATATGTGGTTTCATCTTGGGTTGAAAATAAAGCTCTGATACTACAACATAAGCATGTGTGATTCAAATCGTTACCTTTAGGTTCTTCTGCATTGGCAGGCTCTTCACCTGGTCAGAGGCACACTGACTTCCACAGGACTCCGTTCAGGCCCAGAAATCTGTTAATATGGAAAAGCTCCAGATTCACAATACATACTGTAAATCAGGAAGAATGTATTGTTTTAATATCCTTCATATCCGAGAAATCAAATCAACAGTATATGCCATAAATATCTGTAAAATATATACAAAGTGTTTCTAAAAGTGAATGTGGTTAGACTGTGTGTAATGCACCATGTGCTTATGCATCTTTTTTCCAGTAATAAGAATTTTATGTATGAGTTTTTTTCCTTTCTAGGAGTAAACTATTAGCCGAGAAGATCAACACTATAATTTTGTTATATTTTTAGATCAAAGACATCTATTTCATGTATAACTTTAATATTATCAATTTACAAGGTCTTGAGATGTTTGTAGGCTTCAGTGACATGACTTTTTCTTGATCATTTATATTTTTTATATTTTTCTCTTCCTTTCATGAAGCCATGTAACTCTATATATGAGTCTATGGATTTTTCCTGCATGGATAAGGCTATGTTTAAATTAGCACAATATGGTTTATCAAACTTTTATAATGTGTTTGTGGTATATTGTGAGTCAGGGTAGTGTTACTATCCTTATTTTCAAAGATGCACAATTGAACAAAAATACACCAAAAGCCTCATCTATATTTACATAAGATATTTTAGGAGGAATAAGAAATTGACCCTGATAGTATACAGCCCAATGAATCTTGAATTACTGGATATTCCCACGAATTATAGAAATAGCAAAGACATGGGAAAAACCCTACCAAATCTAGACTTTTTTTTTCTGAAGGGGCTTTTATCTTTGGGTATAGACAACTATTGCAGACTTGTAAAATAGATTAGACTATATGGGACCTCTGGGAGTTCTCCAGTCTGACCACTAGCTTAGTCCATGGCTGTTAAAGCTACTATAGGTTGCACAGGATCATGTCTGTTTGATTTTTAAACATTTCTAGGAATGGAATACCATAACTTCTCTAGGCCGCATATTCCAGTGTCTGACTACTGTCATGGTAATAAATTTCTCCTTTACCTCTTATCAGAATGTATCACTGCTGGGGTGGGATGCACAAAATGCCATGAAAAGGTGCTGATGTGTGGGTAAACTCACAACTGAGAATGAAGTAGGGTTTTGTGTCAGGCTTCTAACTCCTTCCAGGAGAGCAAAAAATACATAGCAATATGTACTTTTGTTTCTCATGCAGTAATTCAAGAGTAATATTTCAGTAACTATTATAGCAATACAAGTTGGTAGCATATATTTTGTTGATCATAGGTTCTAACAGGTACAGCTCCTGTAAGAAAACTAAAGTCATATTCCACTAAATCTTAAACTGATACAACTTCTTCCTGATGGAATAATTTAATTTTATAGGAATAAAGGAAATCAAGCATAGGTCTGCAAATATTTTAACATGATTCATGAAATCTTAGCACAGTAAGATTCTTTCAAGACATAGAGCATTCATTCTGCTTGACTCTGCATTTCAAAGAAAAGTAACTGACCTGTACCTTCAGCGTTTAAAGTTCAGGTTTCAGATTCTCTTTAAAGGCAGTTGTCTTCTAGAATCATAGAATGGGTAGAGTTGGAAGGGATCTTGAAGATCATCTAGCTTGGAGGAGGTGATCTCTGAATATTAACCAGCTTTCTTGGGCTTCTCTTTCTTCCAGGACTTTATCCCATGAGTCTCTACCAAGCAGATCCCCTGAAGAGGCCAAAGTCTACTCTCCTGAAGTCCAGGGTAGTGAGCTTGCTGTGCGTCCTCCTTGCTGTCCTAGGGATCTTGAACTCCGCCATTTCATGGTGACTGCAGCCCTTGAGCCTCACATTCCCCACAGGCCCCTCCTTGTTGGTGAGAAAAAGGTCCAGCATAGCACCTCTCCTTCTTGGCTCCTTTATCACTTGGAGAAGGAATTTACCATTGATCCATTCCAGGAATGATGACTGATGACTTTCAAACTGATCCAATGACTGATCCTTTCAACCCCCCTTTTTTTTGACTGGGAGGATTGATGGAAAAAATACCTGCACTCCAGATTCCTTTACTGCTTCCCAGGGCTCTGTATTCCTTCTTGATACTCCTCAGACTGCTCCTGGCTGTATCATTGAAGCCCACATGAAATAACAGCAACAAAAAACAGTCAGAGGACTGTACGAGGCTTGGTAGTCTCTTGGTGACATCCCTGATATGAACCTCAGGTAAGCAGCACACCTCTCTAGAGAGAGGCAGAGTGGATGGCTCCATACCTCTCAGAAGAGAGTCACCAACTACTGTCACCCATTGCCTTTTCTTAGTTGCTCTGGTTGTTATATGAGGAGTGGATCATGCTGCCTTATTCCAGCGTCTCAGCTGATGTGATGGGTCTTTCCTCTTTGGTCTGCAGACTGGTGAAGCAGTTCCGCAAGGGCACCTCAGGCTTTGGGGAAAGTCTTTCTTTTGCTGGTCCTTGTGATTGCAAGCTTCCATTCTTCTGCATTATTGCCCCCCTCGGTTCTGTGTGTGCCTGTGGGGGTGGTTTTGGTTGTTGGTCTGTGGGCTGTAGGTCCATTGCAGACTGCACTTGGAACCAGCTATCTAACTCCTTCTCAGCCACTCTGATGTTATGCAGCCTCCTCACCACCTTCTGCAGCTCAGCCACCTGTGACAGGAGGTCCTGGGCACACCTTTTACATGCAGGTCTGCCGCCTATCCCTGCCACAGGAGAAAGGTCTAGGTGCCTCCTGCAGTATGAGGTCTGCACTACAGCCTCTGCCTTCAGCAACTCCACCTGGGTGGAGGCATTGGCTACTGCTGGGGTAAATGGTACAGACCCACCAGCTGGAGCTGCAGCCTTTGCTCTCAGGTGAGTGTCCACCATTCTGTCTTGAGAGTCAGGTAGGATAAGTGTCCTTGCCCTGTGTAGATGGTCACAGAGCTGTGCCCAGTTGTTGGGTTATGTGTCTGCCAAGTCTCCCACTCAGCCAGTGGAATACCCCTCCTTTGAAGAGGTGTCCTCCCTGACTGCCCTCTTGCGTGGACTGCCATGCCAAGCCCTGGGTGATGCCCTACTCCCTGTTTGTGCACCCTATTGGCTATGTTCCTAGTCACTCGTGCTTCCCAGGCTGGTTTATATAGGTGTGTGCATGGGAGGGATGTTGCGGTTGCTCTGGCAATGCCCAGGCTTCGCCAACATCTCCCGCCAGAGCTGCCAACTCCTGGTAGGTCTCTCTGCTGCCCTGGCGTTTCCCTATCTCAGGAAAAACCCCTGTGCACTGAGATCTGCTCTTCCGCTGCAGGTAAGGCTGGATCCAGAGAAACTCACTTTAGTAACTGATGAGGGATAACATGGAGGGGCATGGTGTACCGAGAAATGTTAATAGAACTGTTTCATGCTTTTGAAGAATGCTATACTAATATTTGAAAGATTAACTTCTGAACACTGGAAGTGCTCTGATTTAATCCAAGGGATGACTCTGTTCCTGCTCTGTCATTTGGGGTGTTGAAGGGAGGAAGGTGCACACACACTTTTCACCAAGAGGAAGCGTGGAATGTTTTCACAAATTTTAAGTGTTCTACGAGATAAGTACTTTTGATACAGAATTAGAAATACTCTCTGTACTCCCTGTCAGTTTAAACAAGGAGTTGTGTGTGGGGGTGTGGGTGTGTTTTTTTATTGCTTGTGTCTGTTTCAGGTATCTGGGAGTTTCTTATGCGGCTAAAATATATTAATAATACAGTTAAAATAGTACAACGTTTATATAGAACTTAATATAGTTGAAGCACATTAGAAACAGTTATCCCTTTGGGAGAGAAACAAGGAGACAAATGAGATGCCAGTTTTCCGAGCAGACCACAACAATAATTTTTAAACTGAAAATGCTGGAAAACTTTCAGTTACATCATCTCCAGATTTAACAAAATGTTTCAGAACATATTTAACTTTGAGAACAGGAGTCTTAAGGAAAAAAGTGAGTGTTTCACTAAAATGGAACCTGTGTGTATGAAATGTGTACGCAAGTAACGATGGGATGCACATCATGTATTTGCATTATTTTTATACTATGAAATGTAACGTACTCTTGTATATTATGTTCCGATGTTCATAATAGTTCTGCCATTTTAGGTCTTGACACTCTCAATGTACTTTTCATGAGCTATATTTGTTTAAATAATATTCCCACTTAAGTCCTGGGCTTCTTTTGGTAACTTTCATTTCTAGGTCTACGAGATTACTTTTCTTTTGTATTAGTACAGTGTCTGCACTATAATATATAAATCAACTAAAGGAGAGGAACGTCTAAAATTTATCAAAATTCTTAGTACAAAATTTCCAGGAATTTTATTTAATTTCAGTGACATTCATCTTAATTTTTAACCTGCAGGAGTACTGCCCAGAAACTAGAGGTTCCAATATTGTGCTTTGTCTTTACCAAAGGGCCTTCTGCTCACATGGGGTTTACATCTTGTTCACATTTTTTCTTATTATATAACCCACACACTTAACTGGATGCTGAAATTACTATCAAATGACCTATATTTTGCTGCTCTTCATACAGGGAATCTTTTTAAGGTAACTGTATAAACCAATATTCTCTTTAAAACACACAGTGTATTCTGTGAAGTGTTGTCTGTAAGATGAACACTTGGAATATTGATTAGTGCATCATGTTGGTACTATACTCAGATACAAGGAGACAATCAGTGTTTGAGACTTTGTATTTATCTTGCATGTAAACAGTGATTATATGGGGCAGTTTTGGCCAGACATCTGCCAACTGTGAAAGAGTTGGTAAACAACAACAAAATACTTAAGTGCACAGAGAAAATGCGACAGAAGGAGGAAAATAGAAAAAAAAAAATCATACTTGTGGGACAGGATTCGGCTGGTCTCTGCAAAACCCCCAGCACTGCTCAGTTGATAAAAGAAAATGTGCTGGAACTTGTGGGCCACAGGCCCTGGGAAAGATAAGATAAAAACTTTCAGAATAGGGAGTACTGACATCCTACAGGGACATCTGGTGAGACTGTAAAACAATTATCCTGTTGTCCTTGCTCAAGACAGATTTATAGGTGTTTAGAAAAGTACCTTTTGCATTAGCATCAGCATTAGCCAATCTGTGAATGCCTAATGTGGAATGTGAACCAATTAGCTTAGAACACGCTACCTTAGGACTAGTATAAATGTATGTAAAGAATTATAATAAAATCGACATCTTGCTTGCATCAAGCTGCGTCCCGTCTCTCCATCGCGGCAAATTGGTGACCCCGACGTGATGGGTTTATGAATCGCCTAGCTGAGCGACTTGCTGCGAGTCCCACAGAACTTTGAATGAGCTGCTGAAAGGAAGCAGGAGCCGGCCGGCAATCAATCCCTCCGGAGTAGAGAGGTGAGCTGTGGGAAACATGGGGAATCAAGTGTCTTCCCCCGAGAGAGACGTATATGAGCTTAGGAAAGCTCTCCTTAAAAAGCATGGAAAGTATATCTCTGGGCATGATCTTAAAACGATACTTAAATGGGTGCAAGTGAAAATACCCACTGTGACTGCATCCACTATTTTTACGCGAGAACTTTGGGACAATGTGGGAGTGAAATTATGGGATGCAGCGACTACGGGGAATGCTGAAGCACAGCATATGCTTCCGTGGTGGAGAAGTATTTTTGAAACTTTAAAAGCCCAGGAAAAAAGTCACAAAGATGAAGCAGAGAGAGAGGAAGACTCTCCTGCGATACCTCCGTTATCGTCGGAGGGTAAAAAATCCATTGCACCACTAGAGGTGTGTGCTGCGGGGTATCCCCCAGAGGAGGATCCCTTTGATCCGGGACCAGTGGACCCTGAAAAGGAGCCAGACCTCTACCCCCCCGACCCACACGATGTGTGGGCTAACATAAGGCGCCAAGCCTTAAAGGAAGGAGAACTAGAGATTGCTAAAATGATAGTAGCTCCCGTGATTTATCAAGGTCGGGGGGCACAGTGGGAAGCTCTATCTTTTCCGGTAGTTAAGGAGTTGCGCCGTACTGTCACTGAACATGGACTTTCCTCGCCGTATTTTGCAAGCTTGTTATCCTCTGTTTTTGATACATATGTTATGACTCCGCATGATTTAAAATCCTTAGCGCAACTGCTTTTGACACCGACTCAATATACTTTGTGGGAGGCTCATTGGAGAGGGGGACTCCAAGCACTCCTTTTAACTTATGTAGGTCATAATAATAACGCTATTGCTGCACTGACCTTGGAGCACCTCACAGGCACAGGTCAGCACACTAACCCTGTAAATCAAGCTCGAATTCCACGGGAGGCCCTCGAGGCAACTCGTGAAGAAGCGAAAAAGGCCTTTTTTAAAGTTCCCGATTCTCAGAAACCGGCTACGGAGCGCGGAGCAGCGACGCGTGCAGACACAAATACCGCAGCCGACACTTCAACCCCCTCGGAGGGAAGCAGCAGTGCCTCAGGTCTTCGCCCAGCAACAACAGGCAGCGCCGGACTGGACCTGGCAACCGCTCACACAGTAACGTTACTCGATTCCTCGGTTCACCTATTGTCAACAAATGTCTCGGGACCTTTACCCCCTAAAACATAAGCCTTATTATTAGGAAGATCATCTACAACATTGTCAGGGCTTTTTGTGTTACCAGGTGTTATTGACTCTGATAGCACTGATGAAATTAAGATTATGGCATGGACCCCGTTTCCTCCTTGCACTGTACCGAAAGATAGCCGTATAGCGCAATTGATACTGATTCCCACAGGCACAAGTTGCCCAATTTCTAGTCAGCTCCAACAAAGGCAGGGTGGGTTCGGATCTACGGGGAGCCCACAAATCTTATGGGTACAGTCTCTCTCCCAAAAACGGCCTATATGCCAATGCACCCTCATTCGCGGAGGGCAGCAGGTGGTGTTAAACGGAATTATTGACACCGGGGCTGATGTTACAGTAATATCTCAAGCTAAATGGCCCCCACAGTGGCCCCTAGCCAATATTTCCCAGGCGTTAGCTGGGATCGGTGGAACCGGCAGCAGCCACCAAAGCTTGGAATTAATCCAAATTCAAGGCCCAGAAGGACGTATAGCCTCTGTCAAACCTTTTGTATTACCTGTTCCCATGATTTTATGGGGGTGTGACGTACTATCACAATGGGGAATGTCCATTCGAACCCATTTTTAGGTGGGGCCATTGAAATGCGCGACACCCTAAAATTAACCTGGAAAACCGATGTCCCCATTTGGGTAGATCAATGGCCCCTACCTTTAGAAAAGCTTCGCGCCCTTCAAGAATTAGTTACGGAGCAACTAATGAAAGGACATATTGTACCTTCTACTAGTCCATGGAACTCACCGGTTTTTGTTATTAAAAAACAGACCGGCAAGTGGCGCTTGCTCCATGACCTTAGAAAAATTAATGATGCTATGGAAGACATGGGAGCCCTACAACCCGGACTCCCGTCCCCTACTATGATTCCTCGAGATTGGCACTTGACTGTTATTGACCTCAAAGACTGTTTTTTTAATATTCCTCTGCATCCAAATGATGCTCCTAAATTTGCTTTTTCAGTTCCAAGCGTCAACATGCAAGCTCCGTTGCAAAGATACCAGTGGGTTGTGCTGCCACAAGGAATGAAAAATAGCCCCACGATATGCCAATGGTATGTAGCCAAAGTGCTTAGTCCAGTCAGGACTGCAATGTCTAGTGTCTTATTGTACCACTATATGGATGATATCCTGGTGGCTGCACAACATCACGAGGTCATGGAGGAAGCTGTAGCCCTTGTCACGGCTGCCGTTAATTCGGCAGGCCTCTGTATAGCGCCGGAAAAAATTCAGAAAACACCGCCGTGGAAATATTTAGGCTGGCGCATAAGGGCTCAAACTATAGTTCCTCAACCTTTACAGATACAGACAGATATAAAAAACTTGCATGATGTGCAAAAATTGCTGGGAACAATCAATTGGGTCCGACCGCTGTTGGGAATTTCTAATGCGGACTTAGGTCCTTTATTCGAACTGCTTAAAGGAGATACTGACTTGCGCTCCCACCGCAGTCTTGATCCTGAGGCCATTGACTCCTTACAAAAGGTTGCTACCGCAATCACTCTTAAGCAAGCACACCGGTGGACTCCCGAACTACCTTTTTATCTAATTATTTTAAACCCCGCTCGACAGCCTCATGCACTAATATTTCAATGGGACTCTCAGAAATCAGACCCACTGCTGATCATCGAATGGGTTTTCTTGTCGAATCAATCTACAAAAACCATTTCGACGCAGCATGAGATGTTTGCTTCTTTGATAATTAAAGCCAGGCAACGCTTGTTAACGTTATCAGGAGTAGACTTTGCTTGTATTTGCTTACCTGTGACAAATATGTATCTACAATGGCTTTATCAGCAGTCAGACACCTTTATTATGGCATTGGCAGACTATACGGGCCAACTCACATCCCACCCACCTTCGCATAAGCTGCTTAATGTCGATTTTCGCTTGATACCCAAGCCGAAAAGGAGTGATCAGCCATTACAAGCCCTTACTGTATTTACAGACGGGTCTGGAAAATCGCACAAATCAGTCATTTTATGGTGGGACAACCAGCATGAACGCTGGGACTCGGACATAGAGACTGTTCCTGGTTCTCCCCAGATAGTGGAGCTAACTGCGGTTGTTCGAGTTTTTCGGAGGTGGTCCACACCGCTTAATCTCATCACTGATTCAGCCTATGTTGCGGGGATTGTTGAGCGAGCTGAAGCATCTGTGTTACGCAACGTCCCACATTCTGACCTATTTGCTTTATTACAAGAACTTATCTTTCTCTTGGACTCTCGCCCTCACCCCTATTTTGTTATGCATGTCAGATCACACACTTCTCTACCTGGTTTTATTGCAGAAGGGAATCGACGAGCCGATTTGCTGACATTACCAGTACAGGTATTGCCGGATCGCGTAGCACAGGCTAAACTCAGCCATTCCTTTTTTCACCAGAATGCTGGAGGTCTCAAACAGCAGTTTGGACTTACCTCTCAACAAGCATCTAACATTATTGCTGTATGTCCTGACTGCCAAAGGCATTCTTTCCCGTCAGTCGCAGGAGGAGTTAATCCCAGAGGACTACAGAGCTTACAGCTATGGCAAACAGATGTTACGCATTATCCAGAGTTTGGTAAATTGAAATATGTCCATTCCTCCATTGACACCTTTTCAGGTGCTTTATTTGCTTCTTGCCACACAGGAGAGAAGGCACGTGATGTCCGCAAACACTTGATGCGCGCTTTTGCTACTTTAGGTATACCTTCACAAATAAAGACGGACAACGGTCCTGCTTATGTCTCTACGGCAACAAAAGCATTTTTTGACTCCTGGGGTGTGACTCACATTACTGGTATTCCTTATTCCCCTACAGGTCAATCTCTAATTGAACGCTCTCACCAATCTTTGAAGCGTTTGTTACAACAACAAAAAGGGGGAGTAGGAACTGCTACTCCTGAGGAACGTCTGCAGAAAGCTTTGTATGTTTTTAACTTTTTGAATTGCTCTTTGTTAGATAGCAACCCTCCGATAGTCCGACATTTTAACACGAATGCTTCACTTGAGGTGCGAGTCAAAGCGCCCGTGTTGGTTCGTGATCCGGAAACAGGTAAGATCATGGGACCGTATCCCCTTATCACATGGAGCAGAGGCTATGCTTGTGTCTCCACAGAGAAAGGCCCCCGATGGATCCCGGCAAAGAGTGTACGACCCTTCCGTGAATCCCTACCACAATCATCCAGTAACGACCCTGATCGTCTCTTTGATCAACAAACTCCTGAACCTTCGGTCTCAAAATCGCAGGACACATAGCAGAAGATAACAAAGGAAATTATATTAATTACCGCCAGTGGGCCTGTTTACTGTATAAGTAATAATCATTAGCATAAAATGTAATAAGAAGTGTTTAGTATCAGCTGATTGAAAATGGATATTTTAGGTATAAAAGGTTTTATAGTAGTTGTTTTAACTGTAAGTGTAAGAGCCATCCCATATAGCAGAATGTTTGACCCGCGGGAAAATGTGTGGGTAACTTTAGCTCGATCACTCAACACGACCAGCTTTTGTGCAAGCCTAGCAACACCTAGTTCCCCATTTACTACATGCCTTATAGGGGTGCCCTTGACCGATGTCACCTTTAAGGCATTCTATGAATCCCTCTCAGTATTAAGACAACAGTATAAGGTGACAAGCAAAATCCAATTCATGTGGAATGACATTGCGGAAATGTTTGAAAAGTATGACATTTGGGACGATAAACTCCCTGTAGGTCCTGAACCACAGGAGATTGATCTAGCGGACTCCCTCAACGCCAGTTATTGTATATATATTGGCACTGAGAATTGGACAGGAGAGCAAAAAGAAGGACGCATAGTTAAGGAGACGGCCCCTACAATCCTCTCTCCAATAGAAAACCATACTAGTTGGAGGAAAACCTGGTGTCAAAGAATGGCCCGTAGTGAGAGTTCTCCAGCTCCTGGCACCGTACTGCCCAGGCGCCTTCCAAAAGGATTCTTTTTAATATGCGGCAACCGAGCATGGTCAGGAATCCCTTCAAACCCTCAGGGAGGACCATGTACTATAGGCCAACTTAGTCTAGCTGCACCACTAATGCACCCTAACAGCACTCACCGATATCGATTTACAAGAGACACTTCCCACAGCCTGACTAGCGATTGTTCCGACCAAATTAGCCTCTGGAACAAATGGGAAGTTATCTTCGCATCCCTTTTTACGCCAGGTATTGCCGCAGCGCGAGCACATAGAAATTTGAATAGTATAGCATGTTGGGTGGCAAAGCAAGCCAACGCAACAAGCAGAGTCCTGTCCGAACTTGCAGATGATCTGTCCACAGTGCAACACGCGGTATTACAGAATAGAGCCGCGATAGATTTCCTTTTGCTAGCCCACGGACATGGCTGTGAGGATTTTGATGGAATGTGTTGTATGGACCTAGAGGATCACTCAAGATCTATCCATAAAGAAATTCAATATCTAATGACGCATACTCAAAAGATACAACAAGATTCTGGATTCTTTGGCCTGGATGCTCTTGGGGACTGGCTAGGTCTGTCCGGATGGCTAAGAAGTTTAGTTAAAACGATTGTGTATATTTTAGTTGTTTTTGTCCTTTTGTTGCTTTGTTTGCCTTGTCTGTTGCAATGTGTGCAAAAGTTGGTAGCAAACTCTGTTAAGAGAGTTCTTACTGTGCAACAAGAAGGGGGAGATGTGGGACAGGATTCGGCTGGTCTCTGCAAAACCCCCAGCACTGCTCAGTTGATAAAAGAAAATGTGCTGGAACTTGTGGGCCACAGGCCCTGGGAAAGATAAGATAAAAACTTTCAGAATAGGGAGTACTGACATCCTACAGGGACATCTGGTGAGACTGTAAAACAATTATCCTGTTGTCCTTGCTCAAGACAGATTTATAGGTGTTTAGAAAAGTACCTTTTGCATTAGCATCAGCATTAGCCAATCTGTGAATGCCTAATGTGGAATGTGAACCAATTAGCTTAGAACACGCTACCTTAGGACTAGTATAAATGTATGTAAAGAATTATAATAAAATCGACATCTTGCTTGCATCAAGCTGCGTCCCGTCTCTCCATCGCGGCACATACTGTTTACTCAAAAAGTTTCTTAATGTAATTCTGGAAATCATTGATCAGAGATGGTAAACTGGGGATTAGAAAGCTAAATTTGTCAGACTTAGAGTATAAGAATTTAAGCACATTCAGCTGAACTTTAAAAGGTACTTGTATAAAAGTCGACGTTTCATCAGACAAGTTAATGCATTCATGTCTACCTGTTCATCTGAAGGTTTTGTTATTATCTATGTAAGGTCCATGAAAATTATATTGGATCTCTAAATAACAAATTATAAAGGTAAAAAGCAGCAGATTAACTTAGATATTGATAAGCAAAAAGGAATGTACATAAGGGGATTGCTAACCTATTAAAAAAAGAAACCTTATAAAAGCATGCATAATGGGTGACTGTGCTCAATCAAATTCTCAACAGAGTTTACACAAACTTGCTTTTTCCATTACGAACTGCAGGATCCTTTGTCCTAGGATGTTCTGGAAACCAAAGCTTTTTCGGATGTTTCAGGTACCTACAATCTGATGTTATGATGGATATTTTTCTGTTTTAAAGTTAATTCTTAGTGAGGGTATTGTGAAAAAAATTCCTAGTATATGGGAAAATGTAAATGTTAACAGATGTGTGTCATATCTAAAGAGTGGACCATGCTGTAATCTTATGCTGACTTCCATCCTCAAAAGAAGAGAGAAAGTTCAGATTTGATTCTTAAGCTTGTCCTTCAGGACGATTGTCCTATTTCTACCTTGAATTTTGACATCAACTCCTGCTCTTCAGACATCAGCCATTAATAAATCCAAAATAAATACATATTTCAAAATTACTCTGAAATGAACAGGCAATACGCTTTCTACTTTCTAGCCCTACAAACATAGAAATGCACATTATAGACAAAGTTTATGTTTATGAATGGAACAGGAGATCAGAAACATGAACTGAAACTTTCTTAAAAACAGGGGGTACAAGAAAAGCTTATAGGGATCCAAATCATGATGGTGAGGCAGGCAGGACAAGTCACATACTACAAAGGCTGGTTTCTCTCAAAGGCCCCAGTGGAATTCACATGTTACTGGTGAAGATTTGCATTCCACTAAAACCAGCATTTTGTGTAAGGGAATTATTCTTATAAATTTTTTGTCCAGCTTTTCTTCCAAGATTTCTGAGATGATGATAAAGACTGTTCCAGCTCCAGTCCAATGTACTGGTGTGAATTTTCCTGCTGATTCATGTTTTACTGTTCATATATTTTTTGACCTGTGGTTGCATATGAGACAGATGTGGAAGGATGAACATCCTCATTTCTCACAGAAACGTCAAATGTGGCAAGCCAAGAGAGGGCCTAATGCTTAGAGAAGCACAGGAGTCAGCTGCGCCTCACAGCTCCCGTGGAACCATCCATACTGCCTGATTGTTGAATTAAGTCTAATAAAATGAATGTCGTGGAGACATTTAGAAATGCAGAAAATCCCACAGGTTCTAAATGGTGGAAAATATTTTTTCAAAAATGTTTGCTCCTAAATTCTGTCTGCTGCTTCACTGAAATTAATCTTGATGTCAGAGACCCAGATCCCAGAACTTGTATTGTTTTCCAGCCTTAGCATTCGTGATTGCTAAATTATCACTACTAAAAGCTAGAATCAGCTCAAAAATAGCTTAATTTGTTTTCCTTTGTTTTTAATTTGTCCTCCATTATCACAGAGGGTTTCTAACTCTCAGCTTCTCACTGCACCACCTCCACATGGAATTGTGAAGTAAGTTGCTATGCCCAGGGAGGTTTGAAGGATGGCTGAGGTTTATCAATAATTCAAAGACAGCTGACAGGTAGCAATGGGTTTACTTTGTGATCACGTGGGTATGAGAAGGTAAACTGATGACAGAAAAGCCTGTATATGCTCAAGGGGTATTTAAAAGAATTCATTCATATAGAACTTGCAGGATTTAAAGGGGAAGGAAAAAAGCTCATGATATAAATGTTTCTAATGAGATAGGAAGTTGTCCTACTTTCTGTACTTTAGAAAAGTCCGTGTTCAAAGAGTTCTCTGGCCTGATCTTGTTAAAGAAATCCAATAATAGCTCACAGCCTTCTTATTACTAAGTTGTGGGCCTCTGTGTCATCAAAATCTAGTAATAATCAAATCCCTTTGCATTTTCATGCTTATTATGAAGAAGATCTGTACTCCAGGCTGATTTAAATTTTCAGAAAACTGTAATGAATCTGTGGTTCAAATTAAAGTGCTCACAAGATGACAAGTTATGGTCAGTGTCTCTTTACAGGAAATAGGCTGTAGAGGGCTCAAATTCATTAGTGCTAGCAGGGGGTCACAGTATTCTGCTGTTTCATTAACCGTTTTGCTTCAGAGATATTGCACTTCTTAATTTAGCTTGGCAAAATTCTTATCTATTGGCCACTTAGTATGGGGCTTACTGGCTTATAATACCACATCCAGAAAGTTTAGGATGACTTCCCACAAACAAAATGAGTACAGGCTGATCCCTGGAAGAAGGGAGACGTGCCACCCACAGTAGACGTCTACAGAGATTTTGGTAGGCAACTTTCTTGGGAACTCAGTTGTGTGGTGTTACCTTCCTTTTTTCCTTCAAGATACGCTACCCTCTCTGATCTGAAAATGTTCGGTTTTGATGCCATTTGACATGATTTACCACTGTAGAACATCTGGATATGTGGAATGTTTCTCTATTCCTATTCTATTTAAACAGGGTCTGCTATGGCTTGTTTTCTGGCTATTCTCTACTGCTTCACTCTTTACCTTACCTTAGAAGCAGGAAGAAAAGTCAATTATTCTCTCTGCTACTTTGTGCATGGAGGGCAGTGTAAGTAGACTACATGAAAAATGTGACTCCTAGCTAGGCTGCTACTGCATGGTTGAGAAAAAACCCTGGCTTTCTAAGTGGCCACTTGTAATAGGAGGGCTGTTTATCTATTTATTTCAGCCTCACAAGGTCTTTTTCTTCAACAGCTCCACACAGAAGAAAAAAGATACCATCAGGAGACTGGTTAAATCCAATGAACCAATGTGAAAGTCCAAGGAAGGAAGAAGCCCTCAGGAGTATGCTGATGAGGAACAAGCACTGAAAGCAGGAAGAAGACATCAAGGAGCAGAAAGTAATTCAGAAAAGGAGAAGATACTGCCCAGAAAGGAGGTGTGACTCTGGAGCTGGATCACCATCAACAGTTTCCAGAAATGACAAAACAATACAAAAGTTCAGTAAAATGTAACATAAGAGATTAAGAAATTTAGGTTTTGGTATTGCAGGATTCAGAGCAAAGACTTTTTGAAGGTATCATCAGCTAATCTTGGGATGTATGCCCATTTTTTTGAGGTTTTTGTTATAAAGAGAACATCTTCATTAGTGGAAAGATGGCTACAGCCTTTTTAAAATTTAAGACTGTATCTATGCCTAGAGAATTACAAACTGTAATGATAGTAAAAGCCAATTAAATGGATTTTAGCTAAAGGTTTAAGCTTTTATAATTTATCTAAAATCCCCAGTCCAGGAAGTAGAGTTGGGTGCTTTAAGAGAGAGACCTCCCTGTGTTCGTTGGCCCAGCCTCAGAGCTGTGGTAAGAGTTATGTCAATGGTCCTGCATCACATGTGTGTGTTCCTACTTGTTCGCATGTACAAGGGTCTATAATCTTCCTCCCACTGAACCTCTGTAAGGTGGGGCTGGCTCTCTTCTCTCCTTTGTTACTGGAGGCAACTATATACAAAGATGGCATGTACTTGCTCATGCTCCTCACAATGTATTGTTTTGGTGGGTGAATGACATTTGGGTAACACAATCTAATGAATTGCACTATTCAAGCTGAGCACTAGCCATAATTGCCACTGAAAATCATTCAGTATGAATTACCTAACGTGTCATTGGGACACATCCTGCAAGACCCTTTATGGGTGTAAGCAGGGCCATCTCCTACAGCTTACTTCTATGGTCAACTTGGCTTCTGTTGTTATTTTACTGTTATGTTGAAAATATATTTGATGACTTCTGATATAGCAAAAACAATACACAACCTGCAAACCTCAAAACTTTCAGCAAGCTCAGCAGAAGGTCAGATTAGAAGGACCTCTGAATTCTAACTGCGGACTTGTAACCACTAGTTGTGTGGTTTAGCTAAAATATTTAAGTATATTTTTTGTTTATTTCCTCTGCATAGAAACCAGAAGGGTTAATATTTAATGCTATCATGGTGTAAGTCTATCTTGTAGCTTCAAGTATCAGTGACTACTCTGTCATATGTTTAATGAGCAAAAAATTTTGCATGTTTGGGTTTTGTAAATATGAGCTGAACAACCGTAACTATGTATTCCTTCAATTATGTATTATTACCTATACATTGGTCACTACCAAACATATAGTGGGAAGTAACAAACTGATGACACTACTTAATGTTATGAACAATATGAAACTGTAACTGAAAGCCTTACTTCAGAGATAAACCTACTGTAAAAAATAGCTCTTGAGCTTTGATGTTTTGAATTATTTGTTCATCTATTTTAAAATGTTCAGATAAAATGCAGTATTTCACATGTTATGTGCAGCAACATGGAAGATAATCAAACAGAAAATGTTTCCATTTGGCAGTTCAATCACAAATGTATGTATGTGCAATTATGTCTAATTACACAGAGCGGGAAGAAAATGGAGACATACGATGATTGCAACATCATTATAACAGACAGTTATTTAACATGTACAGTTTTCAGCCTCTGTGTCTATTCTGATGAAGAATGAAAGATATGTTGGGGTTTTTTTCTCCCTTTGAAGCAGGCATCACACAAAGCTACATTCAGCACTATTTTCTACGTAAAAAAATGTATTCAGTGACTTGTTTTCAAGGTGACAAAGGAAAGCTGACAAAGTGAAACTGCATCAACTGTGCAGCTACTCAGTTTGGGTTTTCTTTAATATTTTTTAATGGTAGAGTAATATGTATGATTCTTCATTTCCTACTCTAACCCTTGACAAATACATTTAAAACTCTTCAATAGCTGTTGATTACCTCAAGGTTACCTAGCATGGTGTGCAGCTAAAACTATCCTGGAGGCTTGAACCTCCAAAATATATTTAACAGGTAGTACATAGCATTCTTAGAGTATTAAGACCTGAGATAGCTTTACAGGCTTCCAATAGTGAGCAAGAAACAATATTCAGGAAAAGCTTAAACTGATTTGTTACTTAGGACTGTTAGTCCTACACTGTCATTTGGAGTGAGGAACCTGTACACAATTTTCCTGACAAAAAAAAAAAAGCAAAAAAAAGCACCAAATCACACAGTGGTTAGCTCACTTCTCCAGGTCATGGGATGACATTCAGACCAGTCCGTTTCTGTAGCCTGTCAAAGTCCCCCTAAGTGGCAGCTCTCCTCGCTGCTCGCCACAACCTGCTGTGGTCCACAAGCCTGCTGGGAATGCACACCATCCCATCCACGAATCAAGTGCTCATAAAAAAAAAAAGATATTAAATAGGGGTTATCAGCAACCAACAGGTCTCCTAAGATTTCAGGTGGGATCAGAAGATTGGTGTCTCTGGCCTGTGCAGGGGCCAGTTTCCTACAGCTGTCTCATGATCTTCTTCTTTCCTTGCAGACATTAAATTCAAACTCAGCTGGTCCTGATGAGCTCCCTGGTAGCTGCTGCCCATCCTCACTGGTGACCAGGCCACTATGCCTATGCTGAAGCTGTAGGTGGAGCAGGAACAACCTTCCGTCCTCTACCCTGGCAGCCACCTGCTGTCACCAGTGTGAACACAGCCTCTGGCTGACCTTGCTGCCTCACCAACTTCTGCTCTGGATCTGGACTCTGCAGATTCTCTGCCACAGCCCTGGCAATGTCCTATTCATTGTCCGGGGAAGTGGACCCTGCTAACTACCCATCTGCTGTGCGGCCCTCCCCACTCCGCAAGTCCCCCTCCCTCAGAAATTGGTCTTTCTTGGTCCTTCATATACATGAAGGCAGGGGCACAGCCTCCATGCCTGGGCACTGCCTCACAGCGCCACCACACCACTGATGCCCAGGTGTCTGCATCTGCCCTTCACAAGAGCAAGGAGGTGTCTCAATTTGCTACTTATGGGAGGCCCAAGAACCGTGTACTGTACCAGTACTCTCTCTAGTGTGACTGCTCGTTGGAGCTACTGCCTCTTACCAGTGTGCTGTGTGTTATTTCTTTGTGCTGCCCAGGTGAAAACCAGTTATTTCCAAGGAGCACAAGGAGATGAGTGGCTCACATTGAATTCACAGCCAGCAGTCACTAACAAGTTCCTGCTGCTGCTGTGCTGACAAGAGGCAATGTGACAGCTGACAGTGTCATCCTGACAGCCAAGTTTTCTGTGCTTTTACCATCAGGGGCAATGGCAAACCTCAGATACAGATTTTCAGCAGTCCTTAAAAGCTTTATAAATGTATATAGTTGTTTTTTCTTTTCTTTCTGCCTGCCCAATTAATTCTGTTTTCTCTTGGTGATCCACACTGACCCGCCAGCTGGGGTCTCTGGTGAGGCTTTCCTCCCTGGAGGCTGGCTGGAGGATACTGGAGTGATGGTGGCAGGATTTACACCCATAGAAAAACTCTGAGACCTGACCTGAACGGGAGGTTTTTCAAATTCTGTGCAGCAGAGAATAAAGTTGGTATTTTGTGTCTGTGTGTCCTTTGTCCCAAATATTTTGACTCTTGTAACTTTTGTAAGAAAATACTTATTTTCTAAAGCTGACTCTCTGGAAAACAGAAAGAAATACCAAAGAAATTCCCAGGAAAGTGGAATATAATTCTGGAGATCATCAACTGTGGTAAACATTGGGCAAAATCAACAAGCTAGGAGTTAATAAATAAATAAATAAAATAATTAATAATAGTAAAAGTTAATAAAAAATCAAGGGAGCTCCTGGAAAAGGGTAAATGTGAATGAGGCGGTTTGGCAACTCTTTGTTCTTTGGTGTTTAGAATTAGCACAGATCATGATTTGGTCACTACTTGTGGTCTTTAGCTCTTGAGGGGAAGAGGGGGTACACAAAATAAAGATTTAAAAAGGGGTGAAAGCACATCTGAAGATGAAGGACCAGAAACACCTGTTACTGATTGCAGTAGATGCCTGGTGGAGTTAATGAAAGGGTTGTATGTAATCTTTTGAGTCTGGTCACAAAAGAAATAAAAGAAATACATGGCAGGATAGTAGTCTTGGGAAGACCAGAGGTTTACTATTGAAGGCAGGGTGGAGTGCTTATAGTGCAATAGATTGGAAAGAAGATTTAAGAATAGTACAGAAAGAAGGTTTTTGTGCCAAAATTACTTCAAGAAGTGTATGGTAAGTGTCATGGTTTGGGATAGGCTGGCCACTAAATTAACGACACATACTCTATTTAGCCTCTCTCTCCCTTCCTAGAAGAGAAGAGAGAGAGAATAAGAGATATGGAGACTTATG
This sequence comes from Numenius arquata, assembly GCF_964106895.1. Taxonomy (NCBI): domain Eukaryota; kingdom Metazoa; phylum Chordata; class Aves; order Charadriiformes; family Scolopacidae; genus Numenius; species Numenius arquata. The sequence goes on along the minus strand of NC_133616.1, from coordinate 60,312,172 downwards.
GGTCGAAAAGAAACTAAACTACTTTTATGAAATATTAATAATAAAAAGATAATAAATCAATAAGAAAATAATGAAATATATAAAATATACACAAAACCAATATCAAGCTCCCAGGATGATGCTCATGTCACCGGCAGACACTGGGGGAGTCCCAGATTGGACTCAGCAACAGACAGGAACTGGATTCCAGAACTGGAACAGGAATGCATGATTGGGATCAAAGGCAGACAAATAGACAGAGTTCTTCTTGGTAGCTGGCCATTGAAGAAAGAGGGTTGACCCCTTTGATGCCTCAGCTTTTATACTAAGCTTGATGCAGATGAGATGAAATACCCTGTTGGTTAGTGTTGGGTCACCTGTCCTGTCTACTCTTCCCCTTTACACTCTACCACTTCTGACCCTCCAACTTGGTTCATACCAAAGTTAGCTGACCTTGGTTGTAGCAATAAATATAAGTAGGAGCCTCTCTGCATACCGTTCCTTGGTATTCACTATAAACATCAGACCTTATATGCTAGAAGCAGACGCTGTCTGAAAAATATGCTGTTAATTTCAGAAAGTGCAGTTAGTTAGAAGAGTCAATGAAAAGTAAAATCACTGAACAGAAAATTGGTTCTGCTTTACTTCAAACCAGGACAGTAAGAAAGAGTCCACTAAAAACAATGCTGAGGGTTGTGTCAGATTTGTATATTGGTCAGACCTCTGTCATTCTGTTATTAGTTGAGTGGTTTTGACAGAGTATAATAGAATGATGGGAAATCAAATTTATCAAATGAAGATTAGAAAATAAATGTACTGTCAGGTGCATTTGGCTATTTGCAGATGTGATAGCTAACATTTCTTCAAGTTCACTTAAAAGACTGAAGATGTTGATGGTTTCAGATTTGACTGATAAATAATAGGAGTGATATAGAAGAACTGATTCTAGCAAATATCTTAGTTACAATAATTAAAGACTGAATCACTGTAAATAAAGAACAAACAGAAGGAGGCCGGTATGTAAACTGCAAAGTAACACCTCAGACATTAGATGTCAAATTTGTACAAATGAGTAAGTTTACGTTGGAAAGTAATTAGATTAAATATGCAATATAGCAAGAATTTATATATTAAAAAAAGGATAAAGCCTGAAGTACTTGCTTTGGCAAAGCCTGGGACTAGCAGAAGTCTTCAGAAATGGAAAAAAAATGTCTCAGATTTCTGAGCTTAGTTTTTAGATCTTAGATATGTGGAAGGTTAGGAATAAAGTAAGAATTCTGTGATTCTATGATAATTGCTGAAAGTTGAGTCTGACTTTGCACAAGTAAACAAAAAACCTCAGTGTTCTGCAACTTCAATAAAAGGAAGAAAGGGAAAAACCAAGGTTATTATCCTGTGAACGCAGAGACTTGGAGAAGTCTGAGTGCCCTAAAACTGGATTGAAATTCTGTGTCAATTTTCGTCTAGGACTATAGTACTGAAAATAGGAGCTAACCTACAACAGTGGTGGGGCAAAGGCTAGAATATGAAATTGCTTCATCTTGGGTGGTAGTAAAATTCAACTGAGTGTTCTAAAACCAAGATATCTAACCTTTTCCCTTGACAACTAAAAGAAGTGCCCCATGTTCCTTCACCATCCGTGTAGCAAGCTTCTTTGTAAGATACAGCATGTCCTTCAGAAGAAGAACACATAAAAGGATTTGTATTCCTTCCCTGTGTTTTCCTTTTCCTTAGGAAAGTGAAAATTTCCAGGTGGTTTTGTATCTTTCATTAAATAAAGGACTCCACTAAATCACAGTGCCTTGTAAGGAAAAGAGTGATAAAAGCATTAGTCTGTTTTTAGCTATTTGCAAGTTTAATGGAATCTTTTAAGAAAAGAGAAAATACAGACATAGAAGTAATGGACTATAAATTTAAGCAAAAAAACCCAACACCTCATGGACTAACCAAAGGTAACACATTTGAAAATAGTTCAAAACATTTATTTGTAAATATATTTTGTAAAGACTTTAAGGTGGTTAAAGAAGAAATTACAATGGACTGTTCTGAAAAAGAAATTGTCAGATTAGAGGAAAGTTACAGGTAGAATTGTTCAGAGATCAGTCTTGGGACCAATATAATTTAATATTTTCATTACTGTCCTTGGCAGAAGAGTGCTAATGAGGCTTGCTGATAAAACAAAGTTAGTCATCATCAACAAAAAGAGGGATGAAAAACTGGGTCACCTTGTGGAGTAGTCTGCAAGGTATGAGATGAAATTTAGTAGTACAATTGCATGGTCATATCCTTAGGGAGTGGTAATAAGAAAGTTCATTATTAACTGAAAGCTGTTTATTTGGAAATGACAAAAAAGTAGAGGAAAGTAGTGTAATAGTTGGTAACAGAAAAAGTATGAGACAAAAGTCATGAATAAGGATGTTTTAAATAAAAAGGGCAATAAGATCCCAGGATTCCTTGCTAGCATACTGTATACTATCTTTTCTAGTATAAGAGCGTTTATTAGGCAGTGTTTAAGAAAAAGGAGTTACGTCCTGCACAGGCATAGGTGAATGTACAACCTTGTATGAGCAAACACGAAAAAAACTATGGGTCTAGCAAAGTGAAGGCATGACCTCTAGAAAGGGAAAAGTGCTACTTAAGCTATATAACAACAGTGGTAAACGAGCAAATAAGTGACCACATATGAGTTTAGAAGGCCAGAAAAAAATGTCAAACTATCAGAAATAGTGGGAGGTTCTGAAAAAAAAAAAAGCCAGTAAGGCTAGTGGGGGTTGACAATCTAAGTACTTTTAGGGCATTTTGGTGAGTTTATCACCAAGCAGAAGGTGTAATAGACTTTCTAAACATGATGAAGTAGTATAAGCAATTTTTTTTAGGCTTTACCTCTATTAACTAATTTGAGTTTTGTTGAAGACCTAAATGTTCTCCTAATAATTTCACTGTAGTTGTTCATGTATTCATAATCATTTTCATATATTTTCTTTAATGACCATTTACTTATTAGCTACTTGTGTACATGGGGATGGATTTTTTTTTCTGCCCTGAGAGACTGAAGACAAAAAGGTGGCAAGTAAACCAAATAAATGGACTTTGTGTTACCTTTTTGACATCATGCTAACTACTCTTGAATTCCGCTTTATCTTTTCTATTTTTTCTATTTCCCTCTTCCTTCCTTTTCAGTGAAATTCTTCTCCCTTTTTTATTCCACTCAGCCAGTTGCCATGCTGTATGTTAACACCTCTGGTTTCCTCACCTTTTAAAAAATCAGCAGTGAAATTGTTAAAGCCTCAGGTTTTACTCTAAAGAGAAGCAAGGCACCTTACATCTTCGAGCAGTATTTTTAAGGCTGTTTGTAGTCATAATGAGTCTATGCCAGTTCACACTTGGTTTACATCACAAATTGATTTTTTTAACATGAAGATTAGAAATGTTACTTTGTGAGCAATAGCTCAGTTTTCAAAAACTTCATGGTATGTGCACTGAGTCTGTATGAACTTGTGGCAGTTTTTCTGACCATAGTGCGCTTTTTTCCAGGTGCAATTCATGAACCTACGCTGTAGACTACTTCTAGAACATACATGAACAAACCAAAGGGGTAAAGTTTTCAAATGTCGCTGAAGCTTAGTATAAATCCATGAGAGATGGGATCCTGGCCCTTCTGAGAGCAGCATTCAGAATTTAAAGAGTCTCAGAAAGGTGACCATTTTACTATATGAATAGTTGTAACAGAGATCCTTATCCTCCCATAAGTCATTCTTACAATTTATCTCTTTCAGACTGACCATAACTCTTTGTTTGTGGTTTTTCAAATTGCTGTCCCAATCCAAGGATAAAATGAGATCTTTTAAATATTTAGCAATATACTCTTTTGGTTGAGAGAGATAAGACTGCAGTGATTGACAAGAATTATGTTTGGGCAGTGCTGTCTGTCCACCTTGACATGCTGAGCTAATAAAAAAAATACGGAAGAAGAGATTAAAGGGAACTAAATGATGCATGACAATTCAGAAAGCACTGAAGAATTACACTGGCCATCAACAACCATTTCTTTTGGAGGATGGCATTTAATTTTCATTCATATGGACAAGAACATCTCTCAAAAAATTGTAGTTCTCCAATTTTTCTCAGCAGGATCATGGAAGCAATAAACATGCTGACAGAGCTGCTGAGGCTTGCTGCTGAAGGCAGTGATTTAGGGAAACAATCAGCATCTAGAAAGAGGAAATTAGAGAATAAAGTAACTCTTGTTGATCCATATTTTTTTTTTGTGATATACTACTGTAGCTCTGATATGCATGGACATGATCTCATTTCAATTTGGGTTGTTTGAATATTGTTTATGCCTTAGCAATATGCAGGTGGTTTTTTTTTTCCTAGAAAAAGTACTTAAATGCTTTTTGCATTCTCCATAAGCACTTCCCACAGAGATTTTGGTAACAAAACACTGACTTAAAGGTTATAAGTGTGACTATAAATCTGTGCTAACATACCATACTAAGTTCCGGAAATCCATGGCCTCTAGGCAATGAATTTGTTAGTGAAAGTAGTCCTGAATGACTGCACATTCTAGTGTTACTCAGAATTTTGAATCAGGGTATTATGTTGACACATGCTTGAGACTGTTGAATAATTCAGCATTCTGGTTGTATATGCCATTCATATCTGATCATCTGAAATTATAGTTCCCAGGAATCACACTTTCTGACCTGATATGCCTCTGGAGATACCAAGGAAGCATCTCCTTCATACTGAGATTTGCAAGGCTTCCTCTTGTCCTATGTCAGTCTGTATTGACTGCAGTGCGGATCACCATCTGAAGTCAATGGGAACTTTGCTCTTGGTTTCTGTCAACAAAATACAAAATGCAGTGAAGAAAATTCTAGAAATGTCATGTTACTCTGATGTTGTCTGTCCTCCTAATGGTCTTTGATCAACAGGAGGCACTTTTCAGAGCTTAAGAGGTCTTTTGGGAATTGCAGGAGTAAAACCTACTTTTGTTTTGATTTGTAGGAGTAACTCAGTAACTCAATAGACCATTGGAATAAAATTTTTCTTTGAGTGAAGTTGGTGGAAATAATGTACTATATTGCATATTGTAGAGCTGTTTGTAATGCTGTAGTGATAGCTAACTGGTTACTTAGAAAAAAGCATTCTATTATTGCTTTCTAGAAAATATATTCCAAAATATATTCCTTATTTCCTTTGGTGTTTTTTCAACACCAATAGAAATAAGTTGGTGTTTTTTATAAACAGAAATATAAATAAATTCTTTCTTTGTTTTATTAGGAATTTGCTCTCCTCCTGAATCAAGATTTATAAAATACTTGAAAACATTTTTTAAGTTGTTCAGACTGCAAAATTTTTGATACTGTATAACACTCTCAAAATAAGTGGTTTTTTTCACCCTCTTTCTTTCTCGTTTGTCTTTAAACTAAGACTTGATATGCTAGTTTCTCTAGAGAGCAGACAAGACCTGTTTTTCACTTTCAAGTGCTTTTTCCCCTGAAATCTATTGGCAGTTTTGTTGGCTTATTGCAGGCCTTCATTATGTTGTTTGGAAAGGGAGATTACATTTCTTTAAACTGATTGATAGTTTGAAATCCTGTCTGCTAAGAGTTCGTGAAGCACTTCAAAAGTAAGAACCAGGTAGTGCTATTTGCAGTGGTTCAAATGAAGACCAATTACACAGGACTACTATTATTACTACTTAGTACTTAGAAAATGTGTTCACAAAAGTGTACCTAAAGCAATTAGTGAAGAAAGAAACAGACAACAAATACCTCAACTTCAAGAGTGGTGCGTGAAGTTCAATAGCTGCATTTGGACAAGGAAGACACCCAACGATGTAGCGGGCATGCTGATGCTGTTCTGATATTATCTGATCTGATGACCAGTAGGTGAGCCTATGAAAGCTTCTTGACTTTTTTGTCCTCTAGCATTCATGAAAATGAATTTAAAAATTCACTAAAGGGGTAGAAAAATAATCTAAGTTTTTTTGGAAGAAGGAGAATAATGATAGCTGGTAACGTCATTCCAGGCACTAAACGTCTGTTTTTATTGGTTTATTATCTTTCAGTAGAGATTGAAGTTATATTTAGAATGAAATACAACTTTCAAATTACCAGTTCTATTCTCAATGCTCTTCCAGTCTTGATCCAAAAGGAAAAGTATGATTAGACACTGACTGAAATTTTATGTTACATATGCATGCCTGTTTATTAATTTTACATTGCCTTGTTTGGTGATGATATTAGAGAGTATCCTTAGACACTAAACTTTAGTTTTCCTTCAAGACCTCAGCTTCTGTGAGTGTTTGAGAGAAAGAAATAAGGTGGAATTTAGGACTTGACCTTTTAGGCTTATGTTCTGTGAGGCATCCTGTATTTTTCTTCTCACTATAGGGTTTTGGTGTCCTTTTCTATTTATAATTTTCTTAAATAAAAGATGTGTACCTCTACTCCTCGATCAGGCCATTCAGCCACAATTTGTTGTTTGTTTTGTTTTGTTTTGTTTTTGTACTTTGCTCTGTTCCTCTTTAGGGGGGGGCAGTAAACAGCAGATCAAGCATAGGGACTGGCTTGTTTTAAAACAATCCTAAAAGAAAAGAATAATACTTCTTTTCTGTACAGCTTTCGGGGTTTTGAGCAAATCTCTCAGTTAACACAGTATATGAGAAGGAATCCATAAAAACAAAGAGTTCAGTTTTGTTGAATAGGAGAGCACTGCTATTTTAAGCTGAATGACATCTAACTATAAAGTTAGTAGCCAAATAACACGCTTTCATAGAAATTTCAGTGTGTCTGTATGTCACAGAAAATACGCAGTTGAATTGTGTCTGCATGTTTTAAAATGCAATTATAAGAGAGGTTTGTCAACATTCAGCATTATGCTCAAGAATGAATTTTATGCACCTGAATAAATCTCTAAAAGGCATTTTGAAATAAAACTGGAAAAACAATGTGATTCTTCTTCACTAGGTCACTAAGAGAGAAATCTTTTCTTTACATCCTTAAGCATTTTGGAAAGCTGATGTGAAGCAAAGTATCGGGTTATTTTTTTCCAATACCCCTATTTCCATGACAACTCTATTTCCGTTGCAGGAAAAGGAACAATAGTAAGCGTCACCTAACTGCAAGTTCTCACCAATAATAATAACCTCTGGAATAAAATTCTACCATTTGGGTGAAATCCAGTATCAGTCCATGGAGGAAGAAAATCACCAAAGTGTGGGCTGAGTATAGAATGGAAAATGAAGAGCATAAAGGGAAAAAGAAAGTCTTTATAACTTGTATACAAATTTCCAGATATTCTGTACTAATTCTGTAATTAAAACTTCCTGAATAATGGAGGACCTTTTATATAAATTCAGATTTCAATTTCAAAGTTAACCGTAGAATATTTAGTGAAGATATCATTAATGTGGATGTTCTTGAGCTAATTCTGTAGACAAAAATAGAACCATGACTAGGTTTTAAGGCTTGGTGGAGAGTGAAGCATTCCACAAGCATTCTAGCCACATATTTAACCACATACAAAATAAATTCCATGCTAATCAAGTAGAACTGTCATTTTAGAACTTAATTCTTCCATGAGAAGTCATTTGTGTAAGCGAATTGGTTTAATTTCCAAAATGTGCTATATTGTTAGTTATTTTAAAAATCTTGTTCTCTAGGTCATATGGTTCAGATATATGACTATGTCCTTGCTTTATTTTTCTTTTAGTAAAACTCCAAGTTTGTTAATTGTAGAAAATTAGAGGTCTACTGGAGAAGCAAAGTATTCTCCACATCTATTATCTTGATAATCACAGGTATAAGAATGACTGATTCATTTGCAAATGGAAGGTGATAATTTTGTTCATGATCTTGGGTAACAAAAGTCATATTAAGTTCAGGGAAAAGACATTTTGTTCCGCAGCTCTTGTACACTAAAGAATGGAGGGGAACAGTATTTAGCAGTAAAATGCAATTGCAGTAGAGGAACATAAAAGCATAGCACAATACAGGAACATAAAGTTACCAAATACTGAGATATCAGGAGAAATATTCTTTCATTGTTAAGGTGGATCATGCTTTAGTCAATTCAGATTTTGAACTGGCACTGCGTACAGTGCACAGACTATACATTTACATTCTGTCTTACTTCTATGTATCATGTAATACTTTTCATAAAAGATGCTTCACCAAGGCCAAGTCTTACCTGACCAGCCTCATGGCCTTCTATGGCAGAATGACCACATCAGTGGACAAGGGTAGAGCTACAGATGTCATCTATCTGCACTTCTGTAAGGCTTTTTTCATGATCCCTCACAACATCTTTTTCTGTAAATTGGAGACATATGGATTTGATAGATAGACTATTCAGTGGATAAGGAATTGTCTGGATAGTCGCATCCAGAGGGTAGTGGTCAATGGTTCAATGTCTGAATGGAGATTGGTGATGAGTGGTGTCCCTCAGGGGGTCCATACTGTGACCAGTACTGTTTAATATCTTCATCAACAATGTAGATAATGGGATTGAGTGCACCCTTAGCAAATTTGCGGATAACACCAAGATGAGTGGTGTGGCTTACATGTTTGAGGTATGGGATTCCATTCAGAAGGACACGGACAAGCTCTGATTGAGGCAATCCTGAGCATGAATACAGGGTGAGGGATGAAGGGGTTGAGAGCAGCCCTGGGGAGAAGGACTTGGGGGTAGTAGCTGACGAAGAGCTCAACATGACCCGGTGATGTGAGCTTGCAGCCCAGAAAGCCAACTGCATCCTGGGCTGCAACAAAAGAAGTGTGGCCAGCAGGTTGAGGGAGGTGATTCTGTCCCTCTACTCTGTTCTTGTGAGACCCCACCTGGAGTACTGCGTTGAGGTCTAGAATTCTCATTACAAGAAAGACATAGACCTGTTGGAGCAGGTCCAGAGGAGGGCCACAAAAATGATCAGAGGGATGGAACACCTCTTCTGTGAGGGTAGGGTGAGACAGCTGGGGTTGTTCAGTCTCAAGAAGAGAAGTCTCTGGTGAGATTTTATTGTGGTCTTTCAATACTTAAGAAAGATGGGGACAGATTTTTAACAGGGCCTGTTCCCATAGGGCAAGTGGTAATGGTTTTAAACTGAAAGAAGGTAGATTCAGCTTAGATATAAGGAAGGAATTTTTCACAGTAAGGGTGGTGAAACACTGGAACAGGTTGCCCAGAGAGGAACCTGTTCTGCAGTTTCCCCCATCCCTGGAAAGATTCAAGGTCATGTTGGATGGGGCTCTGAACAACCTGATCTAGTTGAAGATGTCCCTGCTCATTGCAGGGGGGGTGGACTAGATGACCAAAACCATTCTATGATTCCATGATTCTAAAATGTGCCATTCACCCCAAACTCAAGGGTTATCATATTCAACACTGTAACAAAGGCTTTTGTTTTTAATTTATCAATGAACAGAATTCATCAGTCTCTGATTACATTATAAAGCAGCTGGGACACAGATTAAGCTTGACTAGCTATTCAACATTTGCCAGCAATTGTCAAGTTTTAGTATGGAACATTTTAACTGTAATTGACAGTTTATGTTGTCAAAGCATTTATTTAAGTAATTTCTATATGATTGGAAGGGAAAAAAAAGGGCAGGGGAGTCACATATCCTTTTGGATTGGCTTGTCAAGACAAATAGCTCACTGCTGCTCAGTATTCCTTATTCCTCTAATTAGAAAATTTAAATCTACTGGGAAACCAGCCTCCTGATTCTTGACAGTTTAATAACCAGTCTAATTAGCCAATTAATAATTAGTCTTTGAGATTTCCTTTCTTGATTGGCAGGTGAGATGCTCCTTTTACTTCCCAGTTCTGTATTGCTGCAAAGATTTTGCCATGCTCTAGTAGTAGAGATGTAGTGAAATTACAAACAGAAATGCGATTTGATAGCCAGAAACTTCAGAGGAAAGAGGTAGTTACTCCTGTTCCATGTCTGCTCAATTAAAGTACTGTTGTGATTCTGTAGGAAGATGTTAAGTATTAGGGGATATTTTTGCTATTTTTCCTGCATGGATTTTCTTGCTGCTTGTAGTTGACCATGAGTACTCAAAGTTGAAACTCTTTTCCCTTGTTCCAGGAGCCACTAATACTGTAACTGAAACTTGTTCTGACTGGCACACGCTCTTTATATGAAAGAGTATTGCACTTTTTATCTTATGCATGATGGGAGTACACACATTACATATCATCAGATCATGCTCTGTTTCCTTGGTGGGAGTAAACCCACATCACTGTGCAAGAGCAGGCCCAGGTATCACGTACCTCTCATTCGTGCTGCATTGTGCGTGGTTTCTAAACATCGTGCTGACTTGCTGAATGGGCAAATTTCATTACATTTGAGAAAAGGAATTGCGTGCTAGGGTATTAATTGTGTAGTAGATCAATGAAGTACTTCTTTGTCTGTTCTTGATCACAAAGCTTTGATAACTAGAAGTTTATGGTGTGCCCTGTATGTCCTCTCAACATTTATTTTCAAAGCCCATTCAAGAGCTTGGTTCTAAGGCCTTACACTTCTCTGTACCTCAGGAATGTGGCTTATCTTAGAGATCCCCCTTTAAACAAGAAGCTGTGTTTCCAGCCCTCAGGGCTACACAGAAAAACTGGAAAAGACTGCCAAAGGTAAACAAGGCAGTATTGACTATTGCAATCCCTAAGTGACCTGCTATAGCAATGCTGAGAGAGGTGGCTCAGTCATTCCCCTGCTTTCCAGGAGGCTTTAACACCTTCCTAATAAAGCTACATGCCTCAAGGACAAACAAGTGAAGTGGTGAGGGAAGGAGGAAGCTTTCATTATTTTTGTCATAAAGGAATAGCCTCTTGTTGCAGTACATGGCAGAAATATAGGTCCACAGGGCTGTACCATGGAGACCCAATGGTATGTTAGCTACGCTTTTAAAAATTTTCTTAACCAGTCCTGTGTGGTTGTGGACCCAGAACTATTTTCAAACTCTCTGTGATCCAGGTATAGAAGATGCTTGGATATTTGCTGTTGACATTAGTCATAACTGAAAAATTTTCTCGTGCATTGATAGTAGTGGAACTATTTCACGGCTCCTAAAGTCTTCATTTAAATTATAGTTAGGAAAAATGAGTGTGAATTTTAGGCCTGTTATTTTTGGAAGGATGTGACTGGTTATCTAGCATTTAGAGGAAGACAAGTTGTCACATTTAGGTAACCTCCTATGAGTAGCATGAACGCTGGTAAGTGAATATCAGCAGTCCATACTTTGTCTCCAAAACAGAGGAAATAAACATCTCATACACACAGGGCTGTTGTGATGAATTAGCCAATGAATTCTGAGGCCACAGTTTCTTGTGTTCTGATTTAGAAGCACACTGTATCTCACTGAATATCTTTTAGCCTGTCTAAGAAGGCATTGCTATATACAGGTAAAATGTCCAAAATTTTGATACTGCATTGTTGTAACTTGAAATTAGCATAGTTACCACTTGGAAGCCAGTGCTGTAAAACATCATGTTATTTTCTATGCTAAATTGTTTTCAGAATGCTTCCTTCCTTTCTTTAGATCAATATTTGTACAGGTAGTACACGTCTCTGGAGATGCTGAGTTCATTGACATCACTGGAGATGTTACTGTCTTGCCTACCCACAAAGTGTAACTCGGCACCATAACAAGTAGCACTCTAATTTTTTTTGAAATTAGTATTATTGATACTAATGTTATCAATCTTCCTTATGAAGTATGATATAGTAAACATGATTAATAGTTTGGGGAGGAGGAGGAAGTCTCAGAAATATAATCTCAGCACTGTGAAAATACCACACACTTTGGCTAGAAGTATTGAGTCATTTGCACATGGTAAAGCAAAAAAACCCAGCAATTTTCAGATAAGTTTCTGTTTGCTTGAATCAAGAAATGAAGAGCAATTCCTATTAGAGCCATTTTTAAAAATAATCTCTAGGAGCAGTAAAATGCTGAGTTGAAGCTGGGAAAAGTGTGAGCTGTGAAGAGGTTATTGATGACATTTTGATCATGTTATGTTTATGTTCTTCAGTGAATCTGTTTTAAATATTATGGATAAACTTGAAATTTACAGCTGTCCAGAATTTTCCAATTAAATGTGAATTGCTCAGATTCAAAGCTTCCTGAAAGAAACAAATCAGTTTTGCAGTTTTTCAAATGGGGAAGAAATTGGGAAAAAAAAAAAAAAAGTTGTATTTAATTTTGACACTTTAAAAATAACTTTTTATTTCTTAATCTGAAAATTACTTTAATTTTAATCTTTATTATTTGACATTCAAATTAATGAACTTTTAAAAATAAGTTAGTTCAAATTGAAATTTTTTATTTAAATTCCAATTTATTTTGGTTCTTATTAAGCTTTTAAAACTTTACATTAAGCCGTGTCTTTCTCTTAAAAAGAATTTTGAGTTTTATTAAAGATAAAAAATGTGTTTAGAAGAATGATGAATCTGTTGCCTTATCAGATCAGGGTTATCATCTGTTCCCTTCTGATGTAAATTTCAGGCAGTAATAGATAATTGTCAGAACTTTGTGCCATCTCAGTTTCTATACCTCATATGCATTTCTTCTTATCATCACAATAGGATTGTGGAATGAGAGCCCTGTGAACTCAATCGTAAAAATTGAGCTCTTGGAAATTATGATAACAGACTGCTACAGTTCACGTCTTTTATACTAAAATAACACCATCATGGGGGCAGTTATTTTAGCCTATAGTTTTAAACTATACTTTTCATTAAAGGTATTTATTTAATGCACTCAATTTTCCTTCTATAGATGTATATTGCACTGTTTTGTCACTCAGGTACTACTACATCAGTGTAGTTCAGTCTATACAGTCAGACTAGGCAGAATGGATATAAAATTACAGGACTTTTTGCAAGGAGGTGAGGAATCACTGTGTATGACGTGTTTCTTGTTAGTTACAACACATAAGTTGAACTTTTTGTGTGTAGGCTGTATTGGTTCTGTGTCGGTTGTGCTAGTTCTATGCCACAGCTGCGGGTGTTGCCAGCAGTGGCCAGTTTCCAGCTTTTTACCAGTTACTCCTCAAACTAACAGTCAAGTTTCTTTGCTGTGACGGAATACCTTCCCTAGCAGTCCTCAGTTTAGATTTGCTTCAATATCCACCAACTGTGAGTGAATCACTAGAAAGCTGTAATTTGTGAATCTCATTTGGCCAGAACTCTTTATAGATATACTATCCTGTACTCCCCCCAGTAATTCCAATAGGACTCTATTCATGTTGTTTACCCCTTGTATCAGCATGTCCACCATAGTTGTGCTCCATGACATGTCTGTTTCCTGCTGCTGAATGCATCCACGGTCAATTGGCAGCAACATCACACAGTGCAGTTAAGAAGACCCGTTATCGTGTCTTCTGGGGAGAGCTGTGCGATGTTGAATCATCACTGCCTCATCTGGATACTAAGATTTTTGTATCAGGGATGGACTGCAGAAGGGGTGTTGAGGGTAAATGGAACTTGCTGTTCTCTTTTGGTCCATATGGATTTTGCATGCTTTTTGTGAAGCTCAAAAAGGAGATCTGTTCATATGCTCATGTGTTGACGAGGGGTAGGTGCCTCAGGATTCCCCTGAGCTCTGCTCTTCTGTGTAGCACCGTCAAGGAGCTTTTTCTGTACTGTCCATTTATTGGAGGAGCTGCCCTGCCTAATCTGTCGTACTGAAATGCTCCTGGTAAAAGGCTTACAGCAGACAAGAACCAGTAATCTTTCAGAATATTCACTGTCCCAAAGGATAGTTTTGTTCCTCACCAAATAGAGGTGCTTTTGTCACTTCAGTTCTGCTGGCTAAGCGATCATCAGTTTGGAAGTAGCAGTGATGGCTTCCAGCATGTAGTGGAGGAGTTCTACACAGAAAGCTAATGAAAATGAAATGCTATAAAAATATATTTATAATGAGAGGACCACTGTGAACCTCCATGGAAACTGCTTACACAGTCTTGTAACTGTAACTGACCATCAGCAGGACATGGAGAGCTCACTACTGTCACAGACCAAAAGGAAGTTGTAAATGAGTATTTATGGTTTCATATCACTCATTTTCACTAATCTAAGTAATTAGAGGATAATTATTTCTTGTTGTTGATAACTGTTTCTTTAATAGTTTCTTGCTGCAAATACAATACCTCACCAAGACTTACATGTTTAGGACCTTACAGCTTTATGGACTATCATTTATGGCATGTTATTATATAAATTGATTTATTATTATCTAATTTATTGTTTTATATAATATGCAAAAACAAATTAAGGAAACATTTATTTTCAAGCTTTAATGATTTGATATGCTATTATTAATGTAGGTACATGTTAATATGGATATTATTGATATAGTCACAGTTAGTTACACTTCTCAACATTGGGACAGTAGGAAACGTTGTAGGGAAAATGTTCATCACAAAGGAAAATGATTTTATACTTTCTTAACCCAAATCAGGTATAGATAACTGTGAGAATTACAGGATTTTCTGAAATTCCTGTGACTGCCAATGACATCCTTGGTTGACTGGACTGGTTTAATATGGTTTGATAAATGTTCTGAAAAGCTAATTTAGGTTCATTTTGTAAACTGAATAAATGGCTTGGTGAAACTCTTTTCTGAAATTAGAATATCCTCTACTCTGATATAAGGCTACAAATATGATTAGGGGCCTGAAGCATCTCTCTTACGAGGAGAGGCTGAGAGACTTGTTTTTTTTTAGTCTAGAGAAGAGAAAACTGAGGGGGGATTTGATCAATGCTTATAAATACTTAAAGGGAGGGTGTCAAGAGGATGGGGCGCATCTTTTTTTCGGTGGTGCCCAGGGATAAGACAAGAGGAAATGGGCACAAACTTGAATATAAGAAGTTCCACCTAAACATGAAGAGGAACTTCTTTACTTTGAGGATGGCAGGGCACTGGAATAGGCTGCCCAGGGAGGTGGTGGAGTCTCCTCTGGAGACATTCAAAACCCGCCTGGACACACTCCTGTGCAACCTGGAATGGAGGACCAGGTGGACCTGCTTTGGCAGGGGGGTTGATAGATGATCTCCAGATGTCCCTTCCAACCCCGTACGATTCTGTGATTCTGTGATATAGCAGTTATCTGTAATGGATATGGTATTAAACGCTGTGAATGATATCAAGTTAGAGGTGAGAATGTGGCTGTACCTCTTCTGGCATTAATGAAAGATGGCTAGTTTTAGAACAAGCAGACTGTTTGCTTTCTATATATAAGGGGCTGCAAAGTTAGCATGAAGTGTTTTGGAATTGTATTCTGGAACTATTTGTCACTGACTTAGATCCCTTGACAGTAGAATGCAGAGTTGGTAAAAACAGCTTCGTGTTTCTTGTGCATTAAATCAGAATGAATCCTGAAATCTCAATTTTTAATTATGTAATTAAATTTGTGAAATATTTAATTTCAGAAATATCAGAAATTCAAAGTATATTATTTGGACAAATACAGAGTCCTTTTCACACTTTTGCAATTTGCAATACAGTGAGTAATAGATGCACATAATTTAATACACAGAATACATGAGATCATCAAAAGGAAAAATAGTTTTGTCTTGAAAAGCTAACATGTTTTAATCTTTGGTGGTGCAATAACACTGCTACATTTCTGCAAAATATTTTTAACAGTAAACAAAAGCTTCTGGAAAATGACTCTTCAGTAGCAACTTCAGGGCAGATATGGCCAGATGATATAATTTCAAGTGTCACAACTAAATAATTGCTACGGTGAGAGTAACGGAACTTAAAGATGAAAGAAAAATAGGAGAAAATAAAACAAATACTGCACTAAGCCTATTATTCTGCTAACTAGTAAAAAGAAGGCAGTAGTCTATTTGCTTCAGTTTATATTAATCATACTTATAATGCAGTTTTCAGCTTCACAGATATGGCAGTACTAGTGCCATTATTAGTATTATAAAATGAATCTGAAGATAACTTAAAATGAAGTGAGAAAGTGCAAGAAAGTTTCTGAGACTATCTCTGACCTCACACAAACAGAAGAAGCCTGAATTTCTTACTTTCTAAGAAAAGAAAGGAATACGAAAAGGAAGGCTATCCTCATGACGTGCGCTCTTCTCCTACCTTCTACTATTGGGACCCTTTCCTCATGGATCCACATCTCTTTGTACAACTTAACTATTCTTTGGACATGCAATCTTTACAAGCTTACTAAAACTCCTCTTTTCTGCACTCTGGTATGTTTTCGCAGGGGTAGGATTAGGTATTAGGATGCTTTATTTAGGATGTTACTAGCAGATGCTTTGCAAAAGTTTAGAATCTCTATGAAAAGAGCATATTTTCATAGAAAAGGCACAATTAATATTTTTTAGGTATAATAATGCAACCATTTTGAAAGTTTTATGCACAATTTTCATCAAAGTTTGGAAAGAACATGCAAACTATTAAGGTAACTTGAAAATTAGGTTTATATATTAACAGTGTGTTTCTGTGCCTTGTAAGGTGTTTCTGTCCAGACTTCAACTCAAATGTTAAAATAGTCATCAGTGATTTCAGAATCAAATTTCATGTAGCAGAGTACAGTAGGAATCAGCTTCAACTTCAGAAACCAAAGCATACATATAGCACAAAGTGAGGAAAAAAAGGTGAATATATTATTGTTATTCTTGGTTTATTGGGTGCTGCTACTCACAATTTCTATTTAACAGTTTGCAGGAAAGTCACACATTCTGAGATCAGTGAGAAGGAAGCAATTAGAGTTTTTTCACTACACAGAGAAACAAAGCAGTAATCAGTATCTGCTGGACACAAGCCTGGACTTTATTTTCATTGATGTGGCTGACAAGTAAAGCTTTGTGATGCTAGAAAATGCTTCTTTTCAGCATTTCAATTTTGTTTTTATTTTTCTGTTCCCCCATTTCATGTAGGTTAGGGATTGACCTTTCAAATGGAAGTACCTGGAAAGTCAATTTAGTAGCTTTGAGAATTTGCAAGGTAGAATTTTAGCACATGTAGAAGGTCCTGCATGTGATCATGATATCCAGGCAGCTGTGGTCACCGCAGGAGCTAAACTGTACTTAAGATACCTTTGTATTTCCCTGCTGTCTGAAATGGCCAAAGGAAAGCCAGAAATTCAGTGTCTGAAATGATCTTCAGTATAGGAATAACTGAGCAGATATCTGCAAGGGTTCCCTGCCAGTGAAATAAGCAAGCATTGCAGGGCTTTCTGCATTTGTTACGTCTCCTTTGCCTCAGTGCTGTCAGAATATCTCTTGCCATCCTCCCCATCCTTACCATCAGCAGTTTGTCGATACTAGGGAAGGTCATGGATTTTAGATCAGCTTTTAGGTGCTTTGAGCTGTTAAGTGTTCTCCTTTACTGTGAGCATACCTGAAACATGCTGCATGTATCAGGGGGCACCAGTTCAATTATCTGCAGATTGAGAATTAGCTTAGTCATCTTATTGATTTTCTGCACTAATGCTCACTAGAGGAGCTGGGTTAGCTGGGAGGTGCTACCTCCACCAGACTGTTTTCACAATTACATTGCATCACATTGTGTCAAGAGATCAGTCTTAGTGGTGTTAAAAAGAAAGAAGGAGAAGAATTCCTTTACTGTGCATGACCAGAACGTATTTTTTGTACTATCACCATAGTGTTTAAGATGAAATTACTGTCATGCATCATGTGTCATATTGACATTCTTGTTGGAAGCTGTGGTACCAGGGAGTTTGGATAACTTACTAGCCTCTGATCTGTTGCCTCCTTCTTCTTCTGCAATTGATTCTTAGCTGTGAGTGCAGAGTGCAGAACTGCTGCTTGCTGCCACAATTTCCCCATGTTTCCTCCTCTCAAGTATTAGTTTTCTCACCCAAAGTGAAGACAGTGGGACGGAGGTAGGAGTTGGGCAGCAAATCCACATGTGGATTCTGATATAAATTCCTCTCCCAATGCTACTTCCTTGGTCAAACCTGCAGGAGGAAAAAACTTAAATCAGTATCAATGTGGTTTATTGTTTTATTAACAACACGTAATTAACCAACAATCAGTGAACTGTAATTCAGGATCATTATCAGATATACAACAAATAAGCTGCAAGACTTCACTATTACACATTTTCATGCTGCTTTTATACTTTTCAAAAGTCTGACATTCCTCAGTTGCTGTATAATCCAACTAATTGTCATCCTCCTCTTTAACATAATCAATTTTTGACAAGTGACATTTCAGGCAGTTTTATGTATTTGATCCACATGTATTATTTATACTCACATTCCTAACTTAACATTTTGCTTAGGCTGGACAAAGCAAACACCCTTGTAGAGCCAATTAATAAAAGAAGTCCAATGAGATGTGAACTGGCATTCAGCAGGCAGTTCTGATGGGATTTGGGCTAAGGCTGGCAAGAGGAGTGAATAGCAGTAGTCATCGAATTACAAAAGGGAATGTTTAGTTGAGAAATATCAGCATGCAAAAAAGGAGCAACAGAAGGCCAAACCACAAGGGCCCACATTAATATCAAAAAATAAGTGTAGAACCTGTGCATTGCACACTGCCATAGAGTTGTGCATGAGTCAGGTGATGATTAGATGTCTCTAACTTTGTGTATGGGTCTTCAGGGCAAATAGAAGAAAAGCAGAAGTGTGACAGCAGCATCCCCAACACTTGCATGCAGCACTGATGCAGTTTGCATTTCAGATGATAAAGGACTTGCCCTGACAATTTGACAGAGCTGTTTCTTCCTATTGAAAGCATGCACTTGGCTCATCTGCTTTGATACTCCATCAGCAGGTCTTCACTCCTCCTCCCTCTCCCGGCTTGGTGGCAGGCAATTCCAGATGACCTGACACATCAGAAAAACTCTCCCCTTTTTGACATTGTGAGCAGCAGCGTCATTCTCTCTGTAGGCCACTTCTAAGACCTCCCTCCTAATTTTGTGAATTAGACACACATTTTTTGGCAGCTGCTCTCTGAGATCTGCAGGCTAAATTGTTTTCTAGGAGGTTATCACTGCTGAAGAAGCTGTTATAATGCTTGGGGCCAGACCCAACATTCAGCTTGACCCTTGTTAAAGGTGCCTTTTCTGGAAAAATGCTGCCTTCTTTTGAGAATGGAAAATGTCTCCTGCTGCTCCTGCTGAGGAGTTTCATTTCCGAAGGCTGTGCCTGGTGTCAGGCCACAACAGAGCTATTATCTTTCTTAGGGACTAAGTTTCCTTTCTAAAACTGCATATTGAATAATGATCATCTTGCACTTAATGCCTGCAATTCTAGGTATGAGGAAAAGAAGCTATTTCCAATTATACTAAAATACAGGGAAAGAACTCTGATCACAGATTTAGCAGTTGTTATTTCTAAGTTTTTTAAGCACAGCAAAATCAACATGCCCTTGGCTTCATTCTCATTAATATCAGCATATGTCAGGGAAACTATTGAAGAAATACTAAGGAAATAGCAAAGTCAGACCCCAGAATGTTATCTGACAGATCAACTCAGCACACAAAAAAAGGAAGACATAGGAAGAAGGGTAAAGAAGCTGCTCCTAGAAATGCAATTTCTGCTAACTTGGTGGCATGTGTGTTGCAGTAAGTGCAGAAATTAAAGGTATGCCATACATATCAGATAATTTCAATTGTTCAAATTTAAATTTAAGAAGTTCAAATTTTATTTTTCCATTGCCTTGAAAAACACTATTTTTTCCCTTGAGCATCTACAATTTGAACTCAAAAGTTATTTGCATGGGAGAACCTATAGTTAATATCGTAAAAATTCATTCAGACACATTTGGAATGGTGTTACAGAGTTGAAAATTTACATGTCTAATAAGAAATGTACAGTAGTCTTAAAGAGTACAACACAGTCTAACAGCTCTAATAAAGCTAAAAATATTGTGCTAATAGCTGTCTATGGAAATAACGTGTAGTACATATATACTGTTGTGTGATGAGGTAAGTGTCTAGATGGAGAGGTGTTAAAGAATGCTGAGACAAAGCTAGGCAAAAGTTTTATAAACTAAGTAAGACTTATTTGCTTTTAGGAATCTGCCACCTGTAATTCATGTTAAATATATGGTGGTCATGGTACAAGAAGACTGGGCATTGTTTGGTCTTAAAATTACGCAGGAGTATTAGCTGTTTTGGGAGGATTATGTATGTATGTATGCATTTGTTTATTTAGCTTTGAATATAAGAAAAATCCAAATTCAGAACAAAATAAGGATACAAACCCCTACAAACCAGAACTGAAGGAAAAGCTTCCCACAAACATTTTCAAGTGGCATCCAGTCAGTTTCCACAGAGCAATTTCAGTGTGACAGGCTATGGGGATCCCTTTCACCTTCACTTACTGATCCACTGGGATAAATCTGTATCTCCACATTGATGGGTGTAGAACTATGCTCTGATCTCATTTTTCTTGTTCTAATAATTCAGATTCTAAACCAGAAGGATAAAGCCTGTAAAGTGAAGACATAATTATGTCATTAAGGTTGCATGGGAAATAGTATATAGGCTTGACAAACTAAATTGCTTCAGCAATAATATAAATAATTTTATATAATATATATATTAATTATACACTGTGTTCTGTATATGTACATGGAGCATGATTTTGTGATGTGTGTGGTGTGTTGGATTTCAATGATGGCCGATGCGACCTCTATAGTTTATGCTATAGTTTATAGTTTACAGAAGTCTCTAGATTTGTTTTGGTGAAAAGTGCCATGTAACAATAATGTTGTATTTGTGTTGACCATTCCAGCTAAAGCATTTCTCGTAGCTTTACCAGTCTGATTTTACACCTTCCAAAACTTTCTGGGTAATTATTAATTTTATGTTTTGCTTTTGGTCAATATCTAAGACAAGATAGAAAATAAGTGCCTGTCACCAAATACTGTGTCGTAAAAGCTAGTATAGCTTTCATGTTAGCAAATATAGGTACTGTACCATGTCTTTCACTTCTTTCTCACCAACTGAGCTGTAATTACAATAACCACATGAAAATGTAGTAAGATATAATAATTGGTAGTGCTGCCAATTATTAAAGGTTGTCTTATAGATTAGATTGCAGTTGTAGTTCTGACATAACAGTTCTTCCTGCTTTCTACCGTATTAAAACCCCAAAATTAGATACATGTATCTATAAAAATCCCTCTTTTCCATTGATACCTTTCTAATGAACTTCAAATGAAGAATTTTACTGCTGTATCTTATGTGTTTTATACTTTAAAATTGTTAGAACGAGGAGAAGAAACACTGCATTTTATTTCTCTCTTTGTCTGTAACACAGGGAATATACTATTTCTATGGAGTGTGATTCTCCACATACTCACTCTGTGTGAGTAAAAAAATCAAAGGCAGTGAAAAGGAAACTCAACTGTGTGCTGCAGAACATGCAGAGATGATAATGTAACTACTACCAGAATCCTCTATTTTAAGAAGGCCAGAGATGTGACTAATTACAGCCGGTTATTTTTCTTTTTATGGAAAAGACTTCTAACTCAAATACAAGCATCATGGCATGGTCATGGAATAAATGACAGGTGAAAAATGAATAGGAGGAAGGAGGTTCTTTAGAAATCTGTATTTGCAACATATTTCCATAAGCAAAGCAGACCTTTGCTGCCGGAGAACAGTGCTATGAAAGTGACTATCTGAACAGCTAGGCTAGCCCAGAGAAATCTTGAGGTGTATCTCAAGTTCCGTGTTTCCTTATTTCCTTTGTATAGATTTAAAGGAGCTGTTAATCTGATTAGGATTCCCAGCTTTCATCAGCCTCCTGGAGTTCTCTACCATATCACACATATCTCTATCTAATATCCTGGGATCCTGGGATCTCAGAGAAATTCTGGTGTGATGAAGGGCAGACCTGCAGGTGAGAAGAGAAGCTAATTGGTGAAAGACAGGTAATTACAGGTAAAGGCAGGTTCTCAGTTTTGGACTGAACTATTACACAATGTCAACTAGGTACCGAATCCAGCTCTAAGCCATCCAACTAGCTCAAGAGTTGTACAATTCAGTAGGTTGCTATGTGATATGTAACAGGTTATTTGCATGAAGCGTGGTAAAAGCCACCTTGTAAGAGGCACACATGCCCCCAGTTAATTCCTGAAAATCTAAACTCACACAGAGGGTACAATATTTACCCTGCAACGGCAGTAGGTAGCAGGCAACCCAGACAGAGATCTAGCATACTTAATTGAATGAATTACAGTAAATTACTAAAGATTAGTCTTGCATTACTTCTCCATGCTGTAAGAGACATTTTGAAAAAATGTTGGAAGGAACCACTTGAAATAGCAATTGTGGTGATGGAGACCATGTGTCTTGCAGGAGGCATTCAAAGCCCCTGGGATTGATGTCTGCATAATTTTTTTGACAGAAGCATGAGTGCTCCAAGGAAAAAATTAATCTTCTGCTTTTTCAGACTGTGTTTCACAGGTCTGATTGTTTAGCACACCTCTGCTGCTTCAAGTCCTCTCCTCCACCAATTCTGACTCGCCAAGCCACAGGCTAAACAGGAGGAAAATCTGGCATACACACTTCACAAAAAATATTCTGTGCTAGTTTAAGAAAGTATGTCAGTATCCCACCACATAGATTTGTACCATAATCAGGTAATATTGATACCTGAACACATTTGTCACTGCAATTGATGCACCTTCAGCTAATCAAAATTGAAAACAGAGAAAAGACAACAAAATGTATATGTATATTATTTAATATATTTATATTGAGCATGCACAGAGTATTTAAGAGTGTTTTACTGCCATGGGTTTGGAAATCTATGTTATACCCAACTGGCAAAGCCATGAGTGGGCTGGTTTTCTCAAATACATGCTGCTAATCTCCTATTCGCATAGCACCATATATTAAACCTTTAGCATACTGCTTCTCATATACAGACAAAATTGGCACTTTCTCTATTATGGAAGAGGTTTGTCCTAGTTTTCTTGCATTTCCCGTTATACACTCTGCACTTTTTTTCTAATAAATTTGCAAAGTGTAGGGTCTTTTTTTATTTTTTTGCCTTTTTTTTTTTTTTTTTTTACAAGAGATTCCCTGAACAAGGGTTGGAAAACAGAGTTTAGTTTTCCTAAGAGAAAAAATAAGGTTGCAAATGGCTGAAGTTATTCAAGATCATCAATTCAGACATAGGTATATGTATGCTCAGTGTTTTCTATTTAGACACCCAGATTCTTTGCTGTCCTCCTCCATACTCTGTGGGGTGTTCAGGAGAAAAACAGGAGGCTCCATGACACCAGAAAAACAGAATTTATGTGGAGCCTTACTTTGACTGTTGTTAAAGACTGTCAGCCCAAGCAATAAATAATGCTAGAAGAAAAGGCCTGAATAGGTTTCATGCATGCTGCTTCAGTCTTCTTGGGCTGGGAGGCTGTCAGGGCTAGAAAGCCGAGTTACAGCTATTTATGTATTTCCTAACTTACAGGTGCCTGATTTATAAAGTGAATGTTCTTCTAATGCAATTTAGAATCTCCTTCAGAAACCCAAGTCATCATAGGATAATTTTTTTTTTTACAACTAAAATGTTGAGTAGAAATTTTCAATGTGCTGTCTGTCTTGCTCTTGGAAGGCTGAACAGGTATAACTGGGATGGAAGGAAGCCTTTGAGCTTCAGTCTACAGTCTATACTGCACATTGAAATTAGGAGCCTTCCTGAAGCTAGCAAAAACAACTCCATCAGAAGATCAGATTAAACACTACTTTTGAGCATGTGGAGCACCACTTATGCTGCCTGTCTGAGTCTAGATTTCGGGTTTGGATATATTCAAGGACTTCTGAACTCAAAGGTACTTGAGGAAAGGGGAGGAGAATCTCTTCTTCAGTAGTATTTCGGAATAGATAACTTGACAGGGACCCAGCTGAACCCATTATTGCTACTGACTTTTATCAAAATGTTCTTGCTCCCATCCCCTTATTTCCCTCCGTTCTGCACACTTGCAAGTTACATGAGCTATGACTCTCTCTCATCCCTACCTCAGAAATTCCTGTGATGAGAGCTGTCCCATTACAGTTGTACCTTAGCCCTGGGCATTCTTACTGCATGATAGGTGAGTTTTCCTTTATCCTTCCCTCTTCCCATCATCCTCCTTCCCGCAACTTTGTGTTCTCCCACAGAAGTATTGAAATTCAGCTTTCAAGCTGCAGTTATTTTATTTTTCAAGACAGACAGATGAGCAGCTAGAAGTCTGGGCAGGCAGCCAAGCTCCCTCATCATTGAAAAGGAACAAGAGCACCTGGTTAAAAGGAGGGGAGAAGACTGGGAGAAAGGAAAGACAACCAAGCATGTCATCAGTCAAATGCCCTGTGGATTGGCAAATTAAGGGCTACCAGATCTAAAAAATCCCAGGAAAAGTTAAACATAGATATTTAGAAGCTATTGTCAATCACTTAGAAACTATACCAATGGCTTGATATTATCAATATGTTAACTTATGTTGCTGATTCTACGGAGTGTCTTGAAATTTGGTCTTGCTACATATGCTATTGGCATCTCAATACAAGAGCAGTATCTGACTTTGGTAGCTTTGACAGTTGATGGAAAATGGTAGAAATTGTGTCTAAGTAAGATAGCTTCACGAAGCCAGAGGACAGTGTCTAAAAGAAGCACACTATGTATTTCCCAGTTCTGATTAGAAGGTGATGGGAAGGTGACAGGAAGACCTAAGCAATGGATCAAATGGGTGTCAGATCTCATCAGGAACAAGCATAGAACAGCAAAAAAAAGGTGTGATAGCACTGTCTTTCATGACATATTTTCTGCAGATTGACAATATGCAGTGAAACCATACTGCAAAATGATATGAAACATGGGGTGTTGTAGCCAGTACCTGCTGCAATGAGGCGAGGCTGGTACTCATCTGAGCTATGTGACTCATCTGAAATACAGGTTCTGAATCTGCTGCTTCAGAAACCCAGAAGCCTTCCTGGTAGAGATCTGGTTCCAACACCATATGTGATGAGTTAGGGAAAGCAATGCAGAAATGAAAAAAAAAAAAAAAAAAGAAAAGACACTTAGCTATCTCCTCTTGAACTGAAGCCTTCCCCATGCTTGCAAGTGAGAAAAGATTTCAGTTGGAAAAACTGCAGAAGGAGCTTTTAAGAATACACCTTATTTGTACATAATGTCTTCCAGTCAACACTGATTCTCTTATCTGTCCTTTTTCTGTCAGCCACAAACTAACTTGACATCAACTTTGTGTCTGGCCATCACCATTTCCATTAGTAAAGGTATACTCATTTCTGCATAGCAATTCTGTCGTATTTCACATCTGTTTTAGGAGCAGTAAATGGGAAGAACTGATTAGATGCCACTTCACTTGATGTCACTTCAGAAAGCTCTCATTGTAACATGTAGTAACTTCAAATATGATTTCTCTCAGCCTTCCTAAAATAGAAATTTTGTCCTACCCACCTTGCTTAGCATTTCAACTAAAATTGCTATATATAACACACAATTTTAATATATCTAAATTAAATAATAGAGAAGCTTTTAATTTGTGTCTAAAATCACACAAATATGTCACTGCAAATTCATAAATCTGAAATAAGAGGTTTATAAAAGAGACAAGGGCTTCAGTTCTATCCACAATACGATGTGACTGTAACATATATTCTAATGTACAGCAGCTGTGTTTAAAGTATGTTCAAAGCTGAGATGATCGCTTTACCCTTGACTGCAATCACCAAAGGAAAATTAAATACTCTGTATCCTCCTGGAAAGGCTCTTTAAAAAATGTCCATCTGACTTTTCTTCAAACATTTATCTTTTGAAAACAAATCACACTTTGTTGATGTTGACAGGTTTACAGCAAGACTTGAACAGGGTTTACATGAGACCCAAAATCTTTCACAGATTGTTTTTCCCTTATCTTTTTAACCTGGTTTATATCCATTTTAAGTTATCTGGGTCTTTGCTTCTTATTGCATAATATAATGTATTAGTAGTAATATGAATAATTTAATGTCTATTTGTTTTAATGAAATTCCTAATAGAGTAGTAAGGGTAATGAAAAAATTCTACTGTTACTGTGAAAATGATAGACTTCTACAGCTATTGTTTATGAAGACCGGTATGGTGGTGTGCTCTCTCTGCTTCCTGCTCTCTTTTGTTTTGCTAGTTATTCATTTTGATAACTAGCAGCCAAAATATAAACTTATTTTTCATTAATCAACAAATTTTTTTCACCTATGTTATGGTTTTAGCATCAATTTTTAATAACAGAATTTGTGACTAACTTGATCACTAATAGTACATGTATTGTCAGTGTCTGTGTTAATTTTATTATTTGGACATTCAAACCAGAAGAGGGCAATGTTAATCTTATTACAAAGACCTAAAGTTATGCTTGACTTCATGTAAATAACTATATTCTTTCCCTTAAACACTATGTGAGTTATGTGTCTTTGGGCGCAGTCCTGCTTTTATGTAAGCCTGTGACTGATCTACTGAAGTGCATAGATTTATACATCCAAGCATGAGCTACTTTACTCATGCAATGGTAGGATTGCCTTTAACTGTGAAGCAAGTGGATTGTAACAGAATATTACAATATGTTTAATATTAAATACTGTAACTTGCAATTCATGCAGGCTTACTATAAATGAATCACTCCTCTTCAGAAGCCACACAGAGTCAGGTGTGCACATGTACCTAGATTATGGTGCTTTCAAACCTGACAGTGAAACAGTAGCCTTATTAAAAATAAGAGAGTGTTAACCACTGATTTTGGTGGGCTTAGGCTTCTAACTAAGTTCTATGTTAAAAATGAGATATTTAGTGGCGTTAATTCTCTTTGTAGCTGTCTAGTTTAAATACATGCAAATATAGGAGCACAGTAATCCATGACTTTCTGAGCAATTGGCAAACCGTTCACAGATTCCATATAACACAAAAAGGTAAACTGCAGTTCAGTACATGCATGAATTCTTTGTTGCCTTGTAAGTTAAGAAATTTGAAATTAAAAAAACCCACATTATTTTTATGAAAATTGTGTTGTTGTGGAACACATAAATAGTCTTGGAACAATAAGAGCTATTACAGCTGCTCTAACAGGTTCATGGCGCACTGGGTGATGAACTGGCTAAGGGCAGAGCTCAAAGGGTTGTGAATGGGGCTACGTGTGGCTGCTGACCAGTCACCAGTGGTATTCCTAAGGACTCAGTTCTAAGGCCAATTCTGTTCAATATTTCTATCAATGATCTGGAGGCGGGAGTTGAATGCACCATTAGTAAGTTTGCAGGTGATACAAAACTGAGAGGTGAGGTTGACCCTCTCAAGGGCCTTGCAGATGGATCTAGATAGGTTGGATCACTGAACAATCATCAACGACATGAAATTTTACAAGAACAAATGTTGTGGTCTGCACCTGGGATGGAGTAACATTGGACACAAATATGAATTTGGAAAGGGGTGGCTGGAGAGCAGCCCTGCAGAAAGGCGTCTTGGGGTTGGCAGCAAGCTCAATAGGGGTCAGCAGTGTACCCTGGTAGCCAAGAGGGTAAACCGCATCCTAGGGTGCATCAAACACAATATATCCAGTTGGTCGAGCAAGGTGATTATCCCACTGTATTCAGTGTTGGTGTGGCCTCACCTTGAGTGTTGTGTGCAAGTTCTGGGCCCCGCAATTTAAAAACAATGTACTTTGCAACCAGTGGAAGGGCTGGAAGACATGTACTTTGAGGAGCAGCTAAGGACTTTGAGATTGTCTAGTTTGAAGAAAGGGAGGCTGAGGGGCGACCTCATTGCTCTCTACAGTTTCCTGAGGAGGGGAAGTGGAGAGGGAGGTGCTGATCTCTTGTCTCTGATATCCACTGACAGGACACCTGGGAATGGCTCCAAGCTGCACCAGGGGAGGTTCAGATTTGACATTAGGAAACATTTCTTTACTGAGAGGGTGGTCAAACACTGGAACAGGCTTTCTGGAGAGGTGGGCGATGCCCCAAGCCTGTTAGTATTTAAGAGGCATTTGGACAATGCCCTTAATAACATGCTTTAACTTTTGGTCAGACCTGAAGTGGTCCAGCAGTTGGACTGGATGGTCATTGTAGAACCCTTCCAACCGAAATATTCAATCTATTCTATTCTAGCCTAGTCTCTCCAACTGATTGCCCAAGACTTTTCTACAGAGGTCTACTTTTTAACTTTAGTTCTACCTCACTTTACTTCTCTTTTCTCATTCTGATACAAAGGATGTTGGATGATACTCTGAAAAATGGAAGTTATGACAATAGGACTTCACTCATCTCACTCTTCCAGGCTGTTAATGCCTACAGTAGACTGAGTAGAAACTATATGTTTGAATGCTTGCAAATACCTGCATGCTTGTGGAATTCAGGTAGCCCAGGCCTCTGTGGGATGGCCAAGTCAATAGCTGTCTATGTTTCTAGCTTTTGTTTGGGCCTCATGGTAGAGTAAGAGAATAGCTCTGACCAGTCTGAAGGACTTTCTGTTCATGTGCAGAGACAAAAGCCATAAGGGATGCCACAGGGAGAAAAAGGAAGACTGCTCTGGAAGATAAAATTGGCAACTAATGCCATCAGGCAGTATTGAGCTACAGTCTTCAAGATCACAGCTTTGGATTTAGGTACTTAACTGCAAACTCAGAACAGCTCTGCATATTAAGTACTTTCAGACTTAGCCCTGAAGACACATTATAAAGTGGATGCCGAACCAGAGCCCAGAGCTGTACATCTACAGCATTTACATGTTTAAAGCTTTTCCAGCTTTGCTAGGCATTACTCTAGCTTTTATTCTAATGAAGAGAAGTTGCATGTTTGGGGTTGACTTATTGTGCTGATGTATCTGAGACTGAATCAAGATAATATTTGCCGTTTCTGACACAGTCTAGATTGTGCTGAAAAAAAAGGTTCTATACACCCGTTAAAAGTACAGATGGATTGCTGAAAATGCAACTGGTTCAGCCGTCTGTTTGTAACAGTTGTTTCATCTTGCTTACTTTAATTTTAATCTTCCTTTACTGTAAACACTCTGCTTGGGCTAATAGTTCTATCTGTAAGCAATGAGCATATTTCTGTCCCAGTGCCCACTTTTAGAATGTTAGTCTTAATACATTTATACAAGACACATTGTGCAGGATAGGTAGTTACAATAAAATTAATAAGTTACAGGAACGTACAGCATGCAGGCAGGGCTCTCTGAGTCATTTCAGATGCCAAGCTGAGCAAGCCCCTCCCAAATGATAGAGCAATCCCTTACAAAAAGCATAAATTGAAGCTGACCTTTTGTTGAAGAAAATGGGAAATTTTGCTAGTGAACTCAGGGTACTCAAAAATTCTTCATGTCTCAAACAGTCTTTTTTTTCCTATCAGATTTAGGCTGACATTAAATACAATACAAAAGCCACCACATGGCTAATCTTCTATTTTCTGCTCTCAAACTTGATTATTTCTTCTCATGTATCTTTGTCGTTCCAAGTCCTTCCTACTTCACACTACTCTGTAAACCTTGTATGTGTATTATCACTTCACTGAAACAGGTTGCCCCCAAGAACTTTAACCTTTAAGAATACATGATGTTAGAGATCCCAACCTGATGCAATGATGTATAAAGTATTAAAATCTTATAACTAAAATCAGAATTCACCTGAGTAAGCACAGAAATCTCTGACAAAGTGGGTTTGACATGCAAAGGCTTTTTTTTAGTTATATATAATGGAGTGGAAACAATCTTTGATAAAGGCATTGAATACGATACATGCATATTTTATAAATTATAAATTATTATATAATTAGTGGTTTGTAAAGTAGAATATGATGAATAATTTTTACAATTTATCTCCTGCAAGACATGTTTGCATAATTATGTGGACATAGAAGAGTGTAACCGATAAAGACATGTTTTTGCCCTCACTGAAATTATATGATGTTTGGTGATTTAAGGAATCTGTGGAAACATCTCATTTCACTGAATTTCACTGAATTTTTAGAGTTGGAAGGGACCATAAAGATCATTGGTTAGAAGGATTTAATCTTCCATCTTGCACTCTTTTATCCCTCCATAATTAACTTACAACTTAATAGGCATGAAATTGGGAATCACACTGCAGCAAAATAGTTGGATTATTTTTAATCTTCAGCAGTTGCAATAGGGGTATTAGCAAGTTCTTCCTCATTTTGTGAATATCATGAAATAGGACATCAGAGAGTCTGAGGGAACTTGTCGAGATTGCAGAGGAGGTGTATCAGTTCCAGTACTGGCTAATGTGCACACTTTAGTTACAGCTTTGGTGTTTGATGCTCCTCCAGGCAGTAGGATGCTGTGGTTAAGTTTGCTTGGAAATCACAGTTAAAACTTATAACTTATGCCAGTTCTTCTTACTCTCCTTAAGCTACTGCACATTTTCTTTTCTTTTTTTTTTTTTTTTTTGAGTTCTTGTGAGTGCTGAAGATTTTCCTCTTTTGTTCTTTTTTTCTTGCTTATTGACAGTACAACTCACATTTTTCTGTGAAGATATCTCTAAACATATACAGATAGAAATGCTTTTTAATAAAATAAACATAAACACAGGAAAGACTCGGAGAAGAATAGTGAAACTTTTTTAAAGTGTGTCGGTTGGAGTGACCTTTGATTAGGATATCTTTTCAAGGTGGCAAGTATGTTCTGTTATCTTCTATCTATCTGAGATGGATAGGGTATGCAAAGATTAGCTTGAAACTCATCACAAATACTTGAAAATTCTTTTCAGGTGGTGTAATACAGATAAGTGGACTTCAGTTTAAATCCAGGATTTAAATGGGCATTTAAATGACACAGTTTCAAAAGATTTCTGCAACTGTTTAGGATAAAAGCTAGCTGCAGTACAGAAGTTGACTTCTGTTGCCCATAGTGATGGAGTACAATTGCTCAGGTAGTTTTATGATCAATCGGGGGATTGATACCTTGGAAAATTTTGATCCATTGAAACACAAATATCTTTCTAGGTACGTACAGTTTTGAAAAACTTTCAGTGAAAATGCTTGAAGTCTTTTGTCAAACTAAAAAGCAATGGATGCTACAAAAGAAACAATAGTGTAGTGGCCTGAACACTCAGCAGGAACAGGGGACCTACATTTAAGTCTTTGTTCTGTCTAATTCAGAGCAGGGACCTGTAACTTCTTATACCGCTATTGCAAGTGAGAACTTTGGCCGCAGGACTGTTACCTCACTTGTGGTGAATCTCCCTTTGTGTTTCTGCAGTTTCCTGAAGGTGCTACTTCTGTTCCTGTAAAGAACGTGAACGATGTTTGCCTTGATAAGGCAATTTTTTTTCTCTTTGCTCTAACATATACGTGCATATCAAAGCCAATTCCTCCCCATGGAGAGGGATGAATCAAAAAGTTGGTTTAATGCATGTATTTCCTTTTTCAGGAGGAAGAGTGAGGTCCTGAAAGACAATGCAGCTCATGGAAAGCCCATGCTGGAGCACGAGCTGCAGTCTGTGGAAAAAGCCCACACAGGAGCAGATTTTCTGGTAGTAACTGGCCTGTCAGTGACACACACTGCAGCAGTGTGCTCCTAATGGACTGTATCCCATGGAGACTACCTGTGTTGGAGCAATTCTTGGAGAACTGCTGCCCATGGGAAGGACTGCTGGAGCAGTTAGTGGACTGCATCCCATGGGAGCCACCCCACACTAGAGCTGTGTGGGTCTTCCCTGGAATGGATTAGGGAGGGCTGACAGAAATGCAAGGGTATTCTTGTACTTGTGAGGAAACTGTGAGTTCACTGTAATTAGTATGTCAGGCCTGGAGAAGACTTTGGTCTTCCCCTTGAACTGTTGTGGCTGCAGCAAAGTTCCCCTCTTTGCAAATTGGATGACTACTTGATTTAGCAGTGTACCTAAGTTAATCTGTTGGGATTCGTCTTCTGTCTTTTGCTCCTCCTCCATGAACTTGAAATTTGGGTGGGTTCCTGACATCTTGAATTTTTCTGGCTATCTTATGGTTCTGCATTAAAATTCATGAACAGCAAATACCATGCCTACCATATTTGCTGTGCAGCTTGAATGAGGTGCCAGACAGCATGCACAGGGAGATATACATTATAATCTAAATCACATAATAAAGATGTTTTATTGCCTGCAGGCTCCCCAGAATTATGCACTGGAAGTGCCAAAATGTATGTCTGTACAGTGCAATCCCTCATGAAAGGACTCAATTTATTTCTGCAGCAGAAGCAACGAATGTACCTCTTCACAAACACTCAAGTCTTATCAAAGTTAGGGCATACATTTATGTCTGGCAAGGGTTCTTTCTAGGAGATGGTCTGGATGTAATTAGCCCTGGGATTTTCAATGTTGGAATAAATGTGACATCTGAATTCAAAAGGCAATAATGTGTATTTGTTTTGTGCAGCCATATGTTTGAAAAAATATTTTGATTATTGCTTAGCAACTAATGTACTAGCAATATGTTCCTTGTGGATGTAGTCTTCATATCTGTGTCAGCTCCTGAACATTCCCTTTCCTGTATTTCAGTCTGAGCAGATAGCTCATGCAAAAACATATGACTAATACAGTGTTATTCTGGGACCGCTAGCTAAGACTGCTACATTTCCTAGTTATTAAGCACTTTATAATTAATTACTATGGCTTAATCAACATGAAAATGTTCAGCCTCATACCAGCAGTCTAATATCTGCAGTCTAAAGTCTGATGGTGTTATCAGTAGAAGTTGGAAATTTCTCTTGTGCTGCATATGGGGCAACGAAATTTTGAATATGACACAAAAGATCTGAATCAAGTGTCAGGTGTCTAAATGTTATTAAATCAAAGCAGAAGTGAGATGCAGGGAGAGGCAAGCCTAACACCATCTGCGTGCATCTTTCCCAAATAATGATCATAGTTGCAGCTTCTAGATTTTACACTTGCAATACACACAGAAAGAATTCTTATTTTCAAGCACAGTGATGGTGGTAGGGTAGTTGGGCTTTCTTTCTGGAAGCCACTGTCTCCAGCTTTTACTACCTTGATCTGTTGGCCCATACACATCTGAAATGGCCTTTTCTTGTTTTCTGTGGAGACACGTGAGCTGACTAAGAGGCTTAAACATATTTTGCCACCATAGATGCAAGTGAGAAAGATTACAGCTTTGCCACACTAGAAAATACAGTGTTGCAGAGAAGCAGAGATCTGTTTTCTGTCTGTTCTCTTAAAAGACCTTGGGAAACGGAGCTTTGCATAGACCAGCTGTAAGTCTGGGCTTTGGGCCAGACTTTTTTTTTTAAAGAGGAGAAGAGTATGAGTATCTCTTTCAGAAGAACAGCAGAGGTGTGTAAGATAGGGCCAAGCATCTTCATTCTGTGTAGAGAACAGTCAGTTTCTAACTCTGCCTTACATTTTAGAACTTTAGTACCTGTAAAATGAAATAATGTTCAGAAAGTTATGGAAATGGGGTAATGATAGAAACTCATTACTATATGGTGCCATTTTCATAGTGAAATCAAAAAGCATTTTCTTTCTTTCATCTTGTTTGTAAACTTTGCCAGGATGATTCTTTTTCTTACAAAAATAAATAAATTATTTCCCTATTGTATGCAGTAGTCAAACCAACCAAGACGATTGTGTACATTTTCTGCTACTTCCTCATTCTTACATCAAACATTTTTAGATACACTTGAGGTGTAAAATGCTTTTGGTTAATGTTAAAATAGCTTTGTGTGTTGGGTTAAGGCAAATGAAAGGATCATTTTTCTAAGTCTTTGTTTCTACACTGCCTCTCAATTGTGTAATCTCTCCCTGACTAGACCTTCCAGATACTGGGATAGAGTAATAATGATATGAATAACGAAATACCATTGTTGAAATTTTAGCCATTTTATAAAAAATGAAACATGGGAGAAAGTCAGTTCACATGTCTTTTCTTAAGTAATTAATTCTGAGATATATATTTTGTTTTCTTTCCCAGACTCTGCTGTCCGCTATAAGGCATTTTGTATTTAAATAAAAGCAGATTGATGGGATAATTTTCTGAATTTTAGACTACTCTTTTGGACAGTTTTATGAGTTTTATAAACATTCATTTTTGTGTATGTATTCTTGTCCCTTTTGAAACTATAGATCTATACCATATTGCCCTATGTCTTAAAATGAATCTTAATAACGAATGATTTCCAGAAGGACCTCTGGTAGAAAAAGCAAAAGATAAAGTTTCAAAGTTTAACTGTAAAGGACAATGTTAACTTATATAACTGTTTCCCTGTTCTCATGACAAATAATAATACCTAACATGAGAGGGATGAAAGATTACTCAGAAATCCTGATTTGTTTGCTTGTTGAGTGAAAGAAAATTGGTCATTAATACTCAGTTGTCCATTGGAAATGTTCCTAACTGTGAAATCTGTAGGCAAAATCATAGGGTGGAAAGAATAATTGTTTTAAGTACTCACAGCACACAGTCTGAAAGAATGTTAGGCCATTTAGGATTATTAAATCCCTTTGTGGGCTAGCAGTCCTGCTGTGCATAAGTGCTTATTTTTAAAAATAGGCACTTGAATGGCACAGCTGGACATGAAGAGGAAAAAAGACTTTCAAGTTCTAAACAACCTAAAATTTCTTCCCTGTGATTTTGTGAATATTTTTTTTGTGTGTGATGGATTTTATGTGATATTTGATGTAGCTCTGTCACTTGAAAAACTGCAGCATGAATGGTAGTAACTTGATAGTATTTTCTCCCATTACTAGGATTAGAAGTATTTATAGAAGAAAAATATTGTAGCTGATTAAAATGTGTTAGGCATCATGCTGAGGATAGAAAGGACATATTTTTTTTTCAATTTTTCCCAGATTTTATTCTGTGAAAGGTACATAATGACTAGCTCCAGGACAACGAAGTTACTGCTTTATATGAAGTTTGTCACTATGGCACAGGATTTGGTGGGCTTTGGACATCTAAATTGTCCCTTTGAGAGGAACAGGAGGTATTGATGAGTTACTTTACTGTTCGCCAAGTAGAACTAGTATGCTGAGAAAGAGGCATTGATTTCAGTATCTTTTGGTTTTCCCTGTGACTCTTGTAGTGTGATGGTGTAAGTCTCTAACAGCATGTAGAATCAGCAGAAAAGCAAGTGGTTTTAGTTCCTCGAGTATGGTATATCAGATATTTAGATATGCATGAAGAAGGTGTGCTTACACGCATATGTATGTTGGCAGCACTGGCAACACTGCTGCCATAACCTGACCACTCCAGAATGTCATCACTATCCCTGTGGCCAACAGTGCTGCTTTTTTTTTTTTTTTTTTTCCTTTGAAAACTCTTCTGACAGACCTAACACCTCATTTCTTTAAGTGTCAACTTCACTATTTACACATTCTCACAGTGCTGTGGCTGTTAAAAGTGACTTCTTCCTGGAATTGACCAGCCTTAGTAATGCAGTCATGCAACACACCTTTGCTTCTTGTCTCTTATATCACTGCCCAGCAGGTGTCAACTTAGCCAGTTCCACTGAGGCATAAGTAGCTCTGTAAGCATGTGAACTGCATTATGCATGCTTATTTGGGAGAATATACAGAATGTACTCCCATCTTCCTGTGTAACCTCTTTATAATTCCAGAAATATGTTATCCTTTCTAGTGCAAAAATACAGAATACTGCTCAGTTTTTACCTACTCTGAATACTTCTGATGCCAGAGATGAAGGCATAGAAGAATCTTTTAATAAGTAGAACAGGTTTATATTTCTAATTATTTCTTTATTGGGCCATTTTCATCAGTAATGAAGAAATCTGAAGTAATTACACATTCACTGGCATTTTGGATGCCAGTACTGATTGTATTTTATCTTTTGAGCCCTGTACCCCCAAAGGTCTGCCTTTGTTTTCTCACCCAGACCATTATCAGGTCTACATGATGTGTTTTCCTACAATTTCTTTCTGGACAAATCCTGTTCTGCCACTTCCTGATACTCCTGTCCCTGACCAGTCCTTTCAGCCTGCCTACCTCAGAGGACATAATCTTCAGCAGTTGTCAGTGTAGGCATGTATTTATTTTTGTCATGTTTCCTCTGTGCCTTGATTTTATCCCCTGCTATTGAACAGCCTTTCTGTCTCCCCTAGATGTTGAGCAACCACTCAACACTTGCTTTCCTTTTGCTCCAAGTAAGTGCGACTTTGTGGCCCAAATTTGTGGGCTCACACCATTTGTCTGTCACCTGAAGATCAACTCTCAGAAATAGGCTTTCTAACAAGTTCTGGTGCAAAATTAACCTCTTTTGAGAATTCTTGATGCTGTTTTCTTACCAGACATTGAGAAAGTAACCTGCAACCTGTCTAGGTGGACCTGCTCTGACAGGGAGGTTGGACTAGATGATCTCTAGGGGTCCCTTTCAGCCCCATATCATTCTGTGATTCTGTGATAAGGAGAGGATTACTCTCCCTGACTCTAATAAATAACAAATTAATGCAATCATATAAGCATGACTTGGAGCACTGAACAAGTGACGAGAAATGGAGCACTAACTATTCATCATACAGCAACAGGGGTAGTTTTTGGTGTTGAAGAAAAAAACCAAAGGGTATATTTAGGTCTTCTTTTGGGAAAAATTGGCACCTTGCTAGAAGAACAGGTATGTGAGTTCTATGTTATTTCTAGAACCTATAAATGTTGAAATTTCTTAGAAATTGCCTAAAAATTTTGTGAGGAAGTCACTGGAAATTAAACTTAGTTTTAGATAGAGGTCTTAGAGAATAAAATATTGGTTCAGCCAGTAGTGACTACTGATCAGAGGCTTAGAAATTCTTCTAGGCTAAGTTAGGGAAGCTTTCAGTTTTATGAAAGCTACGGAAATTAGAAATGGAAAATGACTCTTAAGTCATTTAGTTGCCTCCTGCCAATACTCCCTAATGTATTCCTGATCTTGACTGCTTTCTTACATCTAATTGGAAAAGATTCAAGTGACAGAGCTCTCATTGCTTCCCTTGGGGTGAGGGGGTTTAATTGATCTCATGGTGAGAAAATTACTTCTTAGGGTACAGGAAGTAGTTCTCAAGAATGTGTCCTGGTAATTGATAGAGATTTGCATAAAGTCTCATTGAGAAAGCAAAGCTGCTTAATGTACTTTTTGCAAATTCAGTAGCCATGTTACCTCTTTGCTTCATATTCATCAGGAGCTGAAAGCTAGCATGTGTTATCTTGTGCTGTCTCTAATATGTGCCGTCTTACCCTGCAATCATAACATTGACTTTTGTAGGAGGGCAGGGGCACCATGTTGACAAGGTGCAGAGGTATATATACTTTCATTTAGATTTCTGGCAGGAACTAGATAACTGCACACTGCTAGATTTAGAACTTAACTATACTCATGTAAGAGTCTATAAATAAAAAAACTGTATCACACTGCAAATCAGATTCAATCCTTTATATAAAACTCCTACGGAATTTAATGGGGATGAGGCAGTGGGAACCGAAACAGTCTCAACCCAGAGAATTTTTACTGAATGCAATGTATTGCAGATTATTACCATAAACTTCTAATTAGCAACAACAAAAAACAATTAAAGAAACACTCAGGGAGACAGTTTTCCTCTCTGTTTCCCAGGATCAACTTCAGTCAAACACTTCCCCTCTCTCCTTCCCTTGTTTTCACTGCTTGTTACACTCACTTGTCTCAATCCCTTTGGCATGGCAATGAGCAGCCTGAGGGCCTGGGGTCACATGTGTAGACGTGTTTGCATGACACTCCTTGCTTCCTACTCATTTTTCTCTGCTCCAGAAAAGGTAATCCAAGGGCTGCAGTTCCACTGTGGGTGTCCGTGCCCTGGTGTGGGCCGCCCTGGGCTGCAGTCCTTCACTAATGGCTCTAAGTGATACTCCTGTCCTGGAGTGTCTGCTTTCAGACATGTGTCTCCAGCTCTGTCTCCAGCGACGTTTCCTTCCATGTGCCTTCTCCCCTACAATTCCCCTTGCAGCTGCAACTTTTTCTTAAAGACGTGTGAGCTTGGGTGTGAACCAGAACTCCTCTGCCTGGCTGCAGGGTTGTTTTATTTGCGGACAACAGGGTTTTGACAGTGGTCCTGGAGACATCTGGAAACATCTTGGAGACATGTGGAAGCACTGGGCAGTTCTTGGCCACATCCCAGGCAGAGCACCCTGCAGTTCTTTGCTAGGGTACCCCATGCAGTAGCCAGGAAGATTCTGTAGAAATTGCAATGAGGCTAACATAGTATCTCTTTTATGGAGCTTTCAGTGCCATAGACCAGTTTGAAAATTATGCTAAAAAATATATTCTCTATTAAAGATCCTGGTTAGCTATTCTCTACACACACATGCTTTTAGGCACATGGGAAGACATATGCCCATCCATGAAGAGGCTGTAGAACTCAAGGAATGTTGTTTCTATTTTTCGCCCTCTCCCTTTGCATATCAGTGCCCTGTTCTGAAGAGAAATACCTTGATACAGGCATAGATCATCGTACTGGGATTACCCTCGCAGTTGTTTCAGCTTTAGAGCAGCAGTGTCTCTAAGATACTCATTGCTATTTGAGGAAATGTGTGAGGTTGCAGATGCTGAGAAGCACTCTCCATTTCAAAAGGTGGTATTCAGAGCTTTGGTAGGCACTTCTGGAGTACAGGATTTGTATATGGGAATAGTATGTTAAATATACACACTTCTGCACCTTTATCAAGAATACCACAAGGGCTTGATGTAGAAGTTCCTGCTCCACTGAAGGTATACTACTGCATATTATGGACTTTTAGCATTATGAGACATGGAATTCCAGTTCATATTTGTAGTTGAACTGCTCTCAATTTTATTTGGTGCTCATAAGTTAATTTACTCTAATTACGTGAGTCACTTCTGAAACCTGACCACTCCTTAGGTTTCAGACTTTCTCCCTTTTTATTAACTGACTAATTCAGGGACTTGGTGCTTCAAAGATTATGCAGTTGAAGAGGGAGTTTTTCTCTTAAATTGGTGCCCATGGCAATAGGACCCCTAAGCTTGCACTTAGTTTCTTAGTTTCTCAGAGTTATCTTAGTTTCTATCTTAGTTTCTGTCTAATATCGTAGTTTCTCAGAGACTGGATCAAGCATTATGTCTTAAGTGTAGTTAGCTGAATCTGTCTGCTAGTTGATGAATAGTCATTATGATTTTGATTTCTATTTAATAACATTAAGAACATTTTCAATTAAAAGATAAAATAGGGTTTATTTTGTTTTCTAATAAAAGTAATGGCTATGATTTTACAGCTGAAGTATAAAAAACTGAGTAGCCTGGATCTTCCAGGCCTCGCTGGTCCTCTTCTTAAGCAGCACACTGAACATTATAGACCTGTTAAAAGGGTTAGCAAGAATCAGTTTATATGCACTTTACACACATACAGCAGTGCAGATACTGTGGATAAATGTGACAATTCTGATGACATGATATGAAAAGCTGTATTACCCTCCCAGCCAATTGATAACTGATTAATTTGTATTGTCGAGATGCTTGAAGGATTTGGTACCGTATAATCTGTTTTCCTTTGGGAAATGTGTTTCTTACCATGTGATGTCAGATACATAAGAGAAACTGTGCCTGCCTCAAAATAATGCTGAAAACCAAGAGCTGCAGCATATTCATAGCATGATACCATGGGAAACCAATGAATCTTTAGGGATTTCAGTAGAGGACTGATCATTCTTTTTTAAGATTTTCAAAAGCAGACAAAGGAATCTCCCTGTTAAATGCATTTCTATCCATTTTTGTGAAATGGCATATTGTAAAATATACCACAGTTGTAGTTCTGCAATATTATGTTTTGAATATAAATGTCTGCTGAGATAATACGTACCCATTAGGTGCGATCTGCCTATGCTTTGCAACAGTTCTTCATTATGGCAAGACTATGCAAAAGTGGAATTGTGGTCAGCAGGATGTTGTTCTGCCAGTTCAAACATCACACTGCCTTCTTTAACTGATACCAGCTGGAAATAACAGCACGACTTACTGGGAACTGTGCTTCAGTGGCAAGATGTAACTCTGGCCAGTGTTATTCACCAGGGAGGAGCCCAACGCTACAGAATGCTAATAGTCATTGATTCCCTTTTCTGAGCGCTGACACTGCTGTGTCTCTGCATGGCAGATCGTGACAGATGCCTTGATCCAAATTTGGTTAGCCTTTTGAGAAATTTATTCATAAGATAAGCTAGTCACTGGACTTTTTTCCTGGTGCCAGCTGCTGGGGCTTCACAGTGCATCTCAGAACTATAAAGTGGTAGAGCAAACCATCTAGCACATGAGAGAAAATATAAGCTATATATCTGATCATATGAATGATGCTTATTCTTAGGAGCCTGCAGGGTAATTCGTAGGTTGAAATGTTTCTTAGAACTGTTCTTCTTTCAATTTGAAACATATTTAAGCAGTTTCAAAGCTTCAATGTATAGAACAGCTGAAGAACAGCAGAAAAAGACATCTTTTTGACTCTCTGGAAAACCCTTTCCTAAGCATTGTTCAGTGCCTAAAATATTGTGGTGATAGACTGAGATTTTTACCACTCATCATGGCATCCTCAGATAAAAAATGTGCTTGTAAAAGCAGTATACAAGTAGCTACATGCTGGATTTAGCTTTCCTGTTTTCCTATAAATCTTCCTTCAGTTTTCCTGAGTCCTAGTTCGACTCATTTGATGCAGGGAGCTCCATCGCTTTTGCTGGGTCACTAACTTTCTAACTGTTCTTATTTCATTGAGTAGCATTTTTGGTGTCCTTTGGGTTCACTCTTTTACAGTAGTAGCTGTTAACTACCATCAGCGACTTCACATCAGAGGAAGTCTTTTTTGGATGGTGTGATGAATGACATCACTTCGAGTGATGTCTTGAATGACAGTTTGTAATTTGAGAAAGACTTAACAACCATTTCCACTTCATAATGATTCTGTTAGAGCTGTGTAGTCATTCCATATAACTTGCATTTGACTCTTTTCCAGAATTTCTCTATGTCTGATATGGTTTTGTTGTCTTAAAACAAAAAACACCAAATGGTAATATAGTCAGCATATTAAGGTTCTTCTGCTTTTGTTCAGATCTCCAAGAATTAGATAAGGATTAGAACTTCCATCATTTTCTGAAACTTGTCTCTTTTGGGTCCTCTAATAATGTACTGTTCATAGTTTTCTGTCTTAAGTTTTCAATACTTGTTGTTTTGCTGCTCTAGGCTAATAGAAGAACAAAGATACCCTTCAACAGCTTTTCTTTACCAACATTTCTCTAGCCTGTTTCCTTTTCACTACCTTCCAGCTTGAACAAATTATTTGGAGAGGAAGTCTGACATGTAAGAACTGTGAGAAGGAATTGTAGAAATAGATCTCTCCAGAATGGGAGGAAGACAGAAAGAGCCAAGTGGAGAAGTGAAAGACTGCAACACCTGAAAAATGAATACTGGGGACAGAGAGCTGATCTCAAGCCAAACCATTTGATTTCCCATTTCCCTTTGACAGTTTAGTCACTATCAGCAGTTGGGAGCCTTTGACTGCACTGGCATCAAGCAGGACCAGACTACAGTTTTCCTGCCAAGGCATCGAATTTATTTAACAGAATAACCATGGGATGTGGACAAAAAGACTGCAGTCTCCCAAGTGATTAATTTATAGTTCTATCTGACCTGCCTGTCTGTCCTTGGGTAATTTAGAATTAGGAGTTTCTTTTCTTGCATTCCCTTTCTTGCAACAGTTTAAGAAAAGTTATTAGCTTGTGCTGGTTAACTTGGAACCTATATTGTTTAGCTGGACACACGCTTTGTTATTTACCCCTTTGACTGCTTTCTTGATGATCTGTCAGACTTTGTTAAATTTATGAAACACTTCACATCTCAAAAGCTGCAACAACCTAAACAAGGAGCCTAAACTGGCAAATTCAATCTTCATTTCCTTACTTCACACTTCAATGTGAAAAGTGGAAAAAAACAACCACCTGGTCACAATGTTCATACCCATATTTCATTGAAAATGCAGTGTACTCAAAAAACGTAACTTCCATTGGTCTCAAGACAGTCCCTAGTAAGTAGAATCATGTGAGGAGCTGGCTGACAGGTGATCTTTCAGCCCCATAGAATCATACTCTGCTGGCAGTTGTTAGAACAACCCCAAAAAGGTATTGAGAGACTGTGCATTGTAAGGGATCATGAAGATGAAAGGCAAAAAGAGAACCTCTCCTATCAAGCACCATATTGGAAATATCTTAATTGCTTGATCTATGCTTCAGTTTTCTTCTTTTTACTTTTAGTGATAACAATATAGACTAAAAGATGTGTGACAGCAAATGATTAAAATTCAGGGCTTTAAAAATTATTTCTTATGATCTGTTTGGTCTTTTTGAGTTTTACTGGTGAACAACATTTTTTTCTTCTTTAGAAATGCTTTAAATGGAAAAAAAAATCCTCACTGTCAATGGCTATCAGTAAGAAGGAGAAGTTCTACTAGAAGTTCTTTTCTTTAGTTGCTGTTAAACGAAACTGATTTGAAGCATAAGAACTTCCTCTCCCTTACAATCACGTCAGCAATTGTGCAGGTACAACTGTTTGTGAGGTTTCACTGGCATGATTCACATTAAAAGTAATCTCTTTTCTTTGTTTGTGTTTTATGGTACATTTTTTACCCAAATAATTTCAGTGACACAGTTGAATATATCATTTTACGGCCCAACTCGGGCACTAGTGAAGTGAAGCCTTGGTAAATTGGGAGGAAATTTCTTGAACTGGCTTTGCTGTTAAAACTAGCATCCCGTGAAATTATAGTCTCCCTGACTTTTCATTTATACTCACAGAGGACACTGACATAGCTGTTCACTCGCACTGCTGCCCCCACAGCATGCCCATAGAGAATGGACCCAACCAGGAGGGCAGACAGCCCAGCCCCCTTCTCCTCCAGAGCTGGCAGCGGGGACACTCTCCAGGTTCACAAGAACACCCACCTTAGCGGATTCCCCCAGCACTGGCACAGCCCCTCTGCCTGCCCAGGACCCCTGCCCCAGCCCTGCCCAGCTGCCTGCCCCTGGGTCCCGCACTTGCCAGCTGGTCCAGTGCGAATTTTGCTGGTGGTTACAGACGCACACCCCACGTGCACTGGGCTTGGGGACGACACAGACACTCGTCCCCCTCCATCTGCTGGCACTGAGTCCCTCATGCCAGTGTCCCCCAGTAGCTGTTTTTGGGGACACACTCTGTTCCCACCCCCTGACTAGCTCCAGTCACTCACACTAAGACTCCTCATTCACTTCAGCACAGACCAGGAGTGCCTACACCCAAGGGTCTGACTCCAGCATCTGGCACCCAGTCCACTCATGCCAGTCTGCCCAGTAGTTGGCACTCATTAACAATTCAAGGGACAATTACAAGCTCATTTTAGACCAGGGCCTTAAACAGATCAGTCAAAAAACCTAAGAAGTTTAGATTAATTTGATGTTTTTTTCAACCAGTTCTGAGTCAAATGCATGCCTGGTATAAGTGTATGGATCTCTAAAGTGAGATATATAGAAGACTGTCTTGGACCACAGTCATTCTTTCCCATGATAGGAAGAAGCACTGGAATTTACTCCTCTCTTTATTATATCAGAAAGTGCTTTAATGTTTTAAATAACGTTTCCTTGCTTATAAGTTATTATACTTGCTAAGAACTATTCTAAATCTCTTCTCCTGCACTATTACCTTCTCAGTGTAATATGAGCTTGGCTGTAGAGATAATTTTCAAAGGAGAAAAATTTTGAATAGAAATTAAAATGAACAGTGAAAACTGTGGGTAAGTTGGATTTTGGATTTGCAAAAAGATGTCGTTCATGATATGGTTACCTGTGATTGCATGTTGAAGTTACAGGATGTTCTTTCTGGTTTTATACCC
The DNA here is from genome assembly GCF_964106895.1 of Numenius arquata. Classification (NCBI taxonomy): domain Eukaryota; kingdom Metazoa; phylum Chordata; class Aves; order Charadriiformes; family Scolopacidae; genus Numenius; species Numenius arquata. The sequence continues at coordinate 60,268,380 of NC_133616.1, read as the reverse complement.
TTGTAGTACTTGGTGACTGACTTCTCCTTTCTTCTATTACCCCAGAAGCCCATGGTTCATCTCCACAAGACTTCAGGTTTGCTGCAGTGTAGCCAGTATGTCTCACAGTAACAGACTGAGGGCCCTCACTAGTATCCCAACCTTCTAACTTTGGTGTGTCATCCCACAGCTTGCCACAGGCAAGCCTGATATTGACCCCTGCCTCCCCCCTTAAAGCCTCGTTTAAAGCTGCATCAATGAGCTGTGCTAGCTTGTAAGCAAAGACCCTCTTGCCCCTTTCATACAGGTGAATTTCATTTGACGCCAGCAAACCTGGTGCCGTGTAGGCTGTCCCATGACTGAAACCCCCAAAATTGTAGCAGTGACTCATAGAATGGTTTAGGTTGGAAGGGACCTTGGAGATCATCTAGTTCAGACCTCCTGCCATGGTCAGGGGCCCCTCCCACTGGATCAGGTTGCTCAAAGCCCCATCTATCCTGGTCTTGAACACTTCCAGGGATGGGACGTCCACAGCTTCCCTGGGCAACCTGTTCCAGTGCCTCACTCCCTCATAGTGAAAAATTTCTTCCTTATGTCTAATCTAAATCTATCCTCTTCCAGTTTGAAGCTGTTACCCCTCATCTTGTCACTACATGTCCTTGTAAAAAGTCCCTCTCCAGCTTTCTTGTAGTGCCCCTTCAGATACTGAAAGGCCTCAATAAGGTCTTCCCAGAGCATTCTCTTCTCCAGGCTGAACAACCCCAACTCTCTCAACCTGTCCTCATAGGAGTGGTGCTCCAGCTCTCTGATCATCTCTGTGGCCCTCCTCTGGACCTGCTCCAACAGATCCATGTCCTAGTGCTGAGAACTCTAACGCTGGAAACAGTACTCCAGGTGGGGTCTCACCAGAGCAGAGTAGAGGTGCAGAATCACCTCCCTTGACATGTTGGCCCTGCGTCTTTTGATGCAGCCCGGGATATGGCTGGCTTTCTGGGCTGCAAGCATGTGTTGAGCTTCTCATCAAACAACATGCCCAAGTCCTTCTCCTCAGGTCTGCCCTCAATCCATTCTCCACCCAGCCTGTATTTGTGCTCGGGATCGTCTTGATCCAGACACAGGACCTTGAACTTGGCCTTGTTGAACTTCATGAGGTTCACATGAGCCCACCTCTCAATCCTGTTCAGGTCCCTCTGGATGGCATCCCTTTCCTCCAGTGTCGGCCACACCACACAGCTTGGTGTCCCAGCAAACTTGCTGAGGGTGCAGTCTATCCCACTGTCCATGTCTCCAAGAAAGATGTTAAACAGCACTGGTCCCAGTACCAACCCCATTAATAGACTGGGCCTGTCTATTTCTTCCAGTGTCACTGCCTGCAACTGGGAGGAGAGAGGAAATAACAACTTGTGCTCCAGATTCCCTTACAAACCATCCCAAGGCTCTGAAGTAAAAACACTGGAAATACAGGTCAAGACATGATAATCTTGCTTTAAAATTGGTTTGTGTTAAAAAGTTCCTAAGTGAGCACCAGTGTGCAAACTCTTTTCTCCCTGAATAGTTTCAGACAGGAAGCTATGATATTGCAGTGGGCTTCAAGTTGCATATGCAACAACTAATAGCTCCCGGTTTCCCAAGTTTATCCCAATTTATCCCCAAAAAAGGGGTTTAAAGAGGTTGTTAAATCTTTCCCCATAGCTTCCCAGTATTCCTGCCATAGCATGTGTTCTACCCACAGCAGAACATGAAAATATTTGCCTTCTGCCCTACTCCGAATGGCCATCTACTGAGACTAGCGAACAGTTTGCACAGTTTTGAAACCATAACTCCAAGTAAGCAGAAAAACAATCAGGGCACCATTTTTGTTCAGGTAGGAAGCTAACTTTAATTACCCCTGACATCATTAAGTAATATAATATTCAGATTAGAGTATTCCTTTGAGAGATCACCAACTTGTTTCGTTTCTGACTTATGCCTGGGATGTATTATCATATCATAACTCTCCACTTTTGCACCGTAATTTACACAGTCACAAGGAAAACACTGCCTTGCATTTGCAAGTCTTTGTCATTTGTCTCTGCAGTACAGCTATTTACAGTTTTCACTAAAGAGTAAGTGCACCAGAAATGCCTGGCATAACTGAGGAAACACAGTGTTTTTCCCTCAGTTTACCAAACAAGATTACTCTTCTCTCCAGTGTTACTAAACAGGAACTGAGGATCCTGGACAAGCTAGAGCAAGCGCATGACAAGGTATCAGGAGTGACAGCTGGTGCCTTTTGAAAGAGCTGGTTTGGATCTTAGAAAACATTTCAGTCTCTACTTTAAAGGTATCATTCAGTTACAACACTTAATTCACCACTGGAAATAACAGGATCAAGTTCTCAAAAAAGATATATTCTTTAATAGCCAGAATTTAATTCAAAGTTTTTGGCCCTGATTTCAGTGCAGTTAGCTCACTGCAGACTTGTCCTCAGAGAAGTGTCTCTTCATGACTGGCACACGAACACATATGCCAGAAGAGAGAGGAACTGTTATACTGTTGTCTGCTTTGAAGCTGTATCACCATTTTCAGTGTGGTCTTAAAAACAACGCACCTTTTTCCAAATACAAAGGATTGGTTGGGGGTCGTGAGAGCACCATCAAAAGGAAAAATCAATGTCAACAGAATCTGTCCCTTCCCATCCTTATTCCTAAAAGTAGCTTTTCAGAGAAGAGAAAAGAAACAATCGTCTTCTGGAGTACACAAACTAACAAGGTCAGGAAACACATCTGGAAGCATCATCTCCTTGTGCTGTAGTGCCTTCCTTATGAATGTTAAAGGAATCCAAACTCGGTGGTTACTGGATACAGGCAGTCCAGTGGCAACAGGAAACCAGAAGGGTTTGTGAGACCCAGACAACATCTAATCGTGAACCACCACCACAAATGGACCCATTAGGAAGCTGCACATGACAATTCAATAAAAACATTTCTATTTACAGTGTCTGCAAAGTAATTCTATCCAGTTTTCCTGCACTACCGTTCCAGACTCCTGTCAACTAAGAGTGACTTCTGTTCACTGAACTTGTCTTTCCCTAGATTTAACATAGAAAAATGTTGAAAATATTTGGCAATGAACAAATGTATCAAAAATACTGTCTTCTTTTACCTTTATGGTTACAGTACCTGTTTGAAACAGTTGATGTGACATAATGTGTGAAGTCAATGACACAAGGTGACATTAAAGATGCATTTTCAAACCAAACTATCAGGAGCTGAAGATGTAATTTTTAATGTTAAAGCAGTTTGTGCATGAAACTCCTAGAGCCCTGTGTGGATGTTTACCCCTGTGCCTGGTATGATTGATTCCAATAGAGAAGTCCCTAAAGTCCAATTTGCTATGCAGACATGAACATCCATAGACAGATGCTGCCCTTTGCAAGGGAAAAAGAGTGCTTAAGATAAAAGTTTCACTATGCGTTTCCCATTCTATTTAATGTTACTCTTTGACTTCCACAAAGCAGATCTTTATTTGCAGATCAGACTTGGAGGACTAGCCGGAATTGAGTAAAAACCCCCAAAATTATGTTAAAATTACACAGTGTTTAAGCAAACTTTTTCCTGTCTTTATCTTCAAATATAGCATCATTTTGTTTTTGTTTACATCCAAATAAATTGCCATGTCTTCTGTTCCTTACCTGAATTGCCTACTTAAAAGGGACACTATTATTTCTCATGTTTGTTGAAACAATGAAGGAACAAAAACTTCTTAAGTTTTCACTGTATCTGTAGGTAGAAGAGATTTACTAGGTAACAAAATGCATGACTTTTTCTAGTCTGAAGTAAGCAATTACAAGCTATTTTCCACTTTATGGCTCAAGGTCATTGCTTGTAACATGGTAATAATTCTAAAAACTTCAAATTACATCTGCAATATATAGGCTACCAATGAAAACTAATATAAACTGTTAGCATGATATCTAATCCTATCTTGTTTCATTTTATACTATCAGTCATTTGCTTTTTCAAAGTCAGAATGCATTTAACAATCAGAAAATCCTTGAAATCCTTCATTAATGTAATAATTCTAAAGACTGGTTAAATGGGCAGGGAAAGTCTGAACGCGGATATCTCTAAAGGCATTGGCTAGAAGTGGAGAGGGAAATCGTAAGCAGAGTAAATGCCGTGAGCAGCTGGACAGCTATTCCAAAGATTTAGACCCAACAGTGAAGGAAATTCAGCAATTTCCCTTCAATAGTATCATGATAAAAATTTGAAAAGACTATGCAGTTTGTGTATGGTTATGACTTGGTTTTTCAATATACAGCTCAGATGACCTATTTATTTATTTATTTAAATTTTAAGTCTATTTGGGAGGCTTTTTGCTGATTATATAATTTTTCTTCTTTGAGAAAGTTAACTGCTGTGCATTTATTTGGATGTCTTCTAGTATTTATTCTCTTCAAGTTGCTGGATGCTAATATATTCTCCAGATGGCATTTAGAATGGTTTCACACCAACTTAAATACTGAACAAAGATTGCTGATCTCTCCCTAAATTACCTTAAAACATACTGTTCTGAATCTTTCAAAACCTTGATTTAATCTGTTTATTTGCTCTGTTCCCATAACTCTAACTTATTCTCCTTACGAGATCATAATGTTTTGGTGAGTGTGAAACTTCACCATAATGTACTTCTCAGACTTTCACTTCTTTCAAGGAGGGCTATTAGTTTATGCTTATTGGATTGGGATGTACTCTAATATTCAGCAACAGACAATACAGTAATGATCCTTGACAACTTGAGGAGGAACATTTCCAAGACCTTGCTCCTCTTAACTATGTCAGAGTACTGGCACTGTAAACTCATTCTTCTTCCCAAACTGTGCTTATATTGTGATTCAAATGCAAATGTAGCAGTGACAGGGCTATTGCTTTTGTTAAAGAACATTTTTATGAACTACTCCAACATATTTAGAATACTCCACAAATCACATACATGGGAAATGCTTACTATTCTGGTTTTGGAAAGCCGATAACCTCTGTTCTTTAGCTATCCATAGAGATTTCAGGCTAAAAAACCAGAGACATTATTACTAAAGATGATGAATATGGTGAAAATGTGCTTTGCTTGTAGGATTGCCATGAAAGGAAGTTCCCCCTAGATGTCCTACCACACACATAAACCTGACCTTAGCTTTTGGGAGACTCTGGCTCTAGACGGAGCGGCATCTCCAGTGAAAATGGCAAGTAGAAGAAAGAGGGTATATTGAGAGAAGCTTGGCCTTTAACTTTTTGCCAAAAATAAATATTTAAAGGAGGAGGAAGCAAACCAGATATTACCCAGATACTGGCCCTTCTCCTCTGTTTTTCTGCTACAATGATTTCTCCTTGCTTCAGTTTCTTCTTTTCAGACTAAAACAGATAAGAAAATTTAGAAGTGATTAAGCTAGTGCAAGTTTGGTTGCAATTATTTCTCCAGAGTAAAATACTTTTTCATACAACCCTATAAGCAAGCACACTGAGGAACTGAATCAAAGATGTTTCTGTGTTGTCCTGTTTTAGGTATGCAGTAGGTAGACACAGTGCCTCGTCTTTTCTCTTCTGTATGATATTTGTTTTAATGTGCTTATCACTGCATTTACTGAACATCTTCTAGCTGTAAATATTTTCTCTCAGCTGGTCTCTAGGAACATAAAAGCCTATATTTTACTCTTGGTTTAGGAGAAGAGAGTATTAATTAGTTTGATTTCTTTTTTCTTGACTTTGGATCTGCTCTGTATTTAACATGTATGTTGTCAAATAGTAATGATATCAAAAAGCAAAATACAAGCATTGACCCTGCCCTTGAAACAGAAGCTGACAATGATAGTACTGACGCTAGCTAGCATTAAGTATTTTTGTACACAGTACAATAAGCAAGCAAACACAATAAATAAATAAACCTTCTGATCCTCCCTGCCTTATTGTCACTTTCTGGCTCACGTGTCATACAGACACCCAATACTTTTTTTCAGCACATGTATTGCATCTTGAAAAATAAATAAAGAAAAAAGACCATATACCTCTCACTCATCCCAAAGCACTGAACTTTGGTGGTAATGGCAACTAAACTTCCTATTTTAGTAGATTCATACTAAGATGTACTTATCCTTAGAAGTTCCAGGCACTCATTTTGTGTAAAATTGTTCTAATGTAACAGGGAATACAATTGGAAAAGTTTAACACCTGTTCAGCAAAAACTTGATATGGTTTATGAAATAAAAGACCACCAGATGTTACATAGATCCATATTCCCAAGTATATAATCTTCTATTTAACCATAAAAGAAACAGTTGATTGTAATCAGACGCCTTCCAGCACTGCCTGTGCAGCTGTGGTATTTCAAGAGCAGAAGTTACTTCAGTGACACTGGAAATTATCTCAAGGTAAAATTTAATTAATTAATGCTGTTTTCTCTTAATTTCTCCTGCCTTTGTTTTTGCATGAGTCTTCTGGAAGATAAGGATAAAGAAGGAAAATATCAGCTTTTTCTACAAAATAAATCTCCTAAAGACTGAAAATAATATGTAGGAGAACTAAAAAGAAAGTATAAGAAAATGAAAAAAGTTGTATATTGTTCTTACTACTTTATGTCCAAAAAATGGCTAAGTAATACTCACTCCTGCAGAATTGTGGGCCTCTGTGGGCAGAAGGAGCCTTTAACCCATCACAAACTGGATGTGTACTCTCTACCAGAATTACACAAGCACAGGGGCTGTTCTGGATATTAATGATCTTTTGTTTATCCTGGACTGGGTGGAACATATGAAGTACAGAAGGCCCACAAATTGCTTATATTAAAAATAAATGTTCATTAAAAAAGGGAACTGAACAATAGTGATTGGAAGTGGAGCTTAGATCTTCCAAAGGAGAATTTTCATTATCATACCCCAAGAGCAAGGTTATATGCAGCTATCTAAGCACCTTGGGCCATTGAAATGAAAAGTATTTTTTTTCTCAGAGGAATCAGGACTGGTCCACCCATTGAAACCTAGTTTCTATGCTCAGAGATGGTATTTTAACTGACTTGAAATATAGCTTCTCCTTTACTTCATTTGCAGTATATCTGAACAATGAGGTATTTTTTTTGGTCACAAGTTTTGTCATTTCCTTCAAAAACGTGGTTCTTGTGTTATATTTAACAACATGAAAACATTCCCATTTCATTTTTGAAGGTGTAAAAATGCTGGAATATCAACTTTTTTGCCTTACTATTTAATCATGTGTCATTTAGAAGTTTTATTTAAAGCTATTTCAGGAAAGACATTTGTAGAGAAGTTTCTCTTATGTTACTTTGCATATAATCTGTTCTAAAAAAATAAAAATTTATATCAAATACAGTAATTAACAACCTCACTCAAGCAGTCAATCTTCCCACACATTATCACAACCAACACCATCATGAAGCTTAATCTATTTCAGGGGGAATTTACATTCTGCTTTTAATTTGTTTTTGTTGCCCATAAAACAGTCTGAAGTGGTTAACCCTGACTGTCCACAACTTCCTAGAGTAGGGAAGTGATGGTGCCTCTGTACTCGGCAGTGGTGAGGCCTCACCTCGAGTACTGTGTTCAGTTCTGGGCCCCTCACTACAGGAAGGACATTGAGCTGCTGGACCGTGTCCAGAGGAGAGCCACCAAGCTGGTGGGGGGTCTAGAGAACAACTCATATGAGGAGAGGCTGAGGGAACTGGGCATGTTTAGTTTGGAGAAGAGGAGGCTGAGGGGAGACCTCTTTGCCCTCTACAACTACCTGAAAGGAGGTTGTAGAGAGGTGGGTGTTGGCCTCTTCTCCCAAGGGAATAATGACAGGACTAGAGGAAATGGTCTGAAGTTGGGGCAGGGGAGGTTTAGGTTAGATATTAGGAAGAATTACTTTCCTGAGAGAGTGGTCAGGCACTGGAACAGCCTGCCCAGGGAGGTGGTGGAGTCACCATCCCTGGAGGCATTTAAGGAACGTGTAGGTGTGGCACTTCAGGGCATGCTCTAGTGCCCAAGATTGTTGGTTTGTTTCTGTTTGTGGGTGGGTGTGGTGTGTGGTTGTGGGTGTTTGTTTTGGTGGTGGTTTTTGTTTTTTTGGTTTTGGTGTTTTGTTTTTGTTTTTTTTTATTGGTTGGACTCGATGATCTCAAAGGTCCCATCCAACCAAAAATATTCTGTGATTCTGTGATTCTATGACTTCTGCAATATTGCAGTCCGTAGGCTGGACCAAATTTCACTGAACTCAACAGGGTATTTACTATTTCCTTAAGCTTTGAGTCCTGCCTAAAATGGGAGAGAAGCAGATAACACAAGCAATTTCCCTCTTTTCCCCTACTGCTTCCTTTCTTTTTGCTACACAGTTCAGAGCTATGCAGCATCTTAGATGACCTGTACAGCTGTGTTTCATCTTTCTGCTGAAGAGGCAAGTTAGGACTCAATAAGCAGCAAACTCACTCTGAGCCTCCTCAGCTGAAAACTCAGAGATCTATCATTTTCATTGGCAACAGCATATGGTCAGCACTGCACATGTTTTATAGTGGTATTAACATACATTCATCTTGGTTTTGCCAATAAAGAGGTAAATAAGAATTATTTGAATTGCATATACAAGTCTTGAATTCTTTTAATTCGTATTATTCATTACTGCAGGCATGTACTTACCACAACTAACAAAGCCCATTTTACTTGTATTTATTTAATAGTTTGAATCTTCAAAGATGGAAAAAAATGCGACTATCAGACACTGAATATGTTCAGCAGGGCAAGAATTCCTCTTCTCCTTACTGCTGCTTTATACAGGAGAAAATTACTTAGAGAAGAGAAAACTTTCTCCTTTTCAAAGCTGTCTATTGTTACTTGTTGCAGGAAATTATTCCACTAGGATCTTTTTTGGTTAGATGTCTAGGTTGAATTTTGTGTCCAACCCCCAAAGCGTTAATTTTATCCTATGTTTCACTTCTCTAGGCAGAAGGTAGTTCTAACTCTACTTTTCTGTTTAAGACATTCTGAAAGACGTGGCCAGTACCACCTTATCAGAATATGAGATCAAAAGATACTGCTGTTGTATAGATGCAAAAACTTCTGCTATAATTTGCTCTCACTGTGACCAGGGCAGATATGCCTCTTTAAAACTGTAACTTGCCTTTCTTTCTGACATTGGGATACAGACTATCAAAAGACAGTATGTATTACTTTCCTCAAGTGATCCTCAGTAGCTATGAGAAAAGATTCTCTTTTAATGAGTTAAACCCAGTTGTTGTGTCTATTTGTTATATTTAACAATAACTAAAAAGCAGAATCAAGTTCCTCAGAGATTTTGAAATCAGTAGTATTGAGATCATACTGTATTTGAAACATATTCTACATTTCTCTTTTTATTTCTATTTGTTAAACACTAGGCATTGACCCCATCTATATGTTACTGTAACTCAATAAACAGTAAGTGAACCTAAACAAATTTCTGTATACTAGCTGTTGGCTTAAAACCAGGAAGTTCAAAAGGATTTTTAAAAGAAGATGTTTGGCTCCCAGCCAGTTAGATTTACGTCACTGGTGTCATGTTTGTAAAGTGCAGGTAAGGCACAAGGGTTTGAGACTTTTGCTGTTACTATGGGGTCATCACTTCTCTGGTACTGAGCAACATGACAGCTAGGATCAAATGCCAGGGAAGCTGGGAATGAAAATCTAGCTGAATACAGTGGAAAACACCTAATGCGATAGCCAGATGCATAGGGATCCTAAATTGACACCATAAAAACCAGGTTAAGCAGAACTTCAACACTCAACCTTGCTTCAAGCTCTGGTTAAGGGATTTTTAGCCCTGTGGCAAAACACTAATCACAATCTTTTTAAAAATCTTACTGCTGTGAACACAACCAAAAATTGAGCTGGAACAATATACAATAGATGTCTTCAAAATATCTGATCCTACTCTTCACTGCCACAATTTTGGGTTTTTCAATAATAGGATGGCCTACACAGCACCAGGTTTGCTGGCGTCAGATGAGATTCACCTTTCTGAAAGGGGCAAGAGGGTCTTTGCTCACAACCTGGCGGAGCTCATTGACAGAGCTTTAAACTAGGCTTGAAGGCGGAAGGGGACCTGTGACAAGCTGTGGGATGACACGCCAAAGTTAGAGGGCCAGGGTGCTAGTGAGGGCCCTCAGCCTGTTTCTCTGAGACATGCCGGTTACACTGCAGCACACTTGAAGTCTTATGGACATGAGGCAGGAGCTCCTGCGGTAATAGGAGCCAACAGGGAAATTCCAGTTAAATACCCCAAAGGGATTATGGGATTTTCTTCTAAGAAGGTGATATGGCTGACAGCCCAGCTGAAATGCCTCTACACCAATGCATGCAGGGGAAGCTGGAAGCCACTGTGATGCTAGAAAGCTACAACCTAGTTGCCATTACTGAAACCTGCTGGGATGAGTCCCATGACCGGAGTGCAGCTATTGATGGTTACAGGCTGTTCACAAGGGACAAATGAGGAAGGAGGGGCAGATCTATGTGTTGCCCTTTACATCAAGAAATAGATAGAGTGTGAAGAGCTGCCTCTGAAGAATAGCCATGAGCAGGTTGAAAGCTGGGTAAGAATAAGAAACCAAGGCAAAAAATAAAACCTCGTGGTTGGTGTCAATCACAGGCCACTTGATCAAGAGGAACCTATTGATAAAGCCTACTTATTCCAGGTACAGAATGTATCATTCTTGCAGGCTCTCATCTTGTCCCACAGCAGGACTTACACCGCCCAGACATCTGCTGGAAGAGTGGCATGGCGAGCTGTAGGCAATCCAGGAGACTCCTGGAATGCATTGAAGGTAACTTCTTAAACCAGGTAATAGACAGCCCCACTAGAGAGGATGCCATACTGGACCTGGTGGTCACCAATGCGAGTGAGATAATTAGTGACATCAAGATTGGAGGCAGCCTGGGCTGCAGTGATCACGCACTTGTGGAGTTCACAGTTTTGAGGTATGTGGGTCAGGTGAGGAGTAAAGTCAGGACCCTGAACTTTAGGAAAGCAAACTTCCAGTTCTTCAAGGAGTTAGTCCATAGCATCCCCTGGGAAACTGCCCTCAGGGACAAGGGAGCAGAACAGACCTGGCAGATCTTTATAGGACGCTTTCCATAGAGTACAAGAGCTCTTGATCCTCAGGTATAAGAAATCAGGAAAGGAAGGCAAGGGACCAGCATGGCTAAGTCAAGACCTGCTGGTCAAAATAAAGGGCAAGAAAGAGATGCACAGGCAGTGGAAGCAGGGAGAGGTGTCCTGGGAAGAGTACAGGGATGCTGCCTGCTTGTGTAGGGGTGGGATCAGGAAGGCCAAGGCGTGGATGGGGCTGAATGTGGCAAGGGATGCAAAGAGTAATAAGAAGGGCTTCTACAGATATGTCAACGAGAAAACAAAGGTCAAAGAAAGTGTATCTATCCTGATAAGCAAGACTGGCAAGCTGGTAACAACGGACAAAGAGAAAGTGGAAGTACTCAAGAACTTTTTGCTTTGGCCTTCACTGGTAACCTCTTTCCCACACCTCTCGAGTAGATGGACTACAAGACAGGGACGGGGGGAACAAAATACCCCCCACTGTAAGAGAAGATTGGGTTTGTGACTACCTGAGGAACCTGAACATACAGAAGGCTATGGGACCTGATGAGATGCATCTCAGACTCCTGAGGGAATTGGCTGATGTATTTGCCAAGCCACTCTCCATGATATTTGAAAAGTCATAGCAGTCAGGCAAAGCCCCCAGTGACTGGAAAAGGGAAATATTGCACCTATTTCTAAAAAGGGTAGAAAGGAGGACCCTTGGAACTACTGACCTCTCAGCCTCACCTCTGTGCCTGGGAAGGTCCTGTGAAGATGGAACAGATACCCCTGGAAGCTATGCTAAGGCACATGGAGGTCATTCGAAACAGCCATCATGGCTTCACCAGGGGCAAGTTCTGGCTGACCAGCCTAATGCACTTCTATGGTGGAGTGACCACATCAGTGGACAAGCGTAGAGCTACAGATGTCATCTATCTGGACTTCTTTAAGGCCTTTGTCATGGTCCCTCACAACATCCTTCTCTCTAAATTGCAGAGAAGTGGATTTGATGGATGGACTATTTAGGTGGATGAGAAACTAGTTGTATGGTTGTATTCAGAGGTTATTGGTCAATGTCTCAATGTCCAGATGGAGATCAGTGACAATTGGTGTCCCTGAGGGGTCAATAATGGGACCAGTATTGTTTAATATCTTCATCAGTGACGTAGACAGTGGGATTGAGTGCCCCCTCAGCAAGTTTGCAGACAACACCAAGCTGAGTGGTGCAGTTGACATGCCTGAGGGATGGGATGCCATCCAGAGGAACCTGGGGAGACTTGAGAAATGGGCCCATGTGAACCTCATGAGGGTCAATAAAACCGAGTGCAGGGTCCTGCACCGGGGTCAGGGCAAGCCTTGGTATTAATACGGGCTGGGGGATGAAGAGATTGAGAGCAGCCCTGAGGAGGACTTGGGAGTATTGGTGGATGAAAAGCTGGACATGAGCCAGCAATGTGTGCTCGGAGCCCAGAAAGCCAACCATATCCTGGGCTGCGTCAGAAGAAGCATGGGCAGCAGATCAAGGGGGTAATTCTGCCCCTCTGTTCTGCTCTGGTGAAACTTGACCTGGAGTACTGCATCAGCTCTTGAGCCCTCAGCACAGGAAAGACATGGACCTCTTGGAGCGAGTCCAGGGGAGGGCCACAAAAATGAAGAGAGGGCTGGAGCACCTCTGCTATGAGCAGAGGCTGAGAGAGTTGAGATTGCTCATTCTGGAGAAGAGATGGCTCCGGGGAGACCTTATTGTGGCCTTTCAGTATTTAGATGGGACTTATAAGAAAGATGGGGCCAGACTTTTTAATAGGGCCTGTTGTGACAGGACAAGTATTAATGGTTTTAAACTAAAAGCAATAGATTCAGACTACATATAAGGAAGAATTTTTTTACAATATGAGGGTGGTGAAACACCGCAACAGATTGCCAGGAGAGGTGGTAGATGTGCCATCCCTGGAAGCATTCAAGGTGGGGTTGGATGGGGCTCCAAGCAACCTGATCTAGTTGAAGATTTCCATGCTTATTGCAGGGGTAGTTGGACAAGATGACCTTTAAAGGCCCATTCCAACCCAATCTATTCTATAATTCTAAGATTTTATGGAATCATGGGTACTAGTACCATGTAAATCAACAGTAGTGATACCCAGCATAGTTGTAAACGTGTTTGGTTGAAAGGAAAAGAAACTAGCAAATGCAAGAATAAAACTGTCTTTCACTTTGTTTATCCATTTCATACAAGTTTATATCATTCAAATGACACATAATTAGTAAAAAAACACAGAGTTAATGTGCAAATAAGTAATATCTAAAGTTAGTTTTCAATGAACTTGGCAACAATATATTCATTACTGAATTGAACAACTGACTGATGTAGTCACCTCTGATGGTAAATGTTCTACAGAATATAGCCAAGGTAACAAATTTCAGTAATATCTACACCTTCTTTATACTTCTTCCTAATTAGATGATTAATGAGACTGATTTATGTTCACTTTAACGTGCCTCCTGGCAGCTCTTTTTATTAGCTGAACTATAAAAATATTTCTATCTATAGGATCATGTAATTCTCTGTAATATATGCTTCCCAGTCTGTGTTCCATTGCACTTCAATGAAGTTTCTCTTCCAAACAAGAGAGGAAGGAGTTAATAAATGTACTTTAAAGTAAGAAAACCAACTGAATATATTTTGGGAAGGATCAGGACCTGGCAGGAAAAGTCAGGTGGCTGTGTCTCCTTAGGAAGCTATTCCTCCCAAAGAAGAGTTTGGGTTTTAGAAGCACTTGGTGCTGAAAAAGAATTTTCTCTGTGTGATGCTTGGGCCTGTGGTACAGAGTTGTGAGCTGAGAGAGACCCTGGGCTGAGCTTGGAAGGGTGAGGTGTCACCTTGAGTACCAGTGATGTTTGTGGTTGCTCATTCTAAAGCCTGGTAATGACAGAGTTTAGGACTACATCAGTGGAAAGCTTTTAGGAAGTGAATCCTCTTGAGTTGCATAAGCCTTACTATTTGGGCTAGGATTGTTGAAGCAAAACTACAGAAGCAGCTCTAGCAGACTTAATGATGGCTTTATGCCCCACAGAGTGTGACGACTCCATACTAAGAAAAATGATTTTGCTACAAGTAGCTTAAGAAAAACTGACCTTGGTCTAAGGACATGTCTGTACAAGTTTTATAAGTACATTTTAAATGTGGCTGAAAAATGATTCTTTAAAATAAAAATCTTTTCCAATCTGTCGTATGGACCGTCTTAGAAATCTTCTTTATGAAATCAAGTTTTCATGAAGGTAAAGAGATTACTTTGGAACTGAAGCAATAGGAAATAGGAAAAGATCCTGGGATCAATGAAAGCAGTCTGCCTACCATGCACAGGTAACTGCGCAATAGATACTTACTTCAGGAAGATTCAAAGAATTTGTACACTGTTGTGTAATATAAAATCTTTACGAAATCCTGTACTGAATTTAAGATACAGTAATCAGGTGAAGGACTAATTGTCAGTTCAGCTTTTACACTCCATAAAGTGTTCATATTCTGTGCCTTCTCTATGGTCCTGTAGCAATCTAAAATAAGCATTTTCACTTATGAAACCTGAATTTTACCCTGGACTTAACAGAAGATGTTAATGTAGTGATTTTTAAGCTGATCTTTAGCTGATTAAAAGACTTCTCAGTGAACGGTTTCAAAATGAAGAGGAGATAGAAACCACTTCCACCCCCAAATTCTTCAGTACTTAAAAATTTACAAAGTCTTCAGTTAAATCTTATGAGGCTAAGCATTATAAAAGAATGTACTCAATGATGCATACTTCTAATTAAAGGAATAATGAAATGTAGCACATAACTCCTATGATAACCTGATAATCTCCACTGCAGTTTAATGCTTTTTATCCCACAGATCCTAATGAACTCTTAATAATTTTGGCCACCTGCCCTGGAGGCTGATCTGGAGAAGGAGTGACAAAGAACCCTCTCCTTTCTGACTTCTTCCCACCAACACAAATGGTTTTGTCAGCATGGTGAGAATTGTAGCCAGCCCTTAGCTAAACACAAATTAGCCACAGCTTTAGCAAGTCTCCTCTGGAGTCTTCCTGTAAAAGAATAAATTTATTTCTTTGTATCTCAGAATTTGTGGCAAGATACTCTTCTAGGTGGAATAGGCGCTGACTATAACCCTCCAGCATTTGGATGGGGTTTTTTTCATGATGAAAAGAGTAGGTGATAGTGGGTAATTCCCAAATTATTAATGATAATATTTTACTAGTCAGGTGAGCTCCTGCTGCAACTGAGCCATGTCTGGGAATGTTTTTACGTGGGCTTTCTTAGGCACTGCTAAAAATTAGGGGAAATCAAACCTGCAGCTCCTTCCCAGTATAAATTTCTTATGATGTTGTGCTTTCCTGAGGAAGGATTAAAGTGGGACTAGCATGACAAATATTTCCCTGAAGAAAATTTTCTTCCCTTTTGCAGTTAATCGTTAATTCACTTGCGGACCAGTATCAGGTATTCTATGAAGTCATGTCTTCTTCTAAATTAAGTACTTCCACTGGGGTGGTTTACTATCTGGTTAAATAATTCCCCTTCAAGTATTTTACTGTGAGATATATATAGTTTCAGATGAAATTGTACTTAAGTAATTTTGTTGTAATTTATTGTGGCTACTCCTCACATATATTTAAAACTTACCATTATTACTATGCTTCCCAGATCTCTCTTTTTTTTTTGTCTTTTTTTTTTTTTTTTTTTCTCTCAGAAAATTCCAGGGCTATCGAAATATTAGGATAATTTCTCTGTGTGGGTGAAAAATATATGAGATGATGGCATCTGCCACTTTGTAGTGGTAGGAGGAAGTAGAGGAAAGAACTTCTACCAATTTCTATGATAGGCTTACAATGGAGTTGTGCAAGATGAAACTAATTAGCAATAAAAAGCCTCCTACAATGTAGTGTGCAAAAGGGCACTCCACCTCATATTGGCTGCAGCGCTGCTCCAAACCACATACTCCCTTGGGCAATTATTCAATCACACTCTCTGAGAGTACTCTTCATTTGAATCTTTTTCTTGATCATGTACTTAATCTCACCTACACATTTTTTTTAATGTATATGTCTTTGCTGATTCTTTTAATTATAAAAAAAAACCTTAAAAAATATCACTTTCAGATCTCTTTTGTATTTTTTAGATATTGCCTCTAAGCTGTTTTCCCAGTTTCTCAGTTCCTTCTATTTTTCAGTTATTATATTTTAAAATTCAAATGTGAAAAATCCTTACAAACCTGTGGCATAATATGATTTTCATCCTAAAGAAAAATGATAAAAGCTAACTTCAATCTGTAAAGTAAAATTTCTGCTTTAAAAAACAGGTGGAAGCAAAAGGGCAGAATGACACAAGTTTAAATATATTTGAGTACAAACATTTAAAAAAAATTTGAATATAATAGGATCTAAATAACTATTTTCGTACTTGTTCTTAGACATCAAGTTTCCTTGCCCATTTTAGGAATATATGCTCTCCTGTATACAATCCTTACAGGATTATATATCCTTTTATATATATATCTCTTTACAGGATATTGTTGATAGAATTCTTTTAATGTTAAGTCTACTCGAACTATTGAACTGAGCTCTTTTTCTTTCCCCACAGACTGAATTTGTTGGAATGACACTGAACTGACCCTTGAGATAAACAAGGGAGATGATAATTAGGAGTAATCATAATAATAAAATTTATTTCCGATATCTTTTAGTTTCTTTCTCAAGAAATTCCTGAGACATCATATCTTTTTAACTAGCTCATCTGCCTATAAACTTGCAGCGACTTTCAATTTCAGCGAAAAAAATAAATCCTTCTACTATTCAACCACATTGTTCCGAAATGCTGTTTATTGTGGCTTAATTAGTTTTAGTGCTTCCTATTCTACACTGTTCTTTGGAACTTATCTAATCATAAAGTTTCAGATTTTAATGTAAAATAAGTTACCTGTTTGTTGAATACAAAAGAAAAATCTGTGTTGTCTCATAATAAGAATGGCACATTAAGGGCTCCTGGAACTTCTTACAATAAAAATCTGCTTTATTTTCATTATAACCTTGCCAAACTGTCAAAGCTAGTGTTTAAATATATGTTTGGGCTGCCTGATTGGCTCAGGCTGATTCTCTCTGTTTCCTTCTCTGGTCTTTGCCTTTCCAGTGCACAAAGAAGGTTTTTCCTGGCGTGGTTTACAGAATCACAGAATCACAGAATATTTTTAGTTGGATGGGACCTTTGAGATCATCGAGTCCAACCAATAAAAAAAAAACCAAACCAAAAAAAATCCCCCAAAATCCCAGAACACCAAAACCAAAACCAAACCAAAACAAACACCCACAACCACACACCACACCCACCCACAAACAGAAACAAACCAACAATCTTGGGCACTAGAGCATGCCCTGAAGTGCCACGCCTACACGTTCCTTAAATGCCTCCAGGGATGGTGACTCCACCACCTCCCTGGGCAGGCTGTTCCAGTGCCTGACCACTCTCTCAGGAAAGTAATTCTTCCTAATATCTAACCTAAACCTCCCCTGCCCCAACTTCAGACCATTTCCTCTAGTCCTGTCATTATTCCCTTGGGAGAAGAGGCCAACACCCACCTCTCTACAACCTCCTTTCAGGTAGTTGTAGAGGGCAAAGAGGTCTCCCCTCAGCCTCCTCTTCTCCAAACTAAACGTGCCAAGTTCCCTCAGCCTCTCCTCATATGAGTTGTTCTCTAGACCCCCCACCAGCTTGGTGGCTCTCCTCTGGACATGCTCCAGCAGCTCAACGTCCTTCTTGTAGTGAGGGGCCCAGAACTGAACACAGTACTCGAGGTGAGGCCTCACCACTGCCGAGTACAGAGGCACCATCACTTCCCTACTCCTGCTGGCCACGCTATTCCTGATACAGGCCAGGATACCGTTGGCTTTCTTGGCCACCTGGGCACACTGCTGGCTCATGTTAAGCCGGCTGTCCACCAATACCCCCAGGTCCTTTTCTGCTGGGCAGCTTTCCAGCCACTCTTCCCCAAGCCTGTCGCGTTGCCTGGGGTTGTTGTGACCGAAATGCAGGAGCCGGCACTTGGCCTTATTAAACCTCATCCCATTGGCTTTGGCCCATTGATCCAACCTGTCCAGATCCCTCTGTAGAGCCTTCCGACCCTCAAGCAGATCAACACTCCCACCTAGTTTGGTGTCATCTGCAAACTTATTGAGGGTGCACTCAATTCCCTTATCCAGATCATCAGTAAAGATATTAAACAAGACCAGCACCAAAACTGAGCCCTGAGGGACACCACTGGTGACCAGCCGCCAACTGGATTTCACCCCATTAATTACAACTCTCTGGGCACGGCCATCCAGCCAGTTTTTTACCCAGTGAAGAGTACACTTGCCTATGCCATGATTCGCCAGCTTCTCCCAGAGAACGCTGTGGGGGACGGTGTCAAAGGCCTTACCAAAGCCCAGGTAGACAACGTCCACAGCCTTCCCCACATCGAGAAGGTGGGTCACATGGTCATAGAAAGAGATCAAGTTGGTTAAGCAGGACTTCCCTTTCATAAACCCATGCTGGCTGGCCCTGATCCCTCAGCTTCCCTGCACTTGCTGTGAGAGCTCACTCAAGATGATCCTCTCCATGATGTTTCCTGGTACCAAGGTCAGACTGACAGGCCTATAGCTTCCCGGATCATCCTTCTGGCCCTTCTTGTAGATGGGCGTCACATTGGCCACCCTCCAGTCATCTGGTACCTCTCCTGTTGACCAGGATTGTTGATAGATGATGGAGAGAGGCTTGGTGAGCTCTCCCGCCAGCTCTCTGAGTACCCTTGGGTGAATCCCATCCAGCCCCATGAACTTATGCGTGTCCAGGTGCATAAGCAAATAATTAACTACTTCCTCCTGGATTACTGGGGGGTTGTTCTGCTCTCCATCCTTATCTTCCAGCCCAGGAGGCTGTACACCCTGGGGGTAGCTGGTCCGACTATTGAAGACAGAGGCAAAGAAGGCATTAAGTATCTCAGCCTTCTCCTTGTCCTTGGCCGCAATGTTTCCCCCCGCATCCAGTAAGGGATGGAGGTTCTCCCTGACTCTCTTTTTGTTGATGTATTTATAAAAACTTTTTTTGTTGTCCCTTATATTAATGGTCAGGTTGAGTTCCAGCTGGGCTTTTGCCTTCCTGATTTTTTTTCTGTATAACCTAACAAGATCTCTGTACTCTTCCTGAGTTGCCTGTCCCTTCTTCCAAAGGTGATAAAGCTTCCTTTTTTCCCTAAGTCCCATCAAAAGCTCTTTGTTCATCCAGGCCGGCCATTTTCCCCTCCCTTTAATTTTGCGCCTCATGGGGACAGCCTGCTCCTGGGCCTTTAGGATTTCCTTCTTGAAAAGCGTCCAGCCTTCCCGGACCCCTTTGCCCCGCAGAATTATCTCCCAAAGGACCTTCCCAACCAGGGTTCTAAACAGGCTAAAGTCCACCCTCTGGAAGTCCAAGGTGGAGGTTTTGCTAACCCCCTTCCTTACCTCACTAAGAATTGAAAACTTGACTATTTCATGGTCGCTAAGACCAAGATGGCCTCCGACCTCCACATCTCCCACTAGTCCTTCTTTGTTTGTGAAAAGTAGGTCTAGCGAGGCACCTTCCCTGTTAGGCTCTCCTACCAGTTGTGTCAGGAAGTTATCTTCCATACACTCAAGGAACCTCCTAGACTGCCTGCTCTCTGCTGTGTTATATTTCCAGCAGATATCTGGTAGTTTGAAGTCCCCAACCAGAACAAGGGCTGGTGATTGTGAGACTTCAGCCAGCCTCTTACAGAATACTTCATCAACCTGCTCATCCTGGTTGGGTGGTCTATAGCAGACTCCCAACACAAAATCCCCCTTGTTAGCCTTCCCCTTCATCCTTACCCATAAACACTCAACTTCATTGTCACTGGAATCTAGCTCTGTACAGTCAAAACACTCCCGAATGTACAGAGCCACACCCCCGCCTCTCCTCCCTTGCCTGTTCCTTCTGAAGAGCTTATAGCCACTCATCTCAGTATTTCAGTCGTGACTGTCATCCCACCACATTTCCGTGATGGCGACTATGTCATAGCTGTCCTGCTGCACCATGGCTTCCAGCTCATCCTGTTTGTTGCCCATGCTACATGCATTAGCGTAATGCACTTGAGCTGGGCTCCCAATTTCACCCCCATCCTTGGCCCTTTACCTCCAGGCTCATTACCAGTGGGCCTGGTTTTATCCCCTTCCCCCTCCACCTCTAGTTTAAAGCTCTGTCCATGAGCTTTGTTAACTCCTGGCCTAGTACCCTTTTCCCCTTTCGGGATAGGGTTTTCCCATTGTTCGTAATCAGATATTTCTAAACCCAACCTTTATACCCAACCTTTAGAGAAGGACCTCAGTATAGTCAATGATATATCAGATATATCTGTTTTACTTGCTTCCTCAACCCACAGAATGTTTTTATTATCAACTCAGATCTTTAAGGAAGCACTTACGGGAGGGAGGAATCGCATTTTATACATGCTTTATAGAAACTCTCGGGAAAAAACCCTTCAAAAACTACAAATACTATTTTTACAGATTATGAAACATGGATTTATACAAGTCTTCTCCTGAAGCTGTTTTTTTTTTCTGCTGCTATGATTTGGAGAATGTTTCCTAAGCTCCTAAAATCTCATGCTGATTAACATAATAAAGAAAAAGGACTCTATTGTTGTGTACCTGTGTGAACCCTCTGGAAGAGAATACACTAGCTGGGAATCCAACCACACCTCAGCTAACAGCTGGTATCTGTAGTATATTTGGGGGTGCTTCAAATATTGAAGGGTGGCCACTTACTAATTGCAGTATTCATAATTCTAGTTCAGAGACAAAAATCTTGTGATTCAGAAGGCCACAATCCTGCTCAAAACCTGTACTAATCTGGGCAGGATGCTCTAGGCTGTAATTAACACCTTAATTTATTGCACTAAAACCTCACTGTTTAGAAGTAGTCAATCAAGAGGAAATACCAGGGTTAAGTATGACTGTTTAGTCTTAATGTATTTCCATTTGTATACCACAGTCTTTAACTACAAACTGTTTTTTTTCAGATGGTAGCTTTATTTGGAGCATAGAAAAGACAAAATGTGATAGTTAATGAGCACCTAAATACCGATTTAGCCTCACTGTCTTAAAGTATGATGCCATGTTTTCTGTGCTAACTTTTCAGTGGGCTCATCTGCCAACAGGATTCACAAACATTTGTGTTCTCTTAGACATGTGAAAAGGGACATTGTGCCCCTTACACAATTTTAAGATTAGAAATTGAGACCAAGAGTTTAAGATCTCTTTAGTATTTGCTAAATTTGGATGCTGCGATTTGAGCCAACCAGGACCTGACAACGTCACAAAATCTTTCCCACATTTGAATCAGAGCTTATAGTGTTTTCATCATCTCAGCACTTCAGAAGTTCAAGTTACACCTACCCAAGTCAGGCATTAAGAAAAAGTAACCCACAGCTACTGACAACTTGAGCAGAATGTCATGGATGTGATTTGCTTAAACTGACCATTTTTCCCTCTTGAGAACTTCTCTCCCATTCACTGTACATCTTTCAAATTCTTAAAAAAAAAAAAAAAAAAAAAAGAAGAAAGTATTCTTTAATACATATATTGGATCATTTCCAAAAGAGGTTTGTGTTGTGGACTGAATGAATTGGAATTCTATTCTTCTGTACCTTATACATTGTAACATAACTACAATGCAGTTAGTCTACCAGTGTACCTCCTGTTCAGCTATACGCAACAACACACTGACAGCCAACCATTTTGCACATAGAGATTTAATGGTCCTTTGCAGATGAATATTTTTATTGCTGATCTTGTGAGAATCAAATGAGCAAATCTTTGTTGAGCTAGTAACATCTTATGGAGATGTGGAGATTTATCTGTGGATTTCTTCTTTGATGTTTGGCCTGGCAATGATAACTACCTATATGATTCCAGTGTGGACAGATTATGAACATGGGCTTTCTAGTTAATTTACTGAGTTGAAGAACTAGACTTGAAGATAGCTTTACTAGCTCTCATTACCCTGTAGTCATATTTGGAGCTTCACTGCAGATGTAATGAGAGAAGATGGCTGATACAAATCCTTCTGTATAGCAAATAAATGGTTAATGTTAGCATCAAGTCAGAAATAGAAGACCAAAGTGACACATCCTATTCCTCCAGGTCCTCTGAATGATCCCTTAGAGGACATCATAATGTCCTAACGTTTGCCCCACACCTCCTAAATGTTCTGTTAATACTTGCTCTGTTAATATTAGCAAAAAGTATTCTCACTTTTCTATTTTGGCTTTGATTCCTTGGTAAGTTTTCTTTCAAGATGAGTAGGAGGCTTTTGCATGGTTTCTGAATCATGTTTGTAGCATGCAAAGGGGACAAGGCATATGTCCTTGTTTGAGGTAAATCTCTTTATCTCTCCTCCTTCTCTCCTTGGAGCGAGAGGTGGGGGAGCGCATCTGTAGTCTGTCACTGGCCAGTCTGGCCTAAACCATAACAACGTTGTACAGCTTTGTTGATTTACTAGAGAGTAAAAAGTCATATTCAAAATAGTGGCTGAGGTTATAGGCTGAACTGAAGGTCTTCCCAACAGGCAAAATTTGCTGCCCTGAGAAGAAGGACCCAGGGAAAGAGACAAACTGAGCAGGGAACCTTGGAGTGTCTTGCTTTCAGCTGCTGCCTGAAAAGGTGAGGCAAATGCTGGTGACAGAAAAAGTTATAAGAAGTGTTCAATATACCTTGACTCCTCTATTAGCAGCAATAACAAAAAAGCAACAGGGTTAAAGGCAAAGTCATTTACTGCTCTTCTGCAGTCTGCTTCCCTAGTTAGGATCTAGGTGCAAGTCTGGCAAGATGCTGATTCCAACACATAAAAGGGACTTCAGTTGTTCTAGTCTGAATTTGTATAATTCACTGATTACTGAGGTGGCTCTTTAAGTTTGCTCAATTGTCTGCCTGCTTTCAAGAAGCTGAAAGCTCTTTGTGGGCATGGACATACACATGGTTATGTACATTCTATATGCACATCTAGGCTATCATGATTAAAAGGCCAACATTTTATTTTGTTCTGGGAGAATCTTTTTAATGTCTAACTATAACATCTTCTTGTAGTTCATAGATAAATTTTCTTCATCTAGGAATATTAAATACAATTTTCTAGATTTAAAAGAAAATTTCAGGCTTCATATTTGAATCCTGGTTTGACCTCCACCACTCTCAGATTAGTGAATACTTCCCTTGTAAGAATCCACTTGAATATACAGATAATGATAATGGCATTTCAAAATCAAGTATCTTTTGTTTAAGACACTGCCTGTTGCTGATGATCCATTTGTAGTGCATGCCACATACTGATTCTCTTATAATGAGCTGGAAGGAAAGCTACAGGACTAGCCATTAAAGAATACTGTAGACTAGCTAAGTAACACTCTTTTTTCCCCCATGAACCTCCTAAAATTCTAAAGCTTTTCCCCTACATCTTTTTTATTCTTAAAATACTGGCTTTACTGACTGCTGTTGATTGAATATGTATCACAGCTGCAAACGGGATAACTAAATTGGAAGCTGACCATTGGTTTTGAATGTAAGCTGTTAGCTGATGGGTCAGGTAAAACTGACTCTTCTGTATACAATTGTTAGTAGCTGTGGGGGATCTAGATGAAACCTTGTTGTGATTTTACTGCAAAATAAAATTATTGAAAAGAGAATTGGTTCTATTTTACTTCAAACCAGGATATTCCTTTGGTATTTTACTGAGATCATTGGCAGAAAGGAAGCTTCTACGAGGAAAACCACATAACATAGAGTATTTCCCTGAGAGAGCTGAGGGAGACGGTAGTTAAAATCTAAAAAGCATATTTGTTAAAAAACAAGTAACAAATATTCTGCAACCTTTATCAAATGCCATTATCAGATAAGGTAGCTCTTTGGTAATAGCAAAATGTGAAAAGAAGTGCATTTTCCTGAGAGCATTAATTTTCTGAATTTAAATAAGTTCTCTGTTAATTCAATGTTTATATGTTTGTCTAAGCTTAAGCATGTTATATAATTTTTTTTTAACTTTATTTCTGAGAAATGAAGACTTAAAAATTTACATATGTTCAAATGTTTCACATCTATTCCCAATTTACTGTCTTTAGTCCCTTTAGTTAGGCCCTTCCTTTCTAGTGCCTTGGTGGTGTTATGAGGAACAATTAACTTTACATCCAAAAGTAATTGGTTTCCTTAGTGACTTAAATTATGAAACTGTTCGGTGACTAAGAGGAAAGTGACATATCTGAAATTATTAGAAAGCTTGTTCTTTACAGGAAAATGTGTGTTTAAATATTTAGCTCACACCTGGCACTACTTACCTGTTTTTACTCCTGATATTGAACTCATTTAGATTCATAATTGGAAAACTGACACTGCAAAAACAACTGTACCAAACTGAGCCCATAAATGGCAGGACTTCCTGATATAACTGGTGGATGAGTCATGGCTCAATAAGGTTAAAGCTATACTACATCACAGACCCAAGGTAATTTTACCCAATCTTCCTCAAGGTCTTATTTTCAGGTAAGAGTCAATTATAAAAGGAATATATTTTCTGAAAGGAAAACCTGAGCTTTCAAAATTTTATAATGAAGAAATAGGTGAGTTTTTTAATTATTTTTATTTTATTCTCTACTTTATGGTGTAAGATAAAATGTGGGAAAAATAGTGGGCTGAAGCTCTCTCTTTTCCACTGTATTATGTGAGTTGACTTATAAAGATCCTGCATTTCTAAGCAGCAGCCAATCACTCAATGTCATTGACAAGTACATTTTTGGGGGCGTAACAAAACTTGCACTGTTTTACACTGACTCCTGATGCTGAAGAATTAAAGAATTAGTACTGTCAGGGAAATTAGCTTAATAGTGACAAGTAGTACAACTATCTCTCTGAGTTTGCGTGACTTGAGCTGTTGTCTGTCTAATATTTTGCCCACTATTATTCTTTCATGCAAGATTAAACAGACAATAGTTTTACAACACTAAGTCACTATGCTTAAGTTTACTTCTCCGTCACTGAAACTGTACTGCTCAAGCCTGAGAATCATCAGTGCTTCATATGGGCTCACATTCAGATATTTACATTTGATTCACTTATTCTGATTATCACTGAGGGGATCGATGTCCCCAGTATGCATCATAGTTATCTTCTCTTCACTGACCAGGTTCAGCTAAAATGACACATTGTGATACTGGCTGTCTTGGCCATTCAATAAATTCAGAGATTAATTCTTATAAAATGTGGTGGGGAAAAGTTATTTTCTGGTGTTAAGCACTTAACTTACAACACTTTGATAACAAGATTGATTTTTCTCACTTGCATCAGAAAATGCTAGAATTTATTCTCCAGTCTGCTTTCCCTCCTGAGAAGGATCTGCTGTTTTCACATAAATATTCAGATGGAGAGCACCTGCAATTCTAGTAATAAAAATTACCTCAGGGATATTTCTGAAATGTTGGGAAATACTGAAAACTAGGATAATAGAAGGAGGAAAGCAGTTGTGGTTGAGCTACGAGGATTATGGAATATGTGGATGAGGAGGGTCTAGGAAGTTAGAGATTATCAGGGTGGGCCCATAACAAGAGACAAAAGCATAAGCTTTTAAGGATCTAGTGGGCAATTGTTTGAAGAGGCTGAGGTCTGCCTGCTAGCAAGTTTTATTATATCTCCTGATAACACACCAAGGGCAGCTGTAGACATAATATTTACAAAACACTGCCTCCTTTGAGCAAATAACTGCATAACCCTGACACCATCCTCCTCCCTCACTCTTTTGCCTACAGTGCACCCATCTTGATGGGCATGGAAAGCCCAAACCTTAGCTGGGGCATGCGCCTCTGACATTGCTCCCAGTAACAGTCCTCCAGGTTGTACCCTGCCCAATCAACCAAATACTGCAGAGTATCCCAGGATATCTGGCAACCCAACATAGCCGAATACAATATCCCTCTGGCCCTGGACCATAACCAGAGTCAGAGGTTGAGGGTGGTGCTGAAGGGATCTGAGTGAACAGGTTTTAGCGGGGAGACATGAACAACAGTATGAATCTTGAGAGAACAGAGAAGCTGCAGCTAAAATGTGACCTCACCGAGGCCATTATTTTCCATGGGCCCAGGCAATGGTGTTCTGACTTACAAGATGGGTGCACCAAATGAACATGTTTACTGGACAATCAGGGTCTTCTTTTCCCAGCTGCTCTTGAAGAAATATATATATATGCAGCAATCAATCAGGGAGTCCAGAGGGGAAAAGACCCTAGACAAATGCTGGAGTAGCTGGGCAGTCATGGAGATGAAAATCACACTGTGCATTCAAATAGGTCTGCTGCATAGAATAGTGGATGCTACTATTGCAGGCAAATTTTGCCAGCAGGAACAGATTCCCAGTCATCCTGATGGTAACTTATACAACAGTGGAGATACTGCTTCAGGATCTGGTTCACCTGCTCCCTGTGATCATCAGACAGTGGCTACTACAGAGTCAAAATGAAGAGTTGCACCTCTGAGCTGAGCAGAAAGCTGGGGCCCTCAATTCATAACCATGCTGTCCTGCAGGCCATGGCAATGAGACATGCCGCAGCAACAAATGTGCTGTCTGAGGAGCTGTGGCTAGCTTCTTCAGTGGAATAAAACCAGATGCCTTTGTAAACACCAGCACTGTTGTGAGGGGAACAGCATCCCCACATCTCCCAGAGTAAGGCTGCCCCGACTGAGCTGGGGTAACCAGGGCATGCCCAAGAGGACTGGATAAAGGGCAGAAAAAGAAATGAACTTCCCACAATCAGGGAAATGAGGAGCTGTGGAAGCAATATCTGCGCCTCCAGAGGACCCTGACAGGTTTCCTTCTCAATGGCAAAAATAGGACAAGGTACGGATCAGGTCTGCATTGGTACAGGAGCCTTCTTCTACAAACTTTGTCTAGACAGTCTTTTACAGTCTCCGGTATAGACTAAAGAGTGCCAAAGATAGCAAAAAAAAAAAAGAAAGTGGCTGAAGCATGAGATGTCCCAAAAACACTTCCATCCTCACAAGTGAGGAAATGTGGTCATCCTAAACCCAGTCACCTCCGGTGCTTGGGGACTGAACCCACTGTAAGCACTTGATGCCTAATGAGGGAAAATAAAACTGACTTTCATGTGACCACTGGGAAAGGACCACCCAAGCCCTCCAAGAAAACTTCCATAAAAGATGCAAAATGAGAGGGGTCCCTACCCTCAGTAGGTCAGGGAGGGAAGGACTAAGCAGATAGGAGGGAAAACCCCCACTGCACGAGAGAAGAGCAGTAGTGGAAGAACGGAGGTGCAGCGCAGGCCCTTGCTGAATTTTCTGTACAACTCCAGAGCTGTTCTGTTATGGCTTGAGTCTTCTGAGTCTCACAGAGCTCCTGCAGCTTGAGCTGCTCTGTGCACCCTTGCAGAGCTCTCAGACCATCCTCTGTGGACACACCTGCAGGAGTGTGGGTACCAGACACCTTCATTCGGTGTTCTCAGCCAGGGGGCTGTTTGGGCTAGTTATCACGGCGGGCCCAAAACAAGATACAAGGCCTGTAGCAGGCAATACCTCAAAGAGGCTTAGGTCTGCCTGCTAGTCAGTTTTGTTAGGTCTCCTGATAACACACCAAAGGCAGCCATTGGTATAATATTTATAAAATGCTATCTCCTTTGGACACGTAACCATGTAACCCTGACAGAGGTCATGGACAAAGGGAGAAGAGGTTAAGGAAGTTTAGAAAAGAAGAAATGCTTCTAAGCCTGTACCATTCACCATATTATTACAAATATAGACCTAACAGTGCTTTCAGTGTATTCCAACTAACAGTAATGCAAGGTAATAAACATTCAGATAGGTAGCTTGAAACCTCTGCAAGATGAATTTGATTTCTTGTTGATACAGATTTCCTTTTGTGACCTTCAGCAAGTAATTTAAGGATCGATTCACAATGGGAGTAACTTCTGAAATTAGTTTCTCAAAATTTTAGATCAGCAACTGCTTGCTTCTATCAGGACTCAATCTTTATACGCTTACATTTTCGCTTCAAAATACTTATGTGGCTTAAAAAAAAAAAAAGTCAAGAGTAGATTTGTTTGTCCTTATTTGTTCTCTTGATTGATACTAAGGTTGACTTGCAATCAGATGTATATTTAAGTGTTTTCTCTGTTTAGGGTTTTTCTTGGGGAGGGGGGTTGGGGAGGGTGAAAAGAGTTTGTCCTTTATTCTGAAGATGCCCCTAACCATTCAACTACTCTCTGTTGTAGAAGTCGTACTTTGTTTTACTGGAGCTTGTTTGCTTTCGAAGTGATTCTTTAGAATAGAGAGTCGAACCTGATTCTCCCATGTTTGAGACTGAATAGTCCCTAGGTACCTTGGAATCAATATATTTCTGTCTTACTGTCTGTTGTGAGAAGAGACTTTACTGGCTTTAGATGTCGAGGCGGACAGATGGAGAGAGAAGTTGCCTCTCTCTACAGTTGTCACCAGAGCTGCATACTACCCACTGTATGCTGATAATAACATTTGTTAAGAACATTGTATAGTCAAATGCCTGTGTCAGTGTTGTGGGTTCCAGTATGCAGAAGAATGATGGGTTGTAATGCTGAATAACAAAGAAACTTAATGTTGAGAGACCAGACACCCTTAATAAGATGGCATTACCTTACCTTATGATTTAAATAGAGGTACATGTGAATGCAGCATAGAAGATCAGTATGATTTCTATGGTGTACATGTAGTAATATGAGTTGCAATTTGCTGGAAAATCTGTGGTGATATGATGATTTTGGAGTAGGTACCTAAAATAACAGTAATATAGAGCTGATTAAGTAATATTTGGATACTGGATAATCCTTAAAGAAATTATTATTAGACTTATTACAATAGGACCTAACAGCTCTAATCACCTGAGGAAGACAGTTGAAAGAAGCTGCTGCGAGAAATGTTGGGAGTGGGAAAAAATCTAGCATAATCATCTGCACTAGCAGGAGTTAAGCAGAGAGATGACTGTCACACAAAATGCCATTGTTAAGGAATCTAACCCCATGAGATCATTGACTATCAAAGGAATTATGAATGAATAAGTTACATATTTTGCAGTATGATACTGGGGATTCCAGGTAACTCAACAATAAGATAATAAGGCGTTCTGACTTTTTGTACACTGCAATAATGTAGGCCCATTGAAAACCTTTTTTGAAGGTGTTTTTTACAGTTTCTAAGTATTTGTGGAAAAGAGTATTCAAAGTGATTTTGGAACTCATATTGCTTGAGGTTGAAGAGGAAAGTGGAAGTTTTTTAATCCTAGCATCTATATTTAGTTTTTTTGTAGAATATATACCCTTCAGCTGAAGAATATCCTGCTAAATTATTTTATGTAATACAAAACAGTATTAACCAACAGATAGATAAAACTAGCTCATTTCATTAGCATTTGGTAGGAATTTGCATTTCTCAGTCCACATATTTCAGTCAGGATTTATGAGCTTTCCACTATTGGGATTGAATACAGTTCATTATAAAGCATATATTGAAATGAAGATGTCCACTGTATCCTCTAAATCTGAGTCAGTGCAGAGCACTGTATGTAAAAAGGGAATATGCTTACTGAGCATGTGTGTTATGAATTAACAGCAATCCCTACTGTACTGCAGTCCGGATTCTAGAGATAATGATGGGCCATCTAAACTGTTGCTTCAATCATTATGCCGCCAATAGCATTTTGTGTTCCCAAAGCCTCCAAACATCCACCCCGGAAACCAAAAAAAGATTAAGACGAGAAATCAGATAGTTCAGCTACACAGAGATTGTAAGTGATGAAAAAGTGACAGTGTTTTTATTGGACAAGAACGGCAATTTTAACAGCGTCAGCAATGCGTAATTAGGCTTCTAAAAAGAAATTCAATGAAGACGAAATCTTTAATTTTTTTACATTATTAAAGTGAACCATCAGTGGCACCAAAATAAATTATTAACTGTGTAGAGGTAACTCTTATTAACTGCCTGAAATGTTTTTCCTCCAGCTTGGTCCTCTTGCTTTATGAAAATCAAGTTATTATTTTATGTTCAGAACCTAGAAATATTAATTAGAATAATTCATCAACATAAACTATGAAATAAGACATGATCCAAGATTATCTAGTTAGTCTGTAGATCCATTCTTGAGTTGTAATAGTGTGGTATATTTTGGTGTTAAAAAGCATAGTTGACAATAGAAGGCTTTATTGCTCTCCGGTGTAATAGGGAGGTATTAAAAAAGTTATAAAGTAACATTAGCAATCATGTAGGGACAAGGAGTATTTTCATTGTATAGGAGAGTATTGGCACAAGCAGACCCCCCTCTTGACCACATTTAATTTTAGCATTCTTGTATTTAAAAAAAAAAAAAAAAAAAGAAAAGAAAAGAGAGGACAGGAAAAAAGTAGAATATTTCAGTGTCTTCGATATGATTCTCAGGGGTGTTCTGTTGTTGGTTTTGATGGCAGAAGAGCAAGGCTCAATGGGATTCAGCTCAGTGTGAACTACCAAATGCAGGAAGCCTAGCTGTGAAATAATAATTCCAGAACTGAACTTTCAGTTTTTCTGTAGAATGGCTAGACTGGTAAGAACAGTGAAATGGTAAAAGCACAAATTTTCAAGTTGCAACATGAAAAGTGGCTTAAGACCATTCCCAGCTTTGTCACAAAGGGTACGTTTCTCGGCTTTTTTTAGACCATTGCTTAAGAGTCCTTGTGGTGACTGTGAATATAGTGATGATAACCTATTTAAACATGAAATATGGGTTAGAGCTTTGCAAAAAATTACATGCTAATTTAAACAGAAAAACCACAGTGTTATATAATTTAAGACATGTCTTCTCTGTAGAAAGAGAATATTCAGTGCTTTTGGCATTATTTTCAAAGGAATGACAAATATAATGGCTCTTATTATATTATATTATAATTTACATAAAAAGAAAGGCAGGTTAGAACTCCATATGGAGCCATTGAAAAGTGAAAAGTCTGGTCCCAGCTGCAAAATACTTTTATAGTTTTTTTAGACTCTTCTGAGTCAGTGGAATATTTGGTCAAAAAAAGATTTCAGGACTGTGGCTACACTGTGTATCAAAGGAGGATAGTAGATTGATGCATTAAAAAGCATATTAGATTAATGGGTGTCGATAGGAATGTTTTCTAAAGTGAAATGTTTGCCAGTATGGCATTGTGCCTGTATTTTGCAGCTATACAGCATCTGGAATATCCCTTATAGCCCTGCTCAAATCATGGTACAAAATGTTTCAAATACAAGTGTGTTCCTGCTGTGTATTTTGTAGGTTGCATTAGTGTTGTTGAAATCAGAGGTGTTGCATCTGAAGATACATATCTATGTATCTTAAAACACTTTGTGATCTTGGAATATCACTCAGTAGCAACCCAAATGTAAACCAGTCAGTGACTTTGGTACATGTGCTCCAGAAAATTATAGCATATAGCTTATAATATGAGAAACAGAAGTCAGTCTATCAAGAATGACACTGTAATTACAGAAAATACCTTATTAAGATGCCTCAATTAATTCCTCTCCATAGGGTCCTTTCTGTCCACATTTTCATTTGTCAAACTGGCAACTGTGAAGTACCTTCATGGATCTTGAGATTCAGCTTGTGCTAAATGATTGTGTTTTCAGTGAAAGCAGCAATGCAAGATTGCAGTCTGAGAGTTAAATCTGCTGTGTACTGCGTTCCTTGGCCCTTTAGAGGCCAAGGGTGCACAGTTAAGTCCCATAGAGATGCTTGATTCACGAGAACGCCTGTCAGCAAAAAAAAACCCTCTACCTCAGCCAAAACTAGCACATACTCCTGACTTGTATATGGATGCAATCCTGAAGGGGAGGCAAAGAGAAAATCAAGCAGGCATGCTGGGAATATTGCAAATGAAGTAATAAGCGTAATAATAGCCATGGCTACATTTATGGCCCGGATTATATAGACTGTGCTCTGTGCTCCTAGTCCATTGATTATCCATGCTGTGAGAGTCCTGAACCAACTCTAGCTCAAGTGATTTAAGAGCCAGGGTTTGTTCCCTAAGCTGAAGCACAAAGCCTGTGTAGCCACAGATGTTATTCGGCAAGGCTCATGTCTGAGACTTGATTAGATTGTATCCTGATGCAAATTGGCTGGATAAGCCACTTGGTTTCTCTCTTGTGGCAAGTGTATGCCTTTGTGTATATAAGTTCTAATATTAGCTTTGCTTGGTTAGAAGTTGTGGTTTATGTTTTATTAAGTACCTGGATTTTTTGAAGTGCTGAAATACGTCGGCCTGCTGTTCACTGTGGGAAAGATGAATGCGTATATTTGGCATACCTGACTTAAACATCTGATGTTTTCCAAGTGCCTTGACACTAATAGGAGTATGACACATTTTATTCTTTAAACAGTGAGAAAGTCCTTGCTGGATGAATATGATGTGAAATGAGAATAAAAAATGTACAATATGATTCCATGAAACAGCTACCTTTGCAAGGCAACTAACTGCAAACTGCTTTTAATGGATTATAGTGTAATACTTGTGCTGCACAGGCTTGTATATTAGATTTTGCATGCAACGTTAGTGCTAAAGGAACTCATCTCCATATTGGTGTCAATTCTCAAGTAAGTGGCCACATTGATGAATGATTTGTTAATCAAACATAAAGTTAATATCTTCTGGTGATTTAGAAATCTTGTCTCCTCTGTGCTTTCAGAACCAAATAGTCCCATTTTGTTTTGTGAAAGGAAGCAGGACTGTAGCTGCTGCACCTCTGCATTGCCTGGGATCAGGTGCTTGGTAAACACTCGAGAGCTAGAGCTCTGACTTCAACAGGGAACAGGTAAGTCCTCTTTCCCACTCTGCAGGCAGAAAGTCTTGATATGCATCCAGGTACCTCAAGAAGGATGAGGATAAAGATCAAGAATAGGAGTAAGATTAAAGATGCAGCCTGAAATTTTACAGCAGTTCTGCTGTAGTTGTGAGCATGTTAGGTGGATTCCAGACTGCCCTGTTGTTCTTGCGTTTTATAACATAAATGCTACAGAGATCAATGCTGCAGGGAAACCTACACAGATAATTTTTATTTTAAAGTATGCTTATGAGGTTCCAACTGAAGCCACTTTCTTTGACATAGAGTGCATTTATGTTTAATAGCCCCAAGATATTTCACACAGGTGCTGGAGCAAGTGTTACTCCCCCTTGGAGCAACTGTTAACGTTGGCTAAACTCAAGGTTGAGCCATAATTTTCTGTATATCCATTTTTTGCAAGTTTGATTGTATATTATATGCTGCTTCACTGGGGCACAATATCGTGATATCATCACTCATGAGGTGATTAACTTCTTTAGCACTCCCAGGAGTCAATGGAAATTCTGGTGGTTACTTCAACTTTAAGATAGAAATTGTCCTGAGTAGGACAAAGTTGCTGTTTGAAGTCACAGAAATACAGCTGCATATTAAAGAATTGCTTTGTTGCAGTTTACAGAAGCTCATATTTGAATTGTGGATGATTAAATGTCATATGCATTTGATACAATCTGTAAATGGACTAGTAACTCTTGAGATTAAAGACAGCATATCAGAAATTATTTAATTGGTTCTCCAAATTTAAGATGTAGTTAACCCTTGACTTTATTAGTTAGCAAATTGTGCATTACTTACTTGGCCTTGCTTGACCTTACTTGTAATAAAAATCCTGAGCATATTGACTGTTCAGGAACAACACCTGACAGCAAAATTGACATTAAGACATTCTTTTCTGCTGAAAACATTACTGATTTGAAAGCGGTTGAGCTGCTGTAATTGAGCTTTAGGCTGAATTTTGTTTTTCAATTGCTGCAGACCTAAAAATAGAGAAAAAATGTACCTGAATGAAAAAAAAAAATTTTTTTTCTGGTTTTTGTCTCTTTTTTAATGAATTCACCCAGTAAGTATGGTAGAAAACATGCATCAATATATGCTGGGGCCCACCCAGCTGGAAATAAGCTTGACAGAAAAGGACCTGGGGGTCCTGCTGGACACCAGGTTGAACATGAGCCAGCTATGTGCCCAGCATTCACCACAGCAAAGGTGGTGAATGCTATCCTTGGCTGCGTCAGACAAAGCACTGGTGGCAGGTGGAGGGAGATGATCCTTCCTCTCTGCTCAGGACTGGTGAGGCCGTACATGGAGTGCTGGGTGCAATTCTGGGCTCCCCAGTGCCAGAGAGACATGAACAGACTAGAGAGAGTTCAACAGAGGGCTACAGGGACTGGAGCACATCACATGAGGAAAGGCTGAGAGAGCTGGGACTGCTCAGCCTGGAGAAGAGAAGGCTCAGGCGTGTCTTATCAGTATATGAGAATACCCGCAGGGAGGGTACAAAGAGGATGGAGCCAGGCTCTTTTCAGTGGTGCCCACTGACAGGGCCAGAGTCAATAGGCACAAATTGAAACACACGAGCTTCCATCTGAATACAAGGAAACACTTTTCCTTGTGACAGTAACAGAGCGTTGTGGAGTTTCCATCCTTGAAGATATTAAAAAAACCTCTAGACACAGTCATGGGCAACTAGTTTTACGTGGACCAGCTTGAGCAGGGGGATTGGACAAGATGGCCTGCAAGAGGTCCCTTCCCGCCTCAACCATTCTGCGATTAAATACAGTGTAGGTCAGTATCAGTATCATTGACTACACCATTTTAACCCCCACTCCAGCTCACCATTGCCAAAGTGACTTCTCTGTCCAGAGTATGACATCATTCCAAGAGGAGAAAATCTGATCGTAAAAGCTGTTGAGATGCTTACATAGCTACAGCTGTAAGCTGCAGTCAGTAATGGATAGAATGCTTTTGGAGTTGATGACATATACGTTTACTTGATATTGAATCACAAATCCTTTAAATAAATACTTTATCTCATTGAATTCTGACAGGATTCCACAAACAGTAAAAATCCAAGATATATCCAAGCTCAGATATAACTACTTAGCCCATTGGACTGTTCTGCGCTGTTAAATCATGATATCTTTATTTTGAAATTTAAAAAGAAAGGTGTTAGGAAGGGAATCTATTTTTTCTTTGTGTAACTTCAGTGTCAGAGACATCTCACAGATGATGTCTGGGGCACAGCTTCCCGAAATCTGCAAGATTTATCTTTTGCTAGGTTTTTCTCTCTCTCTCTCTCTCTCTTTTTTTTTTTTTTTTTTTTTTTCCCCACTGGAAAAGTGTCTGCTTACCCTCACTTCTAAAACCTGGTACAGGTTTGAAGTATAGTGAGGTATTAAATGCATTTAACTCCTGAATTTTTTTGAGTACATCCTGGGAAATTATACCAGCTCTGATATTTTTAGCTGAAAAATTGGCTGAAATGACAACTGTAATTTGGTCTTTGCAGAAATTCTCATTTTAGCTATATCCTGTTATATAGGGATCTTAATTGAGTTTTATTTTTATCTGTTAGAGTATCTGCCCTGTACATGTCACCTCCTTTACCTTGGCATATCAGGTGAAGAAGGCAGAAAATATTTATAAGAATACATAATTCTTTTTGCTAAGGTAGCTAATGATATACATATATAGATTTACACGAGATATCTATATATAGATATATCGATATGTATAACTTCAATGAACTTAGAACAATAATTCAGTCACTAATTGCTAGATTTTTTGCTATAAAACATCAGTAAAAGAAGTTTTCTTTTTTTGATTTGTTTTGCAAAATTTTATTTCAGTATGCACGTGTGGTGCTCTCTGCTTAATGATTAGAGAATTCTTGAATACGTCTTATTCTGACATTATCTGTAAGTTAACCACTCAGTTCAGCTAGTTTGGCAGAAAACATAGCAGATCTGCAAAGCTGGGATATTGAAGGCCTGGAAAGTTTTTCATTACCACACAGTACATTTAATTATCTTGTTTAGTAACTGGCATAATGTTTGTTGTTTTGTAGTCTAGTGGTATTTTATCTTGCCGCTGCAAAAGTATTAGCTACTTTGCTGGTTGATATTGCATTCAGGGCTTTTATTTTTTTTTAGGATTTGCTGACTTCTGTGGACAATGGACTGTGCAGTAACTCCTAAAGTATTTTGTTGTCATATGGTGGTTCCTTTCTCAGAGGTTCTGCATCTTTCATTATCCCATTTTGTCCAGAGCTTTGGATCAGTGCATTTAAAAATATAAAAATGCTTGTCCAGACGATTTTTTATTAAAGCTGAAAATACTCCTGAAGTTCTATGAACAGTCTTGAAAAACTGCTTTTTGTGTTTGCAATTTCTACTGAACTTATTACAGGGTAATTTCCATTCTCTGTATTTTATTTAAGTGCAAGATGTTTCTTAAGGATGCTGTGAAGAGGCAATCTCACCCTTCACATTATACCAAAGCGTAAACTGGTTGACAGAGTCACCTCAGATTCTCCCCTAATACCTCTGCTACCTCGCAGGACCTCTTTTGTCTGAACCATAGTCTAGGCATTTTCAGCATCTAAGATACTGATGGTTACCTTCTGTTAGCAGTAATAGCTACTTTGTGACAAAGCTGTGAAATCTGTGTAGTGCCATCAGAAAAGTGTGCCACTTAAATTTCCCTGTGGAATGCAGTGACACGGTGCTGTCTAAACACGGTAAAACACTTGGAAATGAAAAGAACAGCCCATAGGTTAGTTACTTTTATTAGATCATCACACAAGCGAAGATACTTTCATATTTTTACTCAATTTATGAATGAATTGTGGGTAGGTGAATTACTTTATTCAGCCTATCCCACCCTATCAAAATACTGTTTGGTGCTTTATGGTATTTTATAATTATCATATGACTTTTTGTTTTATCAGGAAACCTCCTCTTTCATTTTCTTATTTTGGGTAGATGTGCTTTCTCAGACACTGAGTTTCTGTAATGTTTTCCTGGATTATGCTAGTAAATATATTTAACACTAAGAAAGGGAAGAATTCTTGTTTGAAAGCTGAATACACATTTAACGGTACTCATATTCTGATGCCCCTAGCTATATTGTTATTTGTGTACTACTGACAGATTTAGGGGTTTTTTCCGTTTGTAACATTTTCTGTTTTCCACAGCAAATGAACATAGCTCTGAAGGAATCCATGTATGAATAGCACAGATATGTGCTATTAAGGTAGAATGTTTATAGAGTTTACATGGTTACCATGTGTTTGATATTTCCGCATCCAATATTTTTCTGCAATAAGAAAAACCTCAGCCTTTAGACTGTGATATTTAGCTTTTCTCCCAATGGACCTGCTATATAAGTTCTGAACTTTACCTTTAAAGGTTTCTCCTTTACCATCTTCATGTGAAATTTTGACTGCAATAAATGTAATAAGTGATTGTGCCTTCCAGTGTATTAAAAATTTTCACCAAGTATTTCAGGGAAGCTTGTAATGTTTGACTGAAAGAAAAAATACAGAAACTTCGCATAACATTAGGGAAATAACTTTAATGTTAGCTTAACCAGAAGATAATTATGATGAATTTGCCAATATGTACGTTATGTTATTTGTGGAATTAGAACCATCACTATAGCCTAATGAAATGACCAGGAGGAAGTGTGGGATTATTTGCAATTACTGACAACACACATGCATAAGCTTAATTTTTAGCATATAGATAGCATGTGTATCCAGGAAGTATTTGTCTGCCCTGCCTAAAGTCTTTTTTTATGTCTGCAACGAGTGTTGTGTATAGGGAGAAGGTCAAACATGTGAGCAAACTGCAGACAAAGTACCCGATGCAAAACCAAGCAACTGCTTTGATATTTTATGTGACTAATGCAAGGTTCAAACATAACTCCCATATTATCACTTTCCATTTAGTTGACTTTGAGGAAAAAAAATACTGAATCACTAGCCCTAGGACAAAATTGCTTTTTTATTGTTTTATTTAGATTTTTGTCAAGATTTATTTGTGCTCAGGGTCTGTTAAACAAACACATGTGTTTGCCCTGAATGGTTTATAGAGCTTGAGAAAATCCCATAATCTTTGTAATGGGCTCCTTGGGCATGTGTTTGACAGGTATAAGAAACTAGCAACCACTGAACATTCTCTACACTTGACATCATCTGTTAATGGCAATCCTCTGAAGCTTAGCGGCTGAAATGCCATCCACTGCAGGAAAAATGAAATGCAGTAATTCCTGATGGAATCTTAAATGAAGCCTTTAATAATGAAGCTTGACTTACTTCACTTATTATTGAATATTGCATCAGCTGTGATAAACTTCATTTTGTAATTTAGTCTTACTGCTATGGGCAGCTGGTTTCCAAAGAGTGATTTAATGCTTATGGAGGATTCTAACTGGACAGCCTGGAGCCCAAAAGGGTAAAGTCTGTCTGCTGTGCCAGTGCCTGTCAAGGGTGACTCCGTTGACACTGCCATGACTGAATTGCTTTTAGCCATTGCATTTTAGATAGCCACAGTCTTTCCCTTGCATGTCTCCTGGCATGTGGTTGGCACCTAAATATCTGAATATGTTATTAACTCTTTTTGAATGTGTTATTGTAAAGGTTTTCACATAAGGCTCTTTCCTAGAAATACATCTTACTCTTCATTTTTCCAGCACTTCCAGTGTGACAGCACAGGATACCGCACCCCCTGATGTATTAATTTGACTTCAGGATGCAGTGAGTGGGGATGAAGGTACAATGTTTCTGAAGAACAGATGGGTAAAAAGCCAAGACAGAGAAGAACTGAGATAAGTATTAACCTGCTCATCTTCTGTAGGTGATGCCCAGTTCCTTCAAGGCAATGAGAAATGCAATGTGGCACCCTGCCTTTTTGGAAATAGGACTGCAGTTTTATCATTAATTGAATCGGTCTTTCCCATTATCTTCTGAAGTCAAAGGAGAGGGAAAGTACAACCTCAATTGTCCTGGTTTAAGGCAAAACAGAAACAACTTTCTGTTCAGTAATTTTACATCTTATCTAGGACTCTTCTAACTCTCTGAAAATTAACAGCATATTGTGGAGAAAACTGCTTGTTCCCAGAGTGATAAGACCAATGCCAAGGAATGGTATGCAGAGACGCTCTTGCTTATACTTATTGCTATAACAACCAAGGTCTACTAATTTCATTATTTGCCCTGTTGGAGGGTTAGAAACGGAAAAAGCGTAGAATGGTCCCACCTGCAGGGAGGAGTGGACAGGACAGGTGACCCAAAACTGACCAACAGGAGTATTCCATCCCATCTGTCTCATGCTCATTATAAAAGCTGAGGGATCAAAGAAAGGGTCAGCTCTCTTTCTTCAGTGTCCAATGTCCAAAGAGGACCCTGTCTGTTCAGCTGCCTTTGATTCTGACCTGTGTGTTCCTGACTCCAGAGCTGAAATCTGGTTCCCATCTGTCACTGAGTCCAGTCTGGGACTTCCCCAGTGCCTGCCGTTGATGTCATCCTGTGAGCCTGATACGGTTTTGTATATATTGTATCTATTTCATTACTTCCTTTTTGATTTTAATATTAATATTTCATTAGTTTAGTTCGTTCTAAACCTGTAAATCTCCTTATCTCTTTCTTGCCTCTCTTTGGGTGGGGCGATGGGGCATGGGGGGGAGGGCACGGAGGATGACAGCCATCTGTCATTCTGATTGGCCAATCCAGCCTAAACCATGACATCAATTTACACCTATTTGTGTAAAGTAAGGGAATTTATTAGGGCTTAAATCTCCTATCAGCAATATTTTTAAGATTATTTTGGCAGGAAGGCAGGGACTTGATGGGAGCCTATATGCACTGCATGTTTTTACAGGAACCAAAGCTATTGATTAACAGTGTTACGTGATCCATTGCCTGAAGAATACTACATCTGTGGCCTGTGGTGGTGGGCACTCTAGATTAGACTTTCTATGGTTGTCTTTTTTTTTGTTTGGTGGGGCAGAGAAATCCTAGTGTAAAAGTAAGTGTCATTAAAACCAGTCAGTGATGCTAGATAAACTTCATGCGTTTCATAGGTAAATATATTTTGATTGTTG
This sequence comes from Numenius arquata, assembly GCF_964106895.1. Lineage (NCBI taxonomy): Eukaryota > Metazoa > Chordata > Aves > Charadriiformes > Scolopacidae > Numenius > Numenius arquata. The sequence goes on along the minus strand of NC_133616.1, from coordinate 60,228,267 downwards.
CTTTGTTCACTTGTTTAATAAATTTGCTGTTCTTTAATGCTCCTGAAATGTCACCAAAGATTAGTATTAATAATCTCTCATTATTAGAATGGTTTGGATTCTTATGCAGAATGATATCGCAGGGTTTCAGCACTGAATACTTGACTTTTTTTATCTGAGTGGGCACAGAAGAATTTCCAAGTATAAGAGTAACTCGTAAACTACCTGATGAAAATGAATGATAGTGATATTTGCTGTATCTTTATTTTGGATTTTTTTAAAAATAATTTTAAATAATTTTTTAAAATAATTAAAATTTTTTAAAAATTTAATAATTTTTATTGTAGCATTGATGACCACTAGTGTAGGGAGCAGCCCTACACTAGAAAAGCGATGACCTACAACACTTAATGTGTTAGTCACAAAATAGTTCTGTGACTTGGGATTTTGAATGAGCCTATAATCTTTTGGAGGAAGGAGTGCATACTGAGGATATGACTCAATGCTATTGCTGATCTGGAAGGGGACTTGCTTCCTATTCTCTTTCTGCTCTTGTTTTCATGCTGCTTTCACAACACTTGTGGTGCTTGTTGGGCTTGATGTATCATTTAAGCTTGTGGGGGTCAATATTTTGACATTGGGCCAGCAAGCTGAATTAGTTCAGCTATGGTTCAGATAAGAGTCAGAGAAAGCAGGATGGAGGGAAGGAGAAGGTAGCAAGAAGTCGCCTCCCAGCAGCAGCAAGCAAGTAGGTCAGCACCCAGTTATTTCATTATGCTGTACCTGAGGTAATCTGCCACTTACCCAAGGCTATAGTTCACATTTTATGATACCCATATTGTATTATGATACTTGAGTCTGAACCGGGAAATGTAGACACTGCAATAGTCTTAAAACTGGCAAAGTTCAGTCTCCAGTAATCTTGGCCCAGGTTTTTCAAATATGCTACTCTCCTAGAACATTGCATGGCACTCTCACAATTGGAAAAAACCAGCCTTAGGTTTGTCTGCTTCAAGCACATAAGTTCCTGAGTCCCTCTAGGCTGCTTTTCCTCTGACCACTTCCCGCTCTTTATAAACAGGCTTTATGTAGTTCCCCTACTGGTTTACTCTTGAATCAACACCTGGCTCTTAAGCATGGCATTAGTCATCTATCACTATGCCAACCATCTCAAACACTTTAAAAGGACTTTATAGGGCTTTAGGCTATATGTTAGCAAGTATGTGAAAATTAGCAGTTGATGTGTTTTTGGAACTGTGTGAAAAAACAAAATTAAACAATGTTCTACTAGTAAGAGGGGCTGGCTGAGGAGTTTTGCCAGGTGCCTTTTTCCTGGTGTACAGTACCATGAAACCCCACCCACTCTCTTGATTAACTGATTATTTGCTAAGTTTAATTAGCTGCAGAACAACCAATAGTACAATCAGTTTCTTTTTAATAGTGTGTTAATACTTCTTCTGTAAGTAATTTAAAATTCTTAGCAATACTACAATAAGACCTACATTGTTTGAACGTAGACAGCTAGGGGATAAATGCAATTTCAATGCACCTGTCTCAGTCTCCTAATTTTGTGTTAGAGTTCAAGGCTCTGGATTTAACAATCTGAAGCTACCTTAAGTAGCCCAAATGGACTGGGATTTTTTTGTTGGTTTTGGTTTTTTTTTTTTTTTTTTTGGCTGGAATGTGTGATAGCTGGGTAGTTAAACTTGCAAAAATGTTTATTTTCTTTAATTATTTATTTGAAATGCTTTTCAAACTACAACTGCTTCAAGGGCAACAGTAAAAATTAAAGCACAAATGCTTCTGGGTAGTATCAAAGTAAAATAGCTAAAACTTGTGTCTTGGAAATTAGGTAAAAAATTTCATTGAGATAAAAAGCTGTGCTTATGATTTAAAATTCACGTGCCTTCTGCTTAATCTCTTAAAATTTATATGCTTGATACTTTTTTTTAGTAAGTCTTAAACCTAAATATCTGAAAACTAATTCTTTTAGTATAAGCAGACAACATTCCTTCTCTGAAATCTATGGTCAAACTATTTATATATATAGTGTTAGGTAGGTATTTTCAAAGTTTAAAGTAGTTTCAATAATTCATAGATTCATAAATTATTTTCCTCATCATCCATTCCTCCTCTTCTCCCAAACCCTACATCTTCCAACTAGGAAAATAGGCTACTCTTGTCTTCATCCTGTATAAAATACAGATAGATCTAGGTGCTTTGGCTTCATTCTGAGGATTCTTGTTTCTTGTTTAGATACGTTGTTTGGATCTATGGTTACTAATTAGTTCATGCTATCACTAAAGATATGTCTGCTCTTTTTAATTATGAATGGTATAATAAATATGTGTATTGAAAGTTTGATAGTATGGATTTCAGTAGCAACTTCATCAAAACAGTTGAACATCCTGCTAAGACAATTTTTCCCGCTTAACATTGCTGTTATGATTAGATCCTTTAAAAAATTTTATGTTGATGGGAGTATTTTGCCAATATAATGAAATTAGAGATGTGGTTGCATTGTTCAAATCCAGTTAAATTTTTAATTTAATTTGAGTGCATCCAAGACATAAAATGCAAAGATACAAAGCCCCTCAAACCCCAACCCAAATGCTCATACCACAGAATAATAACAGGAAAACAAATAGTGTTTGTAACATTGACACTTACATGAGATAAGTTAAATGCTTGTTTTACAAAGAGAGAAGTTTCTAAAAATCAAAATATCATAATTTTGTAGGAAGCCCAGCACTTGAATTTTCTTTAGATGTGTTGTATGAGTAGTTTCTTTCAAAAGATAATTATATTAATGACTTACCTTTGAGGGGACAGAGTGTAAATTTCCTGAATCAATTCTATGCTTATGTGCAAGAAATGGTTATCAAAATAAACTTCTACCAATTTTATGTATTGCTTTCATTTCAATAGCTCTTGTGTCATAGCTGAGTTAACTTCTTTGCCATAAGAAACAGTCAAGCAGGTAGTAAAAGCTTTATGCTCATTTGTCCAAAGCTTTCTTGTATTATCTCATAGTGTTTCAGAAGAAATAGCTGTTGACAACATATTTTTTACTGTTTAATGTTTTTCTGTATCAAAAGAGCCAAAGTTAAACAGAATATGTCATCCAGTATTCTGGTAAGCAGTGCAGTTATCCCAGAAAATCTTCTATTTAGTCCCATCTGTTTATTTTTCCATCCTATACTTAAAAGTTTATTTCAAGGAAGTATCAGCTGTGGATCTGTTGAAAGGATGAATGACCTGACCAACCACCACATTTAAGGAATTTGGCAAATGCAAAAGTGTTATAGAAAAGCTCAGAATCTCTATCAAGATTTGAATTGACAGCAACTCAGTTGATAGCTTCATGATATAAAGTTACAAGAAGTTACAAGATTAATTGCTTCATACAGAATGGCTTTCTGGGTGGAGAACTGCTTGCATTAATTTTTCTGTAAATGCAATATGTAGGATTGCTTTCTCTCATCAAATCTATTGTATTGCTTCTAAGGACTTTTTAATTCCAGAAAGAACAATTTTCATAGTTTAAAAAGCAAGAGGCAAGTGCAAAGTCAACTTATCCGCTATAAGTAGCCTGAAGTTGCAATTATACATAAGTTAAGAAGAGGTGGTTTCTGTACAGAAGAACATACAAAATCATCTCCTTTTTTAAGTAGTTTTAGTAGGAGTATGCAAACACAAATCAGGAGAGGTTCTGCATTCACATGTAGAAGACAAAAAATGGAATCTGGAAATGCAGGAATGATTTTTCTGACTACCAGTCATGTAAGCTCACTAAATATGCATAATCATACACATTGCACACCACACTTCTATTGTGATATCTGTGTTATTGTCTATCATATTCGTGCCTGTGTTGGACAAAGAGGTGCATAACCTCTTTATATAAAGAACAAAACTCTAATGGGTTCTGCTGGGTTCTGTTAATCTCTGTTGCCTCTGAACACTCAGTTTCACAAGGTTTGATGCATAAGAGCATCCATGGATATATATATTTGAATAGCTTCTTGTCAGATTACCCAGAGACCACAAATTTAAGCAGAAATACAGGTTTTGTTGTGTTTAAAAATGGTAGAAATATTTTATAAGTAATAATCTCCAGTGTGCATCTTGAGCTACTGTTTCTTGATCTATAGGAAAGAGAATATTCTACAAATTGTTAAGTTGCATATGTGTTGAAATGATACCTTTTTTTTGAAAATGTGGAGGCTTTTCTGCCATTTCTGAGTACTAAAATTAATAATTTCATTTTAGGCCATAAACCTTCATGATTTATGATCTCAAGTGATAGCTGGTGCTTAAAGAAAATTTTGAAGGAAAGAAGAACATGGCTAACTTTGTGTGCAAGCATCTCTGTATTAATTTCAAATTTTCACATTAAATCTTGTAATAGTTCCTTAAAAGAAACACCATATGGCTGTCAAAATGCCTCTGAAGGCAGTATAAATCATTAGGTAAGAAAGCACTTGAGCATTTTTAATCTTGATGGATACATACATCTTGTAGTATTTTTAACTACAGACTCCATTAACATTGCAGACCACCAATATAATACTGACAGCAAAAGAAACTCTAAAAGCCACATTAATTTAATAACAATTTATAAACATCTGTCACTTGATATTTAGAAAACAGGCATATTTATGGGTGGCATTTAATAACTTTGGTGTTTTGTTGACTGCAGACTGGAGAGGAAAATGTATTGTAGAAATTGAAAACAATTTAAATGCTTGTGGCTGGTATTTTCCTTAGTGACTTCTTTAACACAAAAGGTTTCACAAGGTTTTGATAACTGCCAAGTTAAAGAAAAAGTAGAAAAGGACCAAACAGCCACAAGTAACAAGTATACAGCAACAACCAGATTCCTGTGAAAAGCAATGAACTAAAATTGGCACTCAAACTTTACCTAAAGTAAGTAAAAAACTCCAGCTGGAGGGTGGGAGAAATCTTCCCATTTCAGTTTAATGCTTTTGTGGCGATAGCCATACTATTTGCTGCTTAAAGAAATACCTCAGCATTTATTTCAATACAGCTGAAGGGAGTTGTAATTTTACAGCACAATTTTTCATTGTTTCCTCTATTGAACAGAGCCGTGCCTATTTGAACCTTTTTGAACCAGTCTTCAATAAGTCTTCAAAACATAATTGGTTCTCAGAGCAACACAACGTAGAACAAACACACACAATACAAGTCAGCAGAGGAATAGTTGCACAAAGTGAGACCTTTATTTTTATGGAATTGAAGTATGCTGTTGACAGATTTTGTACAAAATGTTGTACTAGTTGAGGAGAAAAAAAAATAAAAAGAAAAGCAGAATAGATAGGAATGGAAACCTTAAGTAAGCAGTCAGGTGGCAAATAACAGGGTGACTTGCAAGTCCACTTCTGGAGTCTGTAAGGAGTACTATTTTACTATTACTATGACTGCCTTCTCATGAAGCGTTGCACTCCTGACAGGCTGTTTAGAGCAGATCCTTCCCTGCAGCGTACTGCAGCAAGGACTGACAGTCACTCCGAGGTCTTTCAATGAACAATATGTGTCTAGTTATTTAATGTTGACTAGGTCTCAAAATCAAGGTGAACATTTTGACCTCTGATTACCAAAATGTTAAAGGTTAAAAAATTCGGAAGATTTGTCACTGTAAGCTTTCCTCTAAGGAAAGGTGGCTTACTACTATGAAAGTTAATTTTTTTTTTTATTCTTTTTTTTAGAAGGCTTTTCTCTATTTCAGTGGCTGGAGATGTAGCCTTCATTCTTACTAGGTTAATGAAGGGGTTGAGACAGCCAAACCAAAACTGAACATTATTTACCTTATCACTAGTCAATATTTTTATTGCTCTCTTTATTTTACATTTTATTCATACCTATTTATAAAAATTGGATTATATTCTGATAGACTTTTATTTGGATTTATGTTTTGATTGTTACTTTCATTTCTACCAGTGGAAAGTATTACTTCCTTTTACAAATCAGGGACAGAGGCAGAGCTCAACACTAGAAGCATCCAGTAATTTACGTGCCATTTGCAAATCAATTAACACCGGATTTTTCAGATTATTTCATATTGCATAATGCTTTGCATGTTCGAAGCACAAGGTACTATGAATTACTTACTAAAAACAGAAAATGAAACATGCTATTTTAAAATGAAAAACAGCTCTACCCGAACAGGCTTTGAAACCTATAATTTTCTTTCAGGCTGAAAATACAAAATTGACAAGGTCCTAAAAATGAAGATTTCTGAATTGTCTTTTTTTGGTGAGATGATGAAATCATTTTGCCGTAAGCTTTCTAAATTGGTGTTAGTCTGATGATGGCTGAATGATGAGTGTTGCTGTGGGTCTTTCCACTTGGCTGTTTTGTATAAATTTTGTCTGAACTTTCAGTAAGAAATATTGTCATCTGCTGCCCCACAGTCTGTGTCACCTTTTAAAAGTAGTTTTCTACGGTAGTTTTTAAATGTGTTTTTAAAGAAGAGTAGAGAAGGAATAAACTACTTTTGATGTCAAAGTAACTATATGGTCCTAGGTTGTGATTATGGATGAGAGATGAGAAGTTCCTGCTTCAAACCCATTATGTTTATGCTTAGATATTTGTGTATTTCACAACCACAGAAATTCAATCTTGTATAGTGGTTTAACATCTCCTCTTCAATATCAGTGACTTGCAGGAAAGATCTAGCAGTCTTGAAACTATCTATCTCCAAGATATAGATATTATATGAGTTGAGCACATGATTTAGATGACTTGTGCAGTGGGAGATAGGTGAGAAAAATAGATAACTTATACTTTAAGATTGAAGTATGGGTCAAATATTTTCCCTAGACCTCCCCTTGCTGTTCACTTATTTGAAACAGCCTTCCAAGAGACTCTTTCAAAATGAGGAGGGGTGGAGGAGAGGCGGGAGGGGTGAGGTGACTATTTGCTTGTTCTATTTTGCTTTCAAAAGAAGTTTCTGCAGCCAAAACCTCTATGTTTGTTGGACTGCTTCTATCTGACAGGTGAAAAGTGGTAAAAGCCACAAAAAGTCATTCAGGTTGAATTCTGCCATCATTTGATAGTTATCTGGTATTAATTTGATCTTTCCTGCAAAACTGAGAAGCAAACTGAAAAAAAACCACCAAGAGAAGAACAAAACTCAAATAAACAGAAACCTCCAGAGGGGTGGAATGGGAATTCAGATGTAGCATGTTTTGGTAGATATGTTGGCTGAGTCCAATTCTCTCTGACCAGGTTCTTTTAGATAGCTCCGGCCATGGAGGATGTAATGTTTAATATCCCTATTTGAAGATAGTTGATATTACACGGAATTTCTGATTTAGCAGAGTGATACAAAAAATATATTGCATGACACAACACAGGTGTAAGCAACTGACATAGCTGTTTACCCAAAACAAAGGTCCCTATGGTCCCCTTTGTGTTGAGATAAAGTCAGCTTCTTTGCAATGTATGGGGTTAGTTGCACCGTGCATTATTCCCTGAACTTTCTCTACTAAGCTAGACAAGCTGTTGCACTTGGAGTTTTAATCAATGAGAATATTGAAGATACTATTAAAAATACCAGAACTCAGGAAAGTACAGGAAATCATGGCTGTTGTCCAGGAAGGTGATGCAATATTCAAAATAAAATAAAAATGTGAAAATGCATGCATAATATGGGGCAAATTTCCTGAAGTAGAAAGCGGATAAAAATACAGTGCAATGTCCTTTGCCTGAAAACTTTGTGGTGACAAATGGATGCGAGTAGCTTTCAGAAAGCTGGGATACCCAGTATTTGTATTATCTATCTTTACCTTCTTACTTCCTCTAGATAAGTAACATTGCCTTGCTATGTCTGTCCAGTCTGGGATAGTTATCAGTCATCAGTCATCAGCATGGTACTTAATACATACACAGCTGAGAAAGAAGCGAAGCAGATAACAGTCAGGAAATTTTTGAAAAAGTTATTTTCAAAAACACATCCAAAACCTCGATCTTTTGTAACAAGAGTAGATTTAACAGCTACCATGGTAAACAGAATAGAAACAGAACAGTATAGAGTAGAATTGAATAGTATCAAATAGAACAGAGCAGAACAGAATAGAGCAGAATAAAATTGATTAGAATGGTATATTTTAGTTGGAAGGGACCTACAATGATCATCTAGTCCAGCTGCCTGAAGAATTCAGGGCTAACCAAAAGTTAAAGCCTGTTATTAAGGACATTGTCCAAATGACTCTTAAACACTGACAGGCTTGGGCCATCGCTCACCTCTCTAGAAAGCCTGTTCCAGTGTTTGTCCACCCTCTTGGTAAAGAAACATTTCTTAATGTCAAATCTGAACTTCCTCTGGTGCAGCTTTGAGCCATTCCCAGGCATCCTGTCAGTGGATCCCAGGGAGATCAGCACTTCCTTCCCCACCTCCTCAGGAAGCTGTAGAAAGCAATGAGGTTACCCCTCAGCCTCCTTTTCTTCAAACTAGACAATCCCAAAGTCCTTAGCTGCTCCTCACAGGACATGCCTTCCAGTCCTTCCACCAGCTAGATTGTTCTCCTCTGGGTGCATTCAAGTACCTTAAGATTGTTTTAAAATTGTGAGGCCCAGAATTGAAATTCAGACACTAAGATCTTAGTCCAAGTATCAAGAAAATCAGCACATTCACAGCAGTGAAACATTTCACTTAGGTTTTAATTTCGTGAGAAAGCTAAAGCATCATAAATAAGCTGATACTGGAAGGGGAAGACTGCTCCCTACATCTCCATGCTTGATCTGAAGATCTGCTTGAGATGACTCACATTTGTCAGATTGCAAGTATTTATAGTCACTGATACACAGTGAGCATATTGAAACAGCAGAAAACTAATTTACCCAAAGAAAGTGAATATTACGTTTGCTGGGTTGGAAAGTTGAACTTTTTTACCTTGTGGTTGTGGGATCTGGTGTAAGAAAGAAAGATGAATTATCCAATCTCTGGATCAGGGAAGAATGAAGCACAAGTAGAGGTAGGAGATGTGGGGCATGGAAATATGGCAGAACAATGTATTTCTTTTTCCTACAGCTGAAACCTTGAGCACTACCCTTTAAAATGAATCTAGTGTTTGAATGGCTGAAAAGGGTGACGGGAAGCAAATCAAAGAAAAATGTGACAGTGAAATTTTCAGCCCAGACAACTTAGTAATGTAAGCATCAGTAAATACAACCTTTAATGAGAGGATAAAGATTTCTTGTAAGTAAAACTATATGTGAGAAGGTGTTTCAGGCTGAAGTCTCCATTTCCACAGTAAGACGTTCTCATCCTTAGTGATATCTAAACGTTATTAATTTTAGATGTGTATATATGTCACTGTTTCTTCTATGAGTTTCTCTTCTCCTTTGATGTCAGTCTGCTTTTATTTCTATCTGAATTGGAGAGTCATAATCACTTCGTTGGTATTGATGGATGGCCAAGAATAAAGATTTCTGACCTCTTAATTTAGGAGGAGGACAGAAACAAGAGAGTAGTTACTGTCTAGGCTCTTAGTCAAGTGCCGTGTCCCTTACTTTTGCAGGCATAAGGAACCTGTCATCTTCAGGCTGTTCTGCTTCTCCAGGGATCCCTTATCTCATGAATCCTGCCCAACAATATTATTAATCTCAAGCTTAGAAAACAAATCTTTCTGAACAGGAAAAGGACATTTGCTCAAATTTCCCATCAAACACTGCTTACAGGGACTCAGCTTTTGTTCTCTGAGGTCGTGTGTTTAAACAGTATTAGTTCCTGTTAGGAACTAATTGTTTCCAAATCTCTCCATATTTATCATGTCATGTTGCAACATTATAGTTTGTTTTAAAAAAGAATATTGGATCAATAAATAGGATTGATAAGGCAGATGAAACCTTTTACAAAAGGAAAGCTTTCCTTTACTTCCCAGAGTGAATATATTAAAGGAGATGAATTGGAAGTATTAGAAAATGTGATATGCGAATATATTTAGCCAGTTGAAGCTTTGAAATTTAAAATAATTCAACTCTAATAACACTCTAATGCATTGAAAGAAAAAAAAAAAAGAAATAGGCATAAAAGCTGGGTTTGTAGGATGGAAAATATTTTTCCTGTCTTAGAATTAAAAGAAATACCCAGCTTCTTGTATTTTTTGAACAGTCACGCTAAAACAGTCACAATATGGCCATGGATATCTTTTACCATTGTATTATTGATTTAGAAAAGGAATATGTGACAGTAACTTTGATCTGTTCTAATCAGACAAATAGCAATCAATGGTCATGCCTTTTTGTTTACCTGGTCGAGTGTTCCTATCAGATTTCTGCATACCCTTAAAGTGGCAGTGGGTGTTTCTTTTCTTGTCTATCATTAATTTCATTGAAGGTGCTTTGAAATTGTCCTGAGCCAATAATAATCCTAAAATTGGAATAAGGAGGTTGGAAATCACAATAAAAAAATCTCCATGTACTTTGCAACATTCTGAAATTGAAACATGATTTACGGTGAAGAGCAGTAACATCTAGTAGGTGACTTACTGGTTAGTTGATAACTCCAAGTGTTTCAGAGATATGGAAAGGGTCTGACCTCCACTGACTGATGCGATATATAGATTCCCATTTCCTCCTCAAAATAAGGTTAATTATGAAAGAAGCTTTTTACAGCTGTCTATTTCTATTAACAAAGATAAATATCTATGTTTTGGCTTAGTCATCAGTGGTAAGTGTGTATTTAATAAAAAACATTCAAGCCCTAATCCTACTTTCTAGGCCCAGTTGCATATCTAAACCCCTTTTACATTTCACTTTGCCAAATTTTATTCCACAAGAAAGTGTTCCTAAGTCGATCTGAATAAATTTTGCGTGTGTTTTATAAGAAGTGATCTCAAATGTTTCTCTGCCTATATCAAAGAATGCAATCAGAGTCAGCAAGATTAATCCTTTTCAACACTCAGTCTACCCTGATTGAAATCTTTTTACCTTCTTTCCTTCTGGGGAAAATTTGAGTGAAAGCACGAAGAGTCCTTCATTTGTGTTCTGTAAAGAAAGATAGGGAGCTGGTTTCTTTCTTGGCTCAAGCTGAACCGGAACTGCCACAAAAACTCAGTATCCAACAAAAGGGGAATTTGCTTTATTCTGACTTGTGCTCCTGCACTTATGCTCAGCTTCAGCAGCTTAGAATAATTGGGAATAATATGTCTGTGGGCTATAATGTCAAGGTATGGATACGTTTTTCTGTTGACTCAGACTGTGAAACGAAAGGATGGCTCTACTATGACTTGGAATAACGAAGTACTGTAATACTGGTATTAACTACAGAACAGATAAAAGATGCCAAAAAATACTGGTGTTCTTTAAAGATAAACAAAGACAGAAGCAAAGACATTTGTTTGACAATAATAATGGAAAACTCTTTCACTTGCATGGAAGAGAGAATCTCTCTGGAAAATAGAAACAAATGGATATTTGTGTTTCAGCTTGGAGTCAAGTCAACTTTTTGATAGAGAAAATATTGAAATCTTAATGTCTAAGGAATTTGGTTTCTATCTAGACCTACTTTGTTATGTTATTAAGAATTCAGAGTGATTTTTTAAGTAGCCAAAATTGCTGAGTACTTTATTTCTTCATCAGGATTATTTGATCGGTGAACCAAGTTGATGATTTTTAAGAGTCACACCAGAAATGTCTGCCTGGCAAACATCTTCGTTGTGTCCAGAGTTTCAACTACTGCTAAACAGGAAAAGTCTAGAAAAAAACAAGCACGCATATTTGTAGTATGAGTAGGTTATTTCTTTACTACACGTAAGCTGAGCGTTTTTTGTTTCTTTTACGGAAAAGGCAGAGTAATATCTGAGCAGAAGTGTCAAGACCGTGTCTTGTAAGTGAGGTGTGATCTTTAGCTCAGGTGCTGTGACTTGATGATATCAAAGTCAGTTTATTTGTGCAAAAACATCTCACAGGAATTAAGCTCCAATATTTATACTTCTCTAGAGCATTCAGCATCTACTTTTTAACTTCTGAAACTGTCTGTATTCAGATGTTGTCTACTATTTACTATACCTTTTTTTTTTATTAGTCAGGACAAATCTACAAAGCCTGTAGCCTTTGCCCAGAAGAACTGGGCTCAAAAGTTTATGCATAACCTCATCAAATCAGACATAAAATGCTGAAAAAGTCTAGTTATGTGTACTTTACAATATTTTGAAATGGAAACCAGCTACTTTAACTTTTTAGCAAATATTATGATAACTTATGTATATTATTGAAAAATATCCTTTAAAAAAGTTTTTAAATATTACAGTAAATATTTTAAAATGTTTTGTTGAATATTTAGCTGAAAATGTGGTTCTTCTTCTGAAGAATGCTTCTTTACTATTAAAGATCTCAAGATATAAAGTGAACATCTTCATGTTTTACTTCACTGTTTACCTCATTTACTGAATTTTACCCAAGCAAATCTCTTTTGACACAAAGAAGACCAAATGATGATAGAGGGTTTTTGTTAACAGAAGGTATGGTTCATCAACTAGAAAAGCTGTAACTTCAGCTTCTACTGCTAGAGTTTTGTGTGCACTGAGAATGGAAGAAAGCCCCTGGCCTTTCATATGCACAAGAAAATAAGTATCACTACCAATATAATTTGAACAACTTTACTGGATAAATTTTTTGTGCAGCATTATGTGACAGTGCTCCATTCAGACAATGAATTTATAAACAAGGAAAGCAGAAAAAGCTCTACTCATTTTACTAATTAACTACACAGTAATTAGTTCAATAAGATTAACACTGTGACTTGTGTCTTTTGCCTTTATACACATAGATAAAAAATTAGAAATAATCAGATATTTAGACATACAGTACCCAGTTTTCTTTGATGTACTTGAGTTGTTTACATTGTAGGCTGTAGAAATCCATAAGTTCAAACTATCTACTCTTTCCATTTTTTTTGTACGTTAGAAAATTCCCCTTTTGCTCTCCATTTTGAGCCTATTGGTTATCTGCTTACTAATATTAGACTTCAAGAACATGTTGTAGCATATATCGATTCTAGCTACTGGCTCAAATTACTTTTTCCAAGAGCACAGGGGATGAAGGGCTTCTGTCATCTATACGCAGGTTATATTTATGGGAACAAAACACTGTGTGTGTGAAAGGGCAAATGTAAATGATGAGGCAGGTCTGCATTATAGCAGACATGCTTCAGTTTTGTTGCCCTGCCTTGACAGTTCACTTGCTAGAGGGGATAATGTAACTAAATTAGAGCCCTCTGTCAAGTCTCCGTAGGGGTCCTTCTTGTCTTTCGCAATGTGGAACATCAAGCCAAAGGGGAATTTTGGCACAAATCAGTTTTTATGACCTCAGGTATTTTCTGTGATGTGAGTTTCACAGAAATAAGCCAGGGGAATTCAAGCACACTGAATTTTCTAAGCTATCTGTTAGCTGAGATGGAAATAGGCAGATAAAGGAGGAGGTTTTGAAGGTGGAGTTTTATCTTTAATTTGCATTTCTTCAGGGACACATTATTCCTTGGGATGCAGGCTTACTTTACAATCATAGTCACATGAATGACTATAAAATGTCCATAATGAATCACTACTTACTCCTTTTTCTAAAACAACTGTACTGTCTGGGCAAGTCCAGTGAGATATTCTTTACATGACACGATAATGGAGATGTCTGGCTTGCAGCATCCACTCCAGAAAAGCCATGAAATGTCATTTCAGGGTCATCATGAGTTCAAATGGAAAAGCAGATCCAAGAGTAAATTATTTAAACTTATTACTTGGAATTAGATTAAGTTCTTTTTGTGACGTAAGTGAATATAAACAAAAAATTAGTTTACAATATATTTTTTCTTTTTCCTGTCCCTGTAATAGGAATCATTTTTGTTCTTTATGCATATATTCCTAACCTAATCATACATTAGTTATGTTACTAAATCTTTGGAAGCATAAGTATTTTTCAAGTTAAAAAGAATGAAGAACTACTCAGTTCTATAGAATTAAACTGAAGAAAAAAGGATACAGGAGTTCAGAAAATAAAGATTTTACCAGATAATCTTAAATAGACCAACCTTGACTTTAAAAAAAAAACAAACCTCAGCAAAAACATTCCCCAAACAGCCCTGATGTTTTTGTTAGTATTTCTGCACAAATAACCTTAGTGATGATTCAGGCAAGTATTCAAATATGACCTTGATATTTCTTTCCTGTTAATTTAAAGAAAAACCACAACCAAACCCAACAAAAAAACCCCTTTGGCAGTTAAATCTTCTCCTCAGCTGGAAATAGAACATTTCTCCTCTTTCTTTTCATGTCTTTCAAAAGCCTACTTTTAATATAATCTTGGGAGAAAGAGGGAGTAATTTTTGGCAATGCCCTCAGCCCAAATGATACACTCAATATATGCATTAGTAATGTCAGGTAAGCAAAATCCGTAACAGCTTTTTCAAACTGGTATCACTTTGGGTCTGGAGTAGAGGTAATGTAGGGAACTTACATTCAGAATACAAAATAATTTAATGTTTCTCAGTTGCCAAAACATAGAATGAATATCCTGTCTAGCTAGTCTGATACTGCTTTGCGCCAGTGTTGTAACTACAGGCAATTGAACCAGTGTGGATTTACTGTGTGTTTTGGATGGGACAGTATTGGGTAGATGCCCATTTATAAAAGAGGTTATTAACTTCAAGGTTTTTTGATTTAAGCGCATTACCTATAACACTAATAGTTAAAAATGTGGGGATTATAAAGCAGTGAAAATGTGCCTTCATATTAATATAACGCATATTGCTACCTGTAAGTTGAAAAGTACATCAATGGATGTACTTTGGATCCAGTTGTGAATCGCGATCCACCAATTCTCAGAGTCTGAGAGATGACTTATGGCATGGAATATTATAAAAACTGTTTTGGCAAAATACGAATTCTAGTAATAGGTCAAATTCCAAATGACCTCTGGTGACTGTTACTGGTGGTTGCTGTAGTGCTACCCACATAATTCCAACTGATACACCTGCAAAGTAAAGGAGGACTACTATCACCTTTTCTCAAATAGGGAAATTTAGGTATTGACAGGGTAGTGTTTCTCCAAGTCACGTTGCACAACAGATAGCAGGAGAAAGGATAACGTCGGTTTACTTGATTTGCTGATTCTACCTCTTAAACTTTTTTCTAGTTAGCCATGTATTTGTCCATTGCACTAAAAAGTCGCACCTCTCTTACACAGTTCTGTGAAAATCTGAGTGTCCAGCAACATGAGGTCTAAGATCCTTCTGTAAGGTTCTTGGCGCTCTCAGCAGTTCAGAGCTGTCTGGCTGCCTGTTCAATTGAATCCCAAATGACCTCAGTTCTGCAAAAACCATCTTTGTGTGATTAATACCCTTCATATTAGCAGTCTCCCTTGTCTCAGTGCTTTTGCTGTAAGTTTGTTCCTGGATTTCAGACTACAGAACTCTTTTCACCAGTGGGAACAGACTGAAATAGCTTTTCATTCCTAAGGTAAAGTTACAGTGCTTGAGGAACAGTAATATTTCTTTTTCTAGAGGTGTTTTTAATTAAAATGTGTTAGATATTTTTTTCTGGGGATGCGTACTGTGAAATCTCTGAAGATTTTTATTTTTGTGCATTGAAAGGAACTGGGGGCTAAGCAGTTTAAATGGGGCTAGAGCATGTTTAAATGAAGGAAAACACTGTTAGGTTAGGCAGCATGGTAGCCAAGTTAGATCCTGTCTGATCAGTAGTTTCCTGACCCATTGTAATTTATATCTCTTAGTTATTGCCATCTGAAATGGTTGAGACTGTTGTCACTTTTTGCCCCTCAAAAGTACTCTAGTTCAAATAAAAACTAATGGAGGGAAGTGACAGATTCTGGGAAATGAAGGACAGGCTTGAAAATCACCACGATGCCTCCTATCTGTTATTTGTTCTCAGTTTTGTCACTGTCTTGCTGCGTGATTTGGGACAAAAATAGTTTCCCCTCTGAGTGTCTTGGCTTTTCCATCCCTAATACAGGATTAATAGCTAATCACTGGCCAACTGCTGGGTTGTAGATGACTGTTCATTCCTCTGCTTCAGAGCACATTTGAAAATTCAGCAAGTGTGTTATAATGGACAGCTTGCTGTGAGTGTATATGCCCTTCTGATGTATTGAAATCCCAGTCAGATACAGGGAAATATTCTGGTCTACGCATGTGAAGCTCTTTAATACTGTACCTTTGTAAAGGGAACTTCATTGGTCACTCTGTAGTAGGACCTGAAAATGACACTGACTGTGTATGAACTTTGACAGCTTACCCAAGGCAAGAACTGATATTGTGACTGCAGTAATTACAATTTTACAGACTGCATGTAATTTTTGGGGTATAGAAGCAGACATTTATAAAAAAAATACTGAATTACATGACAGTTAGGAAGACAAGAGAATAGCTTGATTTTTGTAGCTGGTTAAGGTAATGTTTCTCTCTGGGCTTATTTATTTGAGCAAAATTTCAACAGTAGTCTTAGCAATTTTGTAATAATTCTCTACTTTAGTTAATTAAGACGTTTAAAGGTATCATTCACCAAGTGGAGTTCTTTACATGTGTGGTTGCTTTTTTTATTTCTAGGAAAGATTACTAAAATTTTGACATTCATTTGACATTGAATTTTCAAAGGAATACTCAAAGAATGCAAGAGAAGTTCTGTGTTCTAATATCTTAGAAAAAAAAAATCTCTTTTTTGGAGTTGAAACACATTTTCCATAGAAGGGACTGATGAGAGTGATGATAGCCCCCCAGATACAGTAGCATTCTATTTTTCTTTTTTCTCCTTGCAGAAAGTTTATTTTAATAATTTCCAATATAAAATCTTAGGATACCATTCAGTAGCATTTTAGAAGGTAAGTCCTCAAATTTTCATTTGTGATCACTATTCGTATTGCCATGAGATAATATTTTTGGGTCCTTATTCCTTCCCATAATGATCTTATTTTTCATTTTTTTCCATTGTGTGTTTCTGAATTATTGATAATTCGAAAATGCATCTATGCACCACAGGATTATTTTGCCTCCAGCTGGCACTCTCATTTTTGTTTCGTTTTCACAACACTGCTTCAGACAGTGATAAAGTAATTGTTTTTATCAACTTTAATGCTCACAGTGCAATGTACTTCCCTATACATATATTTTTATTGATGCTTTAAATTTTGAGTGAATGTTTTCGTGCAACCACTTTGAAGTAGTTGGAAAATGGAAGTTCACTTGAGGTAATATTTTTGAATATCAAACCCAAATCTTAGTCAAATGAGTACAAAAATTCCTTTGACCTGGTTTGAATATGAAGAGTATGACTATGGTTTTGTATAGATACATACATTTTTTAGTGACACACAGCAATCTGTAAGTTCAGTCTGATCCATGTAACTTGCGAAAAGACATTGAGAAGAAAATGATATGCCAATAAGAATGTATTAGCAATTTCAAATACTTAGGTTACCTTCCAGCTTTACTAATCCCTCCTTTGTTAGAAAAGTGGGTTTTTTTGTTATTCTAACACAATTGTTAAGACAAGCACTTCAACTTATGACAGTGTTATTTGAAAAAAAAAAAAAAGACAGAACAGAGAGAGACTTTCTTGTCACAAAAATTCCACAGACAGGTTTTAAATACTGTTCTGTCTTCTAAATTTTAATCAACACACTCTTAAATTATTATCAACAATAACTTTGTCTTTTAAGGACATGCCAAACCCAATGTTTCATTAAAAAGATGTCAAAATTTATACAGAATCATAGAATCCTTTAAGTTGGAATAGACCCTTAAGATCATTGAGTTTAACCATTAACCTGGCACTGCCACGTCCATGACTAAATCATGTCACTAAACACTACATCTACACATCTTTTAAATACCTCCAGGGATGGTGACTCAACCAGTTCCCTGGGCAGCCTGTTCCAATGCTTGATAACACTTTCAGTGAAAGAATATTTCCTAATATCCCATCTAAACCTCTGCTGGAGCAATGTGAGGTCATTTCCTCTTGACCTATTTGTTACCTGGGAGAAGAGACAGACCTCCACTTCATTACAATTTCCTTTCAGGTAGTTGTAGAGAGTGACAAGGTCTCCCCTCAGCTCCTTTTCTCCAGGCTAAACAACCCCAGTTCTCTCAGCCACTCCTCATAAGACTTCTGCTCTAGACCCTTCACCAGCTTCCTTGCTCTTCTCTGGACACACTCCAGCACCTCAATGTCTCTCTTCTAGTGAGAGGCCCAAAACTGAACAGAGAATTTGAGGTGCAGCCTCACCAGTGCCAAGTATAGGGAAAGATCACTTGCTCAGTTTTGCTGGCCACACTATTTCTGGTACAAGCCAGGACATGCATGTGGGCACACTGATGGCTCATATTCAGCTGACTGTTCACCTACACTCCGAGCTACCTTTCTGCTGGGCAGCTTTCCAGACACTTTTCCCTAACCCTGTAGTGTTGCAAGGGGTTGTTGTGATGCAAGTGCAGGACCCAGTACTTGATTTGTTGACTCTCATACAATTTGCCTTGGCCTATTGATCCAGCCTGTCCAGATCCCTCTGCAGAGCCTTTCTACCCTCAAACAGATCAACACTCCCCCTCAACTTGGTGTTGTCTGCAAACTTAGTGAGGGTGCACTTGATCCTCTCATCCAGATGATTGATAAAGAAGTTAAAAAAAACTAACCTCAATACTGAGTCCTGGGGAACATCACTTCTGACTTGCCATGAACCAAATTTAATCCCTTTTGCCACCACTCTTAGGGCCCAGACATCCAGCCAGCTTTTACCTACCAAAGAGTGCGCTCATTGAAGCCATGAGCAGCGTTTCTTGAGGAGAATGCTGTGGGAAACAGCGTCAAAGGCTTTACTAAAGTCCAGATAAACAATATCCACAGCTTTTCCCTCATCCACTAAGTGGGTCACCTAGTCGTAGAGGGAGATCAGGTTAGTCAAGCAGGACCCACCTTTCATAAACCCACGCTGTCTGGGCCTGATTGCCTCGCTGTCCCGTACGTGCCATGTGATGGCACTGAAGATCATCTGCTCCATAACCTTCGCCATCATTGATGTCAGACTGGCAGGCCTGTAGTTCCCTGGATCTCCCTTCTGGACCTTCTTGTAGATGGGCGTCACATTTGCTAACCTCTAGTCAACTGGGACCTCTGCAGTTAGCCGGGACTGCTGATAGATGATGAAAGATGGCTGCGTGAGCACTTTCACCAGCTCCCTCAGTACCCTTGGGTGGATCCCGTCTGCCCCCATAGACTTGTGTGTGTCTAAGTGGTGTAGCAGGTAGCTAACCATTTCCCCTTGGATTATGATGGCCTCAGGGCTAGCAATTGTGAGACTTCTCCCATCTGCTTATGCAATATTTTACGTGTCTCTTCCTCCTGGTTGTGTGGTCTTTAACAGACTCACACCCTATCGGCCTTGTTGGCCTTTTCCCTGATTCTTACCCATAAACACTCAACCATATCATCACCATCATCAAGACCTAGACAGTCAAAACACTCCCAACATACAGGGCACCATCCCTTACGTCCACTGAGACTGCAGACCTCCCAAGCCCATCATACCTGAAACATTGGCATGCCGCCCCCAGACTTATCAGTAATGAGCCTGGTTTTATCCCCTTCAAATCTAGTTTAAAGATCTTTCAATGATCCCTGCTAACTCCTACAAATCTAGTTTAAAGATCTTTCAATGATCCCTGCTAACTCCTATGCAAAGATCCTTTCCTTACTTTGAGACAAGTGTATCCCATCTGTCACCAACAGGCCTGGTTTGTGTAGACTGACCCATGATCAAAAACCCCAAAATTCTGCTGGCAACACCAGGCTCAGAGCCAGGTATTGATCTGTTCGGTCTTCACTCTTGTTCCCTCACCATTGCCTGCAACTGGAAAGATAGAGAAGAACACTACTTGTGTTCCTGATCTCTTAACCAGTCTTCCCAAGGCCCCGAAGTCTCTCTTGATTGCCCCTGGACTTCTTGTTGCAATTTCTATGATATAGTGTATCATTGACAAAGTTAGTAGAAATGTTCATTAAACGAGGACAAAATCATTAAATAACTTTAAATAACTTGCATAATGAGCTACATCAGCACCTCATTTAATAATGAGAACAATTAAAATTCAGATTAATTTAGTGACATCAGAGGAAGTTAGCCCCATTTCTATCAGTAATGATACTGCAATTAGTATTATTAGGGCCAGATTGTCTTTATCCTGTATGCCTTCTGTGAAAAGCAGTGGCATAAGTACGTCATCAACACTCTATGCAGTTCATACAGCTGCTTCTGTGGTTTGTTGCTTACATAAGAAAATGGCTCTAACAGGCGAGACAAAAGGCCCACCTAGTCAGGTGTCTGGAGAGTATTGAAATGGTTGCTTCAGAGGACAAACACAGGCCAAGCACTTCTTCTAATTTTCATGACCCTTGTTTTGTCCCAGCTTTGAGGGGTTTTCTCAGATATAAGATATTGTGGGGCTTTTTAGAGTGTATTTGATACAGTTTCAATGGACGTCTATATCCCCGTAGTCCTGATCTGTTTCATTTAAATCCAAGTATATTCCTGATATAATTGGTAAAAGATGGCAAAAACCTCCTCAGTTTAAATACACATTGTATAAATGGACAACTCCTTTTATTTACTTTTGAACTTGCTATGTTTATTTCATTCTCTTTAGTTCTTGTGTTGGGTGTCCTGTTTATGCCGCTAATGATTTTGGACCTGTATCCTCTCCTCTCTCAGTTCTTTCATTTCTAGGCTGAAAAGACCCAACCTAACTAGTTCTTCTGTAAATGCAAACCTATCAGAAAGCTTTCTGTGAAAGTTTTTGAGATTCTGGACCTCTATGTTCACACTACTTGAAAGGAAGGAAAGGTAGACTGTTCAACTGTTTCCAGCATTTCCCAGGACACTTACATTTTTACACCTACTGAGTGGAGGCAAAATAACTTTCCTATTGTCTAGTGGATGTTAGAGTTTGTTTTCTTTGATAGCATAATTGGGGTCTATTTCTTGCTTGGAGCAGAAAGTGAAAGAGAAGTTTTTCTTCTATTTTTTCTTGGAGAAATATATATACAAAAATTTTTACGTGAGAGTAAAGTGAATCCACAGCTCCCAGATTGTCTAAAATCAAGAGGAATGGTTTCAACATTTATTTTTAATGTTATACTAGCTTCATAATAATATATCTGGGTTTACTGCTTAGATGAAAATAATTTGTATGAAATTAGCAGTGCTGTAGGAGAAGTAAGGTCTGCTCAGGTAAGAATTTTTTTCAGGATTAGCTCCTTAGCAGATGAATCATCTTTACAATCCACTTTCTTCCCTTCTGATTTTCAATAATTACCAATACAATTTTTAAAGTTACTTCAAATATAAATGTATTAAGATATGTTTTAAAACTTTTAGTGTTACTGCTTCTATTTCCAGTATTCTTCTCAGACTCTTCTATGGTCTTTAAAATTTGTGGTTGGTGCTGCTGTCTGGTATTCTGTTGTGATCTGTGTACCTGGAGGTCGGATGTGGACTCTGTGTATAGCAAAAGAAATTACCTGTTCACCAGCCTATGCCAGTGGCTTATTTCTGTCCTCTAACAAACATCTTATATGCCTAATTACAGAAATTTATTTTAAATTAGGGATTGGGATTTCTGAAGGAAAACATCATGGGTGGGTCATCAAGACACAAATGCGAAAATGGACTAGTGGTAGTGACTTTCTACTGATACAGTGCAATGTAGGAGAAGTTATCTATCCATAGACATAGAAACAATCAAGAACAAGAAACAGTCCTTAACTATATAGATTTCTGACAAAAGAACCGCCACACTAAAGTAGTGTAAGTAGTGCATAGGCTAGGCTGTCTCAGAGAAAAATTCCATTCTAAAATCCACTTTTGGAAGTGTAGCTGCCTACCATAGGACTTTCAGTGGTAAAAAGGGCACAAAAGGCACTTTGTTATATTTTCAGTGTTGAGTAATGCAGTTCTGTTATTTACAGAGCAAACCAGAGAGCAGAATCAGAGTAAAAATACCAAATTCCAAAATGCAGAATACCGTATGTAAATACATACATACAAATATAATATACACACTTGTATTTTATATATATTTATTCTTCTTGTGTGGCTGACCTTTGCAATATTAAAAATGATGAGTTTTCATTTCAGGTGAAACTGAAGAACTGCAGAATCAGTTTATATGGAGGTGCATGATAAGAATATGTAATTTGATTTCAAGTCCCTGGAAATAAATAGAATAGATTTCTTTTTTCCTTTGGTGAAGGTGAAAACTGCAGCTCATTTTTATTTACCTTTTTCAGTAGGTAAGCAATGGTAAAACTTTAGTTAAAGGCTAAAAAATGCCCCACCTTCTTTTTTAAAATGAATCAATAATTACAACTTTCAAAAGTGCACACAATTGATGACTTGTCTGTCCAAGGGATGGTGGAAATATATTTCTAGACGCTTACTCTATTTAAGGGAAATAAATAGTCATGAAAGAGCATGATTTGTTGATATTAAACTCATTTCTCTCATCTGGTATGTTATAAGAAATGGAAGAATCATTGTCAATATCTCTCTTTATCCTGAACAAATTAGTATGTTACAACTTAAAATGTTTAACTTCTTGCAGAGACCTGCAAGCTCCCTTGGAACCAAACTGCTTTCTTGGAAAATATACAAATATTGAAGACATTTCCCTAGAACAATAATCATAAAATTGTAAGTCATTAAATTGTTATGAAATATTTAAATGGCTCCTCTGCATTCAGTGATTTCATGGTGCTAGCAAATATCCATTCACCATATGGAATTAAAAATACTGTTCAGTGATTTTCAGTTTCATTTCTTCAGCTGCATCCTGATTTTCTTATCTTATTCCACCAATTATTTAGCTTTAGCTGCCTTATTCCTACAAGTCAGAAAATATTAATGGCTTATTAAATTAAACAAAACCGACTCCCTTGTATTTGAGAAGTATTTTTAAAGCAATTCAATGCCTTTCAAAACTGTTCAGAATAGAATATGAGAGCTGGAATAATTAAAATGTTAGTCCTTTATTGTAATGGCAATAGTTATTTTTTGATAGTTCAATAGTAGCCTACATTGGAGTAAAACACCTATGTCTGATGGAATACAATTGTGTGATCTCTCATGATCTTTTCAGATATCTTCTGAAGAACACAAAATCTCTGGCATGTCTCAGTTCATCATGCTTACAGATTATATATTTGATTCTATTATTTGCATTTCACACAGTATAGTTGTATTTTAAATGAATGCATGAAGTTGAAATGAGGCATTCCTAAGAAAGAGGAAGAATATTCAGTTCAATACATTCAGTTTCTAAGCTAATTTCTTATTCTGCATGAAGCTATGAAGGCACCATTCAATTTCCAGGTCAGATAAACTAACAATAGATTATGAGCAAAAAAAGCTCACTGTTAAATGCTATGTTCTCAGATGATAGTGAGATAAACAACTGTGAACAAATTAATTTTATGCCTGGTATCTGAAAAAGCATCATTTCTTTCTAGATAGTTGATGGAAACTTTCTCTTCAGCAGCTATATGAAGATTCACTAGGGAGAAACAAAAAATTCTTGCCTAACAAAATTGTAAATATTTGCCGAGACAAAATGTTGCATTTTTTCTGAGATTTTAAATAATGCAGAAGTTGATATCCTCCTACGCTGGCATCTTCAGTCTTTTTATCAAGTGCTCTATATTTATCTCTGGTTTAGTTAAATGTAACTCCAATTGCATGCATTGAATTCTGCTGATTTCATTTGTGCATGCAATACACCTGGACTTCAGATATTTTCTGAAGGCAAACTTTTAGAGGGTGATAGGAGTCACAATGGGGGACAATGCTTTTCTTCATTAGGTAAATGAGTGAAATTTAAATCCTAGATTGTTGGTACTGGGACCAGTGCTATTTAACATCTTTGTTGGAGACCAAAGAGTGCACCCTCAGCAAGTTTGCCGATGACACCAAGCTCAGTGGCGCGGTCAACACGTTGGAGGGAAGGGATGCCATCCAGAGGGGCCTGGACAGGCTTGAGAGGTGGGCTTGTGCAAATTGCATGAAGTTCAACCAAGCCAAGTGCAGGGTCCTGCACCTGGGATATGGCAATCCCAGGCACAAATACAGGTTGGGCAGAGAACGGCTAGAGAGCAGCCCTGAGGAGAAGGACTTGGGAGCGCTCGTGGATGAGAAACTCAACACGAGCTGGCAGCGCGCACTGGCAGCCCAGAAAGCCAACTGCATCAAAAGAAGTGTGGCCAGCAGGTCATGGGAGGTGATTCTACCCCTCTACTCTGCGCTCGTGAGACCCCACCTGGAGTACTGTGTCCAGCTCTGGAGTCCTCAACACAGGAAGGACATGGACCTGTTGGAACGGGTCCAGCGGAGGGCCACAAAGATGATCAGAGGGATGGAGCACCTCCCCTATGAAGACAGGCTGAGAGAGCTGGGCTTGTTCAGCCTGGAGATGAGAAGGCTCTGGGGAGACCTTATAGCAGCCTTCCAATATCTGAAGGGAGCCTTCAGGAGAGTTGGCAAGGGACTCTTTGTCAGGAAGTGTAGTGACAGGACAAGGGATAATGGTTTTAAATTGGAAGAGGGGAGATTTAGATTAGATACCAGAAAGAAATTCTTTACTGTGAGGGCGGTGAGGCACTGGAACAGGTTGCCCAGGGAAGTTGTGGATGCCCCATCCCTGGAGGTGTTTAAGGCCAGGCTGGATGGGGTTTTGAGCAACCTGGTCTAGTGGGAGGTGTCCCTGCCCATGGCAGGGGGGTTGGAACTTGATGATCTTTAAGGTCCCTTCCAACTCTAACCATTCTATGATTCTGTGATTCTATGATTCTATGATTGTGCTTGTTATGTGACAGAAGGAAAGCACCTATTGATGAAAACTCAAGTTAACTGGAGGTATTACAGTCTAACAGGTGTGCAAGCTTTCTTTCAAGTCATTCAATTATATGAAAACCTACAGAATATCCAAATATACTTTTAGGTGAGAAATTGAAATTCATGTTTAGTGCAATCTTATCTTTTGACCAGCAGCAGAAGACTAACTGCTCTGAAGTATACATTTCTTTTGTGAGCCTCATGATAAGTCATATCTGGAAAAGATGATTTCCAGAGAACACAAGAGAGAGGACAAATAGTTCACTGGAAAAAGAATAATCCCAGCTCTTTCTTGGGCAGTATACTTTTAATAGGAGCTCCTGTGAGCACTTCTAGCTCATATCTTCCATAAGGGGTATAAGTTGAAGGAGCTAACAGTATAAATATATTCAGCAAGTTTTGAAGTATTCAGGATTTTAGTGCAGAACACCTTCTGCAATCTCCAGCTAAAAATGCAGATGGCTGACAACCAGCTGAATATGATTGAAACTGCTGTAAAAAGATGTTTTCCCTTTTTTCCTGCTAAAGGCATCCACATCAGTTACTGTATGAAATGAAAAACTTATAATGCAGTCCTGGGTTTCATTTGCTCACTTGCCTATATTAAAGATGAATTAACTATAAAATGTCAGGGATGATAGCCTTGTCTTATGGTGATCTAGCTTTTCTTTCTCTCATAGACTAAATCTATTACTGATGATCTTAAGCATGAAAGTGAAACATTAAAAGAAATTCTGAAGTTTTAAATACCCCAATAAATTCTAAATAGTAGGAGGAATCTTGGAATAGATTGTTTCTGCATGTGTGCCTGCTGATCCATTTGCAGTAAATTTCCACTGCATTTTCATATTTAGTTGAGTCAAGGGGAAAATGATAATCTCAAAGTGACAAAGTTAGGTCAGTCTGAAAGGGTAGCCATAGATTAGAAGTGAGAATAGAGCAAAGAACAATACTGATGTCAAAAAGGATTATTTCTCCCTGAAAAATAAAGAGTGATTCCTCAAAGACAACAGGCAATTAAAAAGCATAAGGCCAGCTCACCAACATAATATATTTCTTGGAATTGCTATTTTTACTTTAAATAAAAAAAATCTCTTCTCTGGTAAACACACAAACAAGGCAAACTTAAGCGGCTAGTTGACATGTCAGTTTTTCACAGTAAGTACCGACTTCTGTGCTATTATTTCTCAAAGTAATCCTTTGTTGGTGGAAGTAGCTATTAATGACTGTTATGAGACAGGTGTTTAATACTCTTATGAAATGAGAAGGACAATAGGTTCTTATTGGGAAAATAAGCTCCATAAATGGAGCTCTGCTCGGATGTTCTTAACGGGAATGAGAAGTCCATTTGTGGTCTTTAAGACAGAATAGCTACTGTGCTCCTCTGTGAAAGTAAGTCATTCCGTTTTATTGGCTTGCAACCTAAGTATCATGACCTTATGGCCTGATATCTCTTATACTGTTCCAGGTACTCAAGTGACATTGTAATGCCATTGAAATAAAAAAAGTTACCGCATTATGTTTTTTACATTAAATCTCTTATGTCTAGGATGTGAAACAAGATTTCACATTAAACTACCAAAATTTCTTAAAAAAAAAAAAAAAAATTAAATCTGAAAACTTGAAAGAGATGTTATTATGCACATTATGTTTCATTCCCACCCCCCTGCCTCGCGCCTCCCTTCCCCACCCCCAGCATCTGTATAAGTATTTCTGGGCTATGGCTGTAAGTCTTTTTATTTTCTGGCAATTCCCTGAAAATGCCTTATCTTAAAGAACACCTCCAGAAATTGTACAGAAGTCTTCTTTTTGTATTTGCCTTATTGGTATATCATCTTTTCTTTCCTATATATCCTGCAAATGATCATATTTTTTTCTATTTTTGACATGCTGGAAAATGGCAACTACATATTTTGTTGAAGTTTTTTGAATAAGGATTGCAGTGTTACCACAGTGAATGGCAGATGTCTAGCACAGTAATTAAACTCCTAGCACCAAAACACTACATCTGGAGATTTGTGAAAATCAACAGTTAATATTTTCCCACAGTTACTGCGTTGTGTCACAAAAGCTTTTACAATGTTCTTCTTTTTGCTAAAAAATGAAGGTGCCTGTCCGTGTTTGTATAAGCATGGAATTATACTGGGCTCAGGTAAGTCAATGATAAAATAAAATGACTGGAGTCCAGGAAGAATTTTGTGGTTATCCTCATTTGCTATCAAAGACCCATAGTATCCTCAGCCCTAGAGGTGTCAATACAAATGTATTCACCTGAAAGACGTTACACAGTTACAGTGATAAATTGCATTACTATTGGGCTTTAATGATAATATCTCAAATTCTACTGTATGTTATCTGTAAGTAAAGATTGACTTTTTCCTGGCTAGTGTTATAATCTCCATTCTTCTCTTGACATGCTTATGAAAATGTTATTGACCTTTTCAGAGTTTATGTGAGCAGACTCAGGGCAGCTGTATCTATTTTTTGCTGCATTCTAGCAGCAAACTGTTAAAAGGAGGAATTATATTGGCCATAAAACTGGCCTGATAGAAAGGGTTTTCTTGTCTTGACTGGTCTGACATTTCTGTGCAGCAAGAACAGTGTGACGAAATTCTGTTGTATTCCCTGCCATAGCTTCGGAGTACCTCATCACCAATTAGTAAATCATTGGCCTCAATATCACCTAGAATGACTGTTGTCTTTCCTCCATGGGAGTGCATTGACAGGAATAATGTTGCACAGTAAGTGGGAAATTCTTTAATGAAATATTTTTTGGTTGAGGGTTATAGCTAGAAAACTCTGCTTCAATGAAGCAATCATATCTGTCCTTGGATGTCCTCAACATACAGTACATAGTTTCAGCAGAGAGAGCAGAAGAATTACGTTTAGAAAATTTCCATTTTTATCTTCTCCCTGGCAAGCAAAGAACAGAAATATAATTAACCCTTTTGTTGCTTTAGCATTGGAACACAACATATTTGTAGGAAGGACCCTTCTGTGCGCCCTCTGGTATTTGGCAAAATTTACAGAGGGAGCAAAAGCAATCTCAGATATTCACAGTTATTTCTATGACTACTTTCCTACATCCCTTGTAATTTGGAAGTTGAAATACCATTAAAAATATAGCATTTATTCTTCATTCAAATATAATAGTTTCGTATTTCATCTTTACTGCAGTCATCTGCAAAAAATAATTCTTAGATATATTTAAGACTGAAGAATCTTTTTTCTCTGTTGAATGTGGATTTGGTTTAAGTTTTGAAAAACAGCCCTGTCTGTTCACTGTTCTTGTCCCATGTTTTAGTTCCTCTAATAAGCTGTTTGGGGTTTGTCTTTTGATTTGGAGCTCTGCTATACAAGTCACTGTGCACTTTATAGCTATGTATTGATGTATTGAACACATCAGTCCTGTTGTGCTTACAGTCTGTAGACCAGACTTATTAATGGCTGGAGTATCTGAATTAAGTCCTGTGAATTCAGCAATCAATATTTCTAAGTATTTCTAAATGTATTAATGTATTCCATATAAGACATCATTCCTGTTATTTGCTCAGTTGTAGTCAATACTACTCTTAATCCTTAGAATTCATATTTCTATTTCTAATCCAATTTTCATACCACTGCAATAAAAAAATCTGTATCTTTTCTGAAAGATGTTTTGTAAAAAATAGTTTCCCTGAATTTGGAGGCAATTTGAATTTTAATATTAAGGAGAAAAAATACTTTGCTTTGTGCACTGGAAAATACAGGCTTTCCAGCACGGCTAGCTGCTATTCAGTGAGAAATATTCAGTGGCTGGTTTCATAATAAGTGGTATACAATTTCTTGGATAAAAATTACTAGATAATTAATGTCAGATAATTTGAAAAATTTGTGCACTTCCAGTAATGTTCCAGGCATTAATGGCAATGAAGTAAGAATTTTCTGTATTTTTTGAATAATATGCATAAATACTTCTTTGTAAATTAGAATAGTAAACCCTATCATCACCACTCATAGAAACTTTTCAAATGTGCTTGGAAAAAATTCATCTTCTTTCTGTGTAAAATAACTACACCACCATTTGTTCTTTTATTAAGTCAGGTATTGCAGGTAGTAGGTTCATTCTTTTAAATATTGGATTCAGAAATTGCAATGAAATTTCTCTATCAAATGTCTTTTGACTATGAAGTGAAATGAAGTGACTATACATATAAGTTACCATTTTCACAAAGAATCATTATTTCAAACTGAAAAAGTGTCTTGAACACAAGCAGAATGAAAATATGGGCCATGACTTTCAAGTGAGGGTTATAAAAACATTTGGGTTTTTTTCAAAAGTTAATGGTTTTATGAATAACATCCCAGAATTTCATATTTGTTACTGAACTTTATGTGTTGGGATGCTAAACCTTTTAATATCTGGCAGAAGGAACAATCAGTATTTCTTTTTGGTTTGCTTCATTACTACAGCATTAGTTGAGACTTTATTCATTTTGGTTTGTCTTACATGTTATGTGTTAATATTACAGGATAATAAGGTAAAAAAACATTAGAGAGAGAATTTTCTCTACTTAGGCTTATCTGAAGAAAATGGATTTTTTGTTACCAAACAACATGATGGTAGGAACAAGCTGGTTAAATTACTGTTCTTTCAAGACTGTATAGTGTGTCAAACATTGCTTAGCTTTCCTTGTTTGTATAGTGGTGGGTATTTCCATATTTCCATCTGTCATGCAGGAAACTGGGGTCAATTTTCCCAGCTGAGAGTGGTTCAACAAAGAGATGTGCAAAGTTCTGCACAAGAGGAAGAATAACTCCAGGCATTACACACACGCTGTGTGTAGTTCCACATGCTGTGGAACCACTGACTGCAAAGCAGCTATGAAAAAAAAAGTCTTTAGGGGTTCTGGTGGACACCAGGCTGAACATGAACCAGCAATGTGCCCTTGCAGTAAAGAGGGTTAACCGTATCCTGGGCTGTATTAGCAGGAGTGTTGCTGGCAGGTCGAAGAAGAGGAACCTTGCTCTCTACTCAGAACTGGTGAGGCCACACCTGGAGTGCTGGGTCCATTTCTAGGCTCCCCAGTACAAGAGAGACATGGACATACTGGAGAGAGTCCAATGAAGGGCCACAAGGATGATTAAGGGACTGGAGCACCACACATATGAGGAAAGTTTGAGAGCTGGGACTGTTCAGCCTGGAGAAGAGAAGGCTCAGGGGGACCTTGTTAATGTATATATATACCTGAAAGGAAGGTGCGAAGGAGAGGGAGTCAGAGTCTTTTCAGTGGTGCCCACTGACAGGACTAGAGGCAATGTGCACACATTGAAACACAGCAGCTTCCACCTGAACATTAGGAATTGCTGTGAGGGTGACGGAGCACTGGACAAGTTGCCCAGGGAGACTGGAGAGTCTTGCTCATAGGAAATATCCAACAGCAGTCTGGACACAATCCTGAGCAACCTGCTCTAGGTGGTCCTGCTTGAGCAGGGGGATTTAGACCACATGATCTGCAGAGGTCTCTTCCCACCCCAACCATTCTGTGATTCTGTGAGATGCTAACAGGATCATTTACGTAAGCAAGCTCACTTTTTAGTATTTATGTGAATTTTATGTAGAATTATTTAGAATTATGTAAATAAATTTTAGTGGAATTTTGACATTGTATGTCTTTGTGGCTCTGGACCAAAGGAGAGAGAGACTGTTCAATCTTTTAATTTACCAATTAATCGATGGTACCAATTTTTCTATTACTCTGAAAATTTTCTTTTGGCTTAGATTCTTGTTAGTAACTCATTTGTTTCTCTATGATCATGGTAGGGAAAAAAATTGCAGGGTCTGGGTATTTTTTGGTTTTGTTCTTTTTTCCCACCAGTTTTTACGACAAGGAATCTTTACTGCCTACTTGTATTACCTGCACAGACATGCATAGAAGCAGATGAACAAGAATAATGGAAATCTTAGCTGTAAAAAATTGCATTAAATGACATTAAGATCTGATAATTCCTTATTAAAACTAAAAAAATGCTAAAGAAAGGAATATTTCCTTTCTCCATCAAGTATTAAGAATTTAGTTACCTTTTGGTCTGAAGAGCACTTCAACTTCATAGTACAAATTTACGTATGTCTGTACTTTTAGGTCAGAACCGATAACATCTTTATTCCTGTTGCACAAGACTTGAGCCATAACCTGAGCTTTACCATTCTATCTGTCAAACTTGGGAGTAGCCAAAGGTGTGTCTTTTGCTTCATTTTTGTTTGCCTTCAAAATGGGCAAAACTGAGAACTGAAACAGAAAAATTGTGTGCCAGAACTGTAGAAAGGTTTGGTGTTGAAATTTACAAAAGTGCATGGTTTGGAAAGGAGAATGATCTAATCTAAAGCCTGTTTCCTATAGCTGATTTAATATAATACTTGAATGATTGTACAGATAAGTGAACCATTTTAAACATTAATATGCTTTCTGTGTGTAAAGGCTAGACTATGTTGTTTGAAGGCAAACTAAAGAATTCTGGGAAACAGGAAAATATTTCTGTACAGATATCTACCTTGGTCTCCCATAACTATAGTTCTTCAAGGTCTATGTTCTTTCATGTAATGTTTCTTACGCACAACATTTTTTTCCTGTTTCACTGGAATGGTGTGCCATTTCGATTAAACACTTGCATCGTCTGTTTGTTTTCCTTTCCAAACAGATGCAGCATCAAGTTGCTTTATCTAATATTCAGCTGGAGAGAACCAAATGACATTTTACATAAGGCCGCAGCAATAGCTTGGCTAGGAGAGGGAATCAGTTAATTTTGTAGAGAAAACTGCGTTGTCTGGGCACAGTTGTGTTGCATGAAGGGGAACAAGAAAGAGAATAAAGAACATGCTCCTTCTAAACTAGAGAAATAAGAGAATGGTTGTACTTTCTTCTGTTCATCACCCTTTTTGTGAGTTCAAATTTTAGTGTTCCTTATGAGCTCTGTGTATGGCTGAAGAAAAGCCTCAATCAAATAGAAAAGAATAAATGTCTGAAATACTAATATAGGAGTGTGACATGCTGTGGGAAAATGCAATCTCTTGGTTGAGTAATGTACTGTTTCATTATAGAATTATGCCTGAGAAAAGCCTGTAACCTTACTGAACTGAGTAAATACTTTGCTCTTTGCCTGCCTCACAAACTTCTTGAGTCAAATGCTTCGCTTGTACCCAGCAGAAACACTGATGTGACACTGGTGATATCAACAGTGACCCACTTTTGAAAGAGTAAATAATAAGTCCAGGTACTGGTCAGTGCGCACCTGTCCATTCTGATTTATATGATATACCAAATGTCAAAGCATTTATGAGATAGAAGGGCCAGTGAATGAGAATTTTGCCTGAGTAACAAGGACTACAGTTTTGGTTTGCATCTGCACATACTTGAGAACATAGGGAGGACACTGTAGGGTACAGATTTGTGGTTTAAATTTCCACTGCTGTGAACTAGCAAATAGTTACTGAAATAGGAAATCAGAAAAATAGCAAACCAAAAGGATACAGTAGCTGGTGTTCTATACTAGACGTTGGCTTGCAAGTATAAAGCATTGAGCTTAGAGAGAAAGAGGGAGATGAAAGAAATTAATTCAGTAAATCTCTCTCCCAATTACCTACTCACATTCCCCGTTCATAAAGGAGAAACATTTTTTAAAATTATTATTTTATTATTTTTTTCTCTTCCTGTTTCTCCTACAGTCTCTGTTGCAGACATTTCTTACTAATTGCCAGCCATGGGAAGAGAGAGGGAGAGATAATAGCCATGCGGTGATGTACATAAAGGGACTTTGACATTGTGTCATCTGCATGCTGTATTTTTATGTAAGTGATGGAATTCTCCATTATGTGCAGATATTTGAAAGTTGGTATTTACTAAAATTGTTTTGTAGAGGGGTTTAACCTTGGTGAGTATAACAGTTTGTATCTTCAAATCAAATAATATTTTTACTTCCTATGTATACAAAACGTTTTTCTGCCCTTTATATGACCTACAGAAGCAAGTATTGCCATCACTTTGGGACAGATGAGGTCATCATTCCCGTCATGAACAGCTGAACAATTCAGGAGATGTTTCAGGTTTGACACTGTAATTTCCTAATGCAGTTGCTAGCCACACAGGCGAGACTTTGTTAGTCATGGAAACCATAAAATTGATTTATACTCTGGCCTCAAGTTTCATGATGTTCAGGGTTTAATGAATCCATAGACCTCTTACCCAGTTGCAGTAGAAGTATATTGGTTTTCTAACTGCCACTACTTAAGCTTATCATGAAGGAATTCAGGGGAATTCAGAACAGAATCCCAACCTTTCAATTCCCTTTGGATTCAACACTGGAGATGTCCCGTGTTCCGCTTTTGGCTATGGTGTGAATGTGATCTTGAGAGATTAGCTACTCTTGAGGCTGTACCTTAAGGAAGCTGTAATCTCAGAAGAGTCCTTGTAGATATTTTTGTGTGCATGTAGGTGGTTCATTTCCAACAGTACCACTACCAGAGGCTTAGAGATTAAATAAAAAGTAACTCTAGAATTATAAGTGGAAAAGTTCTGGAGGTCTGTGAAGGGCTGAGGTGAAATATAGCATTTTCTTATGTGTCAATAAATTCTCACGCCTCATGATTTCAGGCACTGTGGAACAGGTAGTACACACATAGCAGGAAGTCACTTACAGACTTGATGCCAGCAATGTAACTTTCCTTGTCTTAAGCATTTTGGAGAATGAAGATGAATTAATCGTCTGTCTCTTGAGGAATAGATTTATTAAAGAGTAAAAAATAATCATTAATGGGATATAAAGAAGTTTCCTAAAATGAAGATATTTGCCACCAGTTATTACTGAGTGAATCTGAAAGGGAGCATTTATAGGCACTGTTATTATGACACAGTTGTAGAAAAATAATCTGTACCAATCATGTATTGATAATTTTATGAAAGTGACAGTGAGGGAAAGAGAAATGAAGATTATTTAGTAAACACCAGAGAAAAAATGGTATCAAATGTTTGTCCCTTGCAGTTGCATTTCCCCAGCATTTCTTTAAAATGAAAATTCAGTGCTATTTATTCTCATTTGCTAAGCTAAGAAATTTTTCCATAAAGTCTACAAATACAAAAGTAAAATACCTTCTGTACAACAGATGTTTACTAGTTGAATTTGAGAGATTTACACTTTAAAATCAAAGTGAAAGCCACAACAGTGTATATCAGGGTTGGGCATATTGTTTGTATTTTAATTCTTTTCTCTCAAGCTTTGTTGTATGCAGTAGTTAATGTCCCGTTCCTAACAGAAATACAGTATATTCCAGCTGCTGAGTAGTGAAATGTTTAATGAACATTGGACACTTGGTTCATTTCTAATACCTTGGTGCAGATTCTACAAAAATTACCCAATTGCTTTTTTGCTCTTTACCCTCTTTTCCTATTATAGAAGAAGGTCTAGTAAGAAGTCAAGAATTGAATCGATGTGAAAAATGTAATGACTGCTTTGGCGTTTAGAAATGTCCAGACTTAAGACTATTGCTGACCTGTCCTATAAATAAGTTAGCTGCCTTGGAATCTGATATCCTTTGTCTGACCTTTGTTAGTAAGCTACTCAATAAGTACTGGAAGGAGGAATGAGAGCTCTTCAGAGTTTGTGTTCCACATGTTCTTTTCCCATTTTTGTTATTTTGTCTTCCGTTATTGCAACCTGTGCTTCGTTTTCCCAAGTGTACCTTCAGAAACCACTGTTAAATAGATGTTTCTTACCCTGTGTGATTGTTTGTTGTCCTTGCTATTTTACCCTGAAAAATGCCTGGGCAAAATATCTTCTGAAGGAACCTATTTCCATTTAACGTGCTGGGCATTATCTTCATTGATTAGCCTTATGGCACAAAGGAACCTATTCTAACTTTTGCAAGAAAATTTCAGTTCCGTACAAAGACCAAAATGTTGTTCCATTATGTCATTCCATTTATAAAAGGTTTGGTAAAAAATGTCTGTAGTAATTTTGAGAATGCTATTGCTCTGTTGTCATAAGCAATGCAGTAGCTCTTCTAAAATGTGGTACAGTGCAACTACTCAGCAGTGGGAAATGTAAAATTTAGTTTCTTCGTAAATATGGCAAAGTACATTTCAAAAACTGAAATGTCTAAGGAAAGCAAATACAAAAAGGTTACAATAGAAATTACATAGAAATTTCAGCTTCTTGCCTGTAAATTGTCATGTCCTCCTTTCTGTTATGACAATTTTTCTTTGATTTTAATAGTTATTCTCTAGGCTTTTAGAGTTCTTCTTTCAAATTCCCAATAAAGCTGGATGACTAGTGGTATCTATTGGTCATTTCTATTACACTTAACCTTTGAGGTAAGCTATTGAGGTAGCATATGCCTCAGAACTCTCTTGTGTCTCAAGTACCTTCCTATTCTTGATTTTGATCCCTTTGTTTTATTATCATTCTCCTTTCAGATCCATTGTGTCAGTGCAGTTATTAAAGTAATCTGATTTTCATCTTTTTCAGGTGAAGTATTTCTGACCTGACCTCTGGGTGTGTATGACTCTTCTGTTTCCTAGTTTACTATGTATCACATCTTCTATGTCCTGTTCACACTCAGCATTTTGTTTATTGATTATTTAAAGTTATTTAAAATTATTTTAATAATATTTATTTATTGTTTTTACTGCAAGATACCAATAGTGACTGACACCAGACATATTGTTGTGTGGATATTGGCTTTTGTGAGAAAGCCAGTCATACTGTGATACTTTAGTAACAACATGTTCATGCACGTGGTACCCTCAATTTCAGTCCCCGGTTGAAATCAAACCTGAATTTTTTGTCAGATTTAGTGGTTTGTGTGAGTAGCAAGCTTACAGAGTAACGCAGGTTTATTTCTGTCTAAGGCATACAAAATTCCACTAGAAATCATTAGACACCCAGCTTCCCACCTCCTGTCTTCTTTACTTGTGAGTCCCGTTCTGTTTTCCTCTGCCACAGTCATACTGAAAGATATGCTGGGAGTCACTTCTTCTTGTGCAGGTTATGTTTGCATTACCATGCAGATAGATATTTTGTAAACATTGATGAAAAAGGCTTTGATGCCCTAAGGAGTGCATCTAAGCATATATGCCTTTGTAGCACAACCTTGCTATTTCGGTTGAACAATAAGTCCTAGTATTTATGTGAAATGTTTCCCTTATTCTCAGGGAATTTATTTTATGGCAATAATAGTCTGCTTCTTTCTAAAGAACACCCTGTGTAAAGAGATGAGTTTTATCTTGCATGCCAGCCTACGTCTACATAGCATAAATTAGTGCCACAGTGAAATATGTAAACTGCCTCTGAACCAGTATCGATACCCTAGTGTTATGCTCTATTTAGCCTAATTAGCTGTATTGAAAAACAGCCCTGGTGAAACATAGCACTAAAGTAGCTATATGTCTTCCAGTGTTAGAAGTAGACTGAATCACAGAATCATAGAATAGTTTGGGTTGGAAGGAACCTTTAAAGGTCATCTAGTTCACGCGCCCCTGCATTGAGCTGGGATGTCTTCAACTACATCAGATTGCTCAGAGCCCCATCCAGTCTCACTTTGAATGTTTCCAAGGATGGTGCATTTACCACTTCTCTGGGCAACCTGTGCCAGTGTTTCATGACCCTCATTGTAAATAATTTCTTCCCTATATCTAGTCTGAATCTATCATCTTTCAGTTTAAAACCATTTTCCCTTGTC
Source organism: Numenius arquata (assembly GCF_964106895.1). Lineage (NCBI taxonomy): Eukaryota > Metazoa > Chordata > Aves > Charadriiformes > Scolopacidae > Numenius > Numenius arquata. The sequence goes on along the minus strand of NC_133616.1, from coordinate 60,191,666 downwards.
CTGTCACAACCAGCCCTACTGAAAAGTTTGTCCCCATCTTTCTTATAAGTCCCCTTTAAGTACTGAAAGGCCACAATAAAGTCTCCCTTAAGCCTTCTCTTCTCCAGGTTGAACAACCCCAGCTCTCTCAGCCTGTCCTCACAGGAGAGGTGCTTCAGCCCTCTGATCATTTCTGTGGCCCTGCTCTGGACACACTCCAACAGGTTTGTGTCTTTCTCATAACAAGAATTCCAGAGCTCAGTGCAGTACTGAATACCCCGGGGGGGTCTCACCAGAGCAGAAGGGGAGAATCACCTCCCTTGACCTCCTGGCCATACTTTTTTTGATGTAGCCCAGGATACGGTTGGTTTTCTGGGCTGCAAACCCACATTGCTGACTCATGTCCAGCTCTTCATCCACTGGTACCACCGTATTCTTCTTGGTAGGGCTGCTCTCAATCCCTTCATCCCCCAGCCTGTATTGTTACCTTGCACTTGCTGTTGTTGAACCTTATGAAGTTTGCACATGCCCACTTCTCAAGCCTGTCCAGATCCCTCTGGATGGCATCCCATCCCTGATGTGTGTCAACTGCACCACTCAGTTTGGCGTCACCCACAAACTTGCTTAGGGTGCACTCCATCCCACTCCATTGGTGGACACATTAAACAGTACTGCATGGTATTTATCTTTGCATGTTATTTATCACCTAAATGTTTCAACTGATAAGAAGTTGCAAATAATTTTGTTGAATGTCATGGGTCACACAGATGACCATAAGAGGTGTCTGAGAAGGAAGAGCATACAAAACCACTTGACTTTCTTGCTGTAGAAAGCTTCAAAAAGCTTCACTCACAGAAAAGAGAAGAAAAGGAAAAAAAAAAGAATTGTCCAGCTCTGTTAAGAATTTCTTCTGAGGCGATTGCAGTTGTTACTTCTGTTCGCTACTGATTAAGTTCAGCCAGTGGTTCTCTGCACATCTATGTGTGAGGTTTGAGGCTGGAGGAGACTGCAGGCATGAAGGAAAAGTGGTTCTGAGGAAGATATAATTGTACTTCAAGGCAAACTGGCAGGCATTCCCTGTGAAGAGTGTCTGTCTCTGTACAGGGAAGACCACAATGAACTGGAGGATCCTGTGACAGAAAGCACGTCAGAGGTGATGCATTCCCTCTGACCTTGAAACCAATGAATCTAGGAAAAGGAGTTTGGCAGCGTTTAGCTATGACATATGTGTTGGGGTTTGAAATATGTCATCTGACACTTGCTTACTGGTGGCCCTAGCTTTCTTTAACATTTACTTAATATCTGCTAAAATGACACAATCAAAAGCATAAACTTAATTTTACTGACAAGTGTTCAGTCACTGAACACAGCTGTGGGTTGCCTTACACTTCACGGTTAACACAGGTACTGGTTTACGCCTGTACAAAATTATTCAACCAGGAGACTAAATAAAATTTAATCTTAAATCTACAGCAAAATTGTAAAAGACAAAAAAGCAGATATAGGGAGCAGCAAATTCATAGTTTAAGGAACATAACATACAAAATATATTTCTATCTCATTTAAATGTCACTTAGATTAAGAATTGAATTGTTTCCACCATTTCTATTTTAGGTAAAATATGGGAGATAAGAAGCGAGGAAAAGGAAAAAGCTAGGGAATAAAATACATAGTGCATGAATAAATGTTTTAAACATCAAAAATAATCTGTGTGTTAGCGAATTTTCACTACATAAAAGATACTTTTCTCTTTCATTTGGATAAGGACTTAGAAAAGTAAATTAAAGTTGTGACTGAACTATTTCCAATGCATTTTTTAAGGATAGTCCTGACTTTAAAACGTTCTAATTCTCCCAATAAATTCTCAGGTCCACAACACTGAACAAACTTTCTTGCAAAAGATATGACCTTATTTTTTAAATAATTTTGCAAGTAAATTTATTCACAAGAGGAGTCTTCTTTGAAAGTCGTGGTATCTGGCCAATTTTTGTAACAATGCATGCACCTAAATGACAATTGCCTTTTCTTTCTCTGTTCTTCTTTCTTCTCCATTTTGCTACACTAGAAAAGAAATTTGGGTTACATTCATTGCCTCATTACTGTCCCCATTGGCTTTCACTTCAGAGTAAGAAAATCTAGTAGAGTCAGAATGCGCCCATCAAGGATAGGAAGCCTAAGGAACTTCTCCCTCTGTTGGCTGATCTTTAGAAAATTTTATAATTTTATTTTTGAGGGTAGGTTTTTTTGCAATTCCTTAGTGTAGACTGTCATTGTTTCATTTAAATCAGTCTGCCCATCTGTATTTGTAAGTTGCTGCCACAGGAACTATTCTCTCATAGAACGTGTATTATAACAGCTCTATCAAACCTGCTCAAAACTCGGGCACAAGTTGGAACATAGGAGGTTCCACTCAAATATGAGAAAAAACTTCTTCACGGTGAGGGTGACAGAGCCCTGGAACAGGCTGCCCAGAGGGGTTGTGGAGTCCCCTTCTTTGGAGATTTTCAAGACCCTCCTGGATGCAGTCCTGAGTAACGTGCTCTGACACGCTCTGGGCAATCCTGCTTCAGCAGGGGAGTTGGACTAGATGATCTTTATGGTCCCTTCCAACTCTAAAAATTCAGTGAAATTTAGTGAAATTCTTTTATTGGCCTGTAGTTTTCTGTGTCTTTCATGCCTGCTGAAATAAATTTGAAGGATTTTGCAAAAATTGATTTATTTGTTTTGAACAAGTAACTTTACGGCAGACTTCATTAGTTTCTATGACTCCTGGAGACTCTGTTAACTCCATTGTGAATCTTGCTTTGGGCTCCGAAGGGGAAAGGGGAAGAGGCAGGATTGCAGAGGAGTACGTAATACATATCAGGATATGTATTTGATATATTTGTAGGCTTTTCGTTTATTTATTTTTTACAAAGCCTTGCACACAGAGATAGCATTTCTTTGCAGCTCGTATCAGTCTTTATCTTCCAAGAGGTACAGAAAATCTTTTGTAATATTCCCAAAAGGTATTATATGGACAACTGGATTTAATTTTCTCTGAACAAGAATGGGAATTTTACATGTTGGAGTGTATAGGAAAAATAAATAATGAAGCATGGTGCATCTGCAAAATAGTAATTGCTGTAGTCTTGAGAGACAAATAATGACATATTAAATTAATCAGGTGTGATTTTATGCCAAGAGTCTTGTGTTGTTTTTTACTACTCTTATAAAAATTTCTGCTATGAACTTGATTGTGGACAGTCAGGAAATTTCCAATTACTTTGAATGAGTTTTAATTTATCTACTTTATATTTTGGTTGATTACATGAAATTAGCCAAAAGAATCTCTATAACTAAATAAGCAGGAAAATGCGAGTCAGAAGTTTTCAGTGGTTTGAATTACTGAGTTAACAAAGTGTGTCATGAGGAGATATCCACTTGCCCTTTGCCACCCAGGTTAATAGGATTATATTTTGGTTTAGATCCTAACAGCATAAGACAGCAATGCACGAAAACTCCAATTCTACAAGAGATGGGAAGTGGAGGGTCTACACCAGTGATAAATACAGGAGCAGAAAGAAACTGCAGGTAAAGAACATCTCTCTCCTTCCCCTACAGAGAAGCCAGGAAGCTTGAAGTTATCTGAGCCAACAAAGATTTCTGACTAATTTCTGTGACAGAAATTACCAGACTTAGAACTTGGGTGTTTCAAATGAGATAGGTATTAAGCAAAGCAGAAGACCTTTGGATGAATGCCCAGCATATTTATTTGGAAGAAATGTCCTGAGTGGTTTGTGACAACCACTGAGTTTTGGCACCTGTAAAGACATGGTTTTTGCCAGTGCTAGTTGGATTTGGGCCGTTAGGTTGGTATCATCAGCAACAGAAAAGCTGTCAGTGAGATGTACTGCACAGCAGGAGGCTGCTCTGCAAGGGCCGGGGAGCTGGGTGCTGAGGGTGGCTGCAAACCAGCGAGGGGGACAGGGCACAGCCCACAGTGTCTGGGGAGACAGGGAGAGCAAGGAGCAGTGGCAGAAGCCAGGGACATCCTGCAGGACCAACATTGCCAGACAGGCACGTGGTGGGTTTTCACTCTGCTAACAGTGCAAAAAATTTAGGAGACGAAAAAGGCACGCATTATAGCTTGCTCAGCCTCTGAAACATTGAAGACCCACTCCCAGCCTGAAGAAGAACAGCAATTTCTAGCTCCATTTCTACACTGGAACTTGAAACTCTCTGTGGAAAGGTTAGCCCTTGCCCCTGGCCCGCTGATTTTCAGAACTTTTTCCCATTATGAAACCTGCTTGCTCTTTGTGAAGTGAAATGAAATAAAAAGCAGTGGAAAAGAAGTTACCCCTTAACCTTCAACTTTAGTGTGGTAATCCATCTTCCCTCATGGCTAAAAGGATTATCATTGCACTAACAGAGAACTTGTCCTTTTACATATAATATTGTGCATAAAAGCAAATTTTTATAAATCCACATCCTCCATGTAAAATTTCAGCCCAATGTAAATGTAAAATACAGAGCTATAGTTCTCTAAAATAAGGCTTTTGTATGTTGTCCTCTTACATTTTATTCTGAAAGAGATGAGATGTCTATCAGGCAGTATCTGACTGAGGAGGATTAGAGATTGGAGAAGGAAGCACTGAGAGCTTGGGGAGCTTTATACTTTGACGTTTCTATCCACTTTATCAGACTGTAATTGATTTCCATGTCTTTCTTTTTGACATTTGTCAACATAATTTTGCCTTTTAATAGCAGCAGGATGTCCAGCTGCCCTATTGAGGTATTAAAAAATATCGGTTATAAACAAAGGATGTGCTAAAGGAATGCTAAAAATATATTTTCGGACTGCTTAGCGCATTAGTAGTTTTACTGAAATTGAATTGTAAGGAAGAACACAAGAACCAAACCCCATTCCATTCCTGAAGTCCAAGTAAGGAAATACGTACTATGGATCCTTTTCTTTAGTCTAGGAAACTGCATCAGAGTACCTTCACAGTCCTGTCCTCCTCCCCCAAAAGTGATGCAATATCCTTATTAATGTTCATGTCTGTGAGTCTATTACCTTGCACCTTTTATGAATTCAGGCTCTTCTCTCTAAGGCTCTTCTGTCAGTACTTTGGAAGACTGTTCCATGGCATGCAGAGAGAGTATGCTCTGTCTTTTAGCTCTGTTCTGGTCCCCTCAGACCACTTCTGTGGCATCCAGGTGATTCTCCAGCTATAGTGCTGGGAAATAGGGCTAGGATTTGCCTGAGAAAGAGTTTCCATTTTCAAAAAAAAAGAAAAGACCTAAAAAAAGAAAACTGCTCTAATATCTGAAGCACTGTGCAAGAAGATTAACACAGCAGCAATGGAAAATGAATTTAAGATGAAAGTAGCAATAACACAGTGACTGCTTGGGAAAAGGAGAATCATCTAATGCAATAATCATCAATGTAGAAGGCAAGATGAAGCCGCACAATACTCTCACTCTGGCAAAGAGTCTGAGCAAGGAAGTTGTTGATCACAACTGGATGCCATCCCTGCTGTTATAGGGAATTGTTCTAAATATTTTCTGGTTAAAATGGTGTTATATCTGGTGGTTTACGTAATTTGAGCTTGTAGCTCAAAAGCTATTTAATAGTACTGAGATCTGCAGACCTTACTCAGGCAAAAACACCGAGTCTGTCAAAATATCTACCTGTCAAAACATGTGAAATTTGACAACAAAATGGAATAACAATGGCTTTGTGTAATAATAGGTTTTAAGAGAGAGCATTATATTAATTTGATGAGGGTTTTTCAGTTGCTTGGCTAAATGAAATAACTGGAATGATTCTTCTAGCTCTCTGCTAAGTAAATCAGAAGTCACATGAACATAGACTAATGACTACTTAAAACTTATTTCATCTGAGTTTAACTGAAAATTGATTAAGCAACTAGAAAGTTGCTAGTAGTTATCTGATGAGTTGTTTTGGAGAAATAAGGAAATCTCTTCCAAGATAATGAGGCTTTTGTGCTAGGGATAAAAAATGTCAGGAAACCATCTATATCCTAATTCTGGAGTTTTAGGTCCAAAGGATGTGCTAATAGAAATGGCCCAATAAGGTTAGTTTTTCTCTGTGTGTGTGTATATACATATATATATATATATAATTACTTTTCTGCTGAGCTACCAATCTATTATAGTCTGTACATTTTTATAATATCTTCCATTTCACTATGTTACAGTCCCTTCACTCTTACTTAAGAACAAAACTTCTTTCCTTTTTTAAAATGTTCTTTAAACGTCTAAATGTTCAGAATATAAAGCAGTGTACCAATTTTCTTTTACCTCTACTGTCTTGTAATGCTCTTATTTTCTAATACAGATGGAAATAAAGTACAGAGATGCTACTCTTCCCTGACATTGTGGGTCCAAGAGTAGATTTGATTATAGGTTCTTCTGCACTAGCGTGCACACTGTCTGAAAACAATCTCAAAATAAGAATATGTAGTACTCATACCCCTAAATTGTTCCACCTTTCTTCCTGCTACCTGTTTTCACCTGATTCTAATGTTAATGGTAATTATTTATTACCTGAAGCCCTTGATGGAATTGAGGCCCTGTGCTCTCTATTTTAGTCTTAGCGTTCTGTGGCAGGCATTGTAAGTCATTGGAGGAGAGGCTGGAACAATTGAAAAGGACTGGTGGCTCTGCAAATCCACTAGCCTTACCTTTTGTGAGTACACAACCTTCAGTCATTTCTGTAAAAACAGTAAGTGGCTTGTGTTTTCCCCTCATTTGTAAAAGTCTCTGTTCTTCCCTAAAAACCATTTTGATTCAACTTTGCTGAAGGAATGTGAGGACAGCACTTGCCCTATGAGTCATAAGAAAAATCTTTGTCAGGGATATTTTCCATGGAACAGTTCAGGTTTGTGTTGATTTAGTGGCATATCTGAACAATTTATAGAGACCACAGTCACCTTTTCATTCTGATATTTTTTTATTATTTTGAGTTTTTAAATGTATTCCCCACAAAATTAGTATATCAAGTTTCTTTGGCTCAAAGCAAGGAAAAAGTATCCTGCCTCCTACTGACCTGAAATTTGTTACTTTGCTACAAATGGACATAAAATAATTTCCAGTGTATCTGTCAATTGAAATTCAATGTCCTTTACCTGCAAAATGAATGTCATTGACCATGCATGATGAAGGCTGGGTTTAAATATTAAATAGTTTTTTTAAAAACAGTGATTTTACAGTTGAATGGATATTGATGAAATATGGAATACATATATAATGACCCTATTTTCAGCTCAGCCTGGTCAAATTGCAAATCCTACTTAATGGAAAAAAACATCATAGAATAGCGATGTTGGCAGTTACTGAGGTCAACTTCAATTATTGTTAATAGTAAGTAATCATCCTTCTAAATAAGACTTACCTAGAAATCATTAAGCAAAACCTCTATCTCCTATTCGTAAAGATCACTAACAGGTGAGTGCATCATACTAATAAAGAGATACCTCTGTACAGAATACAATTCTCTGTTCTAGCTTAAGTTACCTTAGATATAATCCCAAATAAAAAAATATTCAATATTTAGATTAATTTCTGAGTTCACAGTTTGGGCAACAGGATAACTTTTTTGTGTGTGTTTAATTTTTATTTCAGATACTCCCCTCCTGTTTTGTAGTGGTATACTTCTAATTTATGGATTAATTTTATGTAAGGAATTTATAGAATTAATCTGTGTCTGGTTTCTCCTATATTTTATATGAGAGAAATAAGAAATATTTTTTTACAGTTTGTGAGGTAGTGACCTTTCTACATTCTTTTTAGCTTATAACACAATAAGGATAAAATTTTTTCATAAGACTCTTTGATTGTGGCAACATACTATTAATAATAGTAAAAAATTTCTTTTTTTTTGGTCATACATAATCTCATAGATACAAACAGAGAAGGATTTTTACTATGATCATTATGAGTATTCTCCTTAAGATACTGCTTAAACTCAGTGCTTATTGACTTCTTTTCATGAGGACTGGAAGACTCTCCCATTTTCCCATTAATTACCATAAATCACATTAAAAGTGATTTTTCCCAAATGGCTTTGATGTTTAAATTTGTATATTATGAGCAACACCTATAATTTCTGTAAAAAGATCTACAGCAAAAGTTTGTGTGGAAAGTTGATTTTAAACAGGCAAGTACAAATATATAAATGTTACATTGTTTGTAACAGGTTAATTTGTCTAAGTAAAAACCTACACTTGTGGTTTCATTTACATTGAGAAAAAACATGTCTGACCTTGCCATATTCAGTAGGAATGTGATGCTGTCATCCATTATGGTTCTCATAAATCTCAGTACATTATACTTTCTGTTGAGTATCAGTTGGACTGCATCTTTATTGGTATGTCTGTACTGTTTGCCATTCGTCAAAGGCATTGAGATGAATGACAAAGGCATTTGTATGTACTTCACTGCAGTGAGTTGATATGCTCTCCAGCTATCCCTTCCTTTTAACATTTTCCTGGGGCCATCAGAGTTCCCACCTGGAAAAGCAAATCTGAGTAAAAACCCTCAGTCCATCTTGGTATACAGATCACTTTTGATGTTGGGAGACCTTATGTTGTTGAAGAAGATTAACTACCTGCATGAACATGGATTATCATGAGTTTGGGTTGTTTTCAGGTCTTTGGTCTCATAAAGGCAGAAGTCTAGCAGATGTATTGTCTGGACACTTACAAGGGCAGCAATAAGAGTTTTTCTAATATGATGCAGTTCTAGCAAGGCTGAAAAAGGAGAAAACAGGCCTGTCACTAAATAGTGGAGATGATTTAGTGTATGTAGTTACAGAGAAATGTAAGGTATGAGATACCTTCATTGCCTTGACCTTCACCAGCAACATCCTCTATGCATCTGTTTTTAGAGGCAGAATAATTATGAGCAGAAGAAGGGGATCTAGTCAATGATTACTTGTGAGAACTTGACACATACAAGTCCTTGGGACTGGATAAGATGCACCTGAGGGTGTGTCAGAGTCAAATACTCTCTGAGCAAGTTCTTTTGGATATCTCATGTATTGAGGTTGTAACTATTTAAAGCAAAATTTACTTATTTGAAGATAACTGATGTTACATGAGATTTCTGATTTAGCAAAGGGATACAAAATACACTGAAAACACAATATAAATATAAGTTACACTGAGCCAAAGTATAGTGATTGCAATACGCAATACTAATGTGATTCCCATTACTGATCTCTATAACATGCTTACTGTCATGACACGGGACCTCCCCAGTTGCAGGGAAGGCATACGTGAGTTGAAGCCAGCTCAAGCCTGTTGCTCTCTTCACAATTCTTTTGCTGCTGTCCAGGGTGTTATACCCAATGTTGGACTGAACAACATATTCCCTCCCCCCCGTGTGGGTCTGGCTAATTCGGGGAGATATTCACACTCTCTTAATAAACTCAGGGAGAAAAATTTACACCATCACTTGATCCGCTCAACTGCTAATAGCTGTTTACCGAAAACAAAGGCCACCCTCCGGTCACCTTTGTCTTGAGATAAAGTCAGCTTCTTAGCTTCTTTGTAACAGTTGTAGTCAGTCACAATGTGCATTATTCTCTGAGCTACATGGGTGCAACACTCCTGCCCATCTCCTCTGAGCCTTCTGCCATGGTGGGGTTTATTGGTCAGTCACAGAGTGCTGAGAGTACATGGATGATATCATAGTGAGGCCACTTCCTATCATCTTTGAAAGGTTCTAGAGTTCAGATGTCTTCAGCAGTTGGACAAAGGCAAATTCCTTGCAAACCTTCAAAAAATCACCAAAAGGCAGTACAGAAAAATACAGGCCAGTCTGCCTCTCCTTGGTTCCTGCGAAAATCATACAGTGAGTCCGCTTGGAACACATTTCTGAGCATTTGAAAGAGAAGGTGACAGGCAAGAGCAAGCATGGATTCACCAAGAGTACATCATGCTGGAGCAACATGATTGTCTTCTGGATTAACTGGAGTGGATTTCTGGAAGAGGAGAAGGCAGTGGATGCCATTTACTTCCGCTTCGGCAAGTCTTCTGGCACTCTTTCACAATATCCTTGTAGCACATTGTGGTCTGGATAAATGGATGAATGGATTAGTGAAAAATGAATGAAATGATTGCGAACAAGATCTGTTGGAGAACTCTGCCAGGCTGGGCTAACCTGAAGCTAAGTATGTTCATAACATGACATGTTTCTTCAGAGCATTTCAGAAATTCATAGACTCTCGTGAACAGAATTAAGGTAATTCTGAAGCCCTGCCCTGCCTGGCCTAGGGCCCACCCATGTTCTGATGTCCTAGCCCATCCCCAGGGAGATGCACGATTCCTGGGGCTGGGGCTGCCCCTGGTGCCCCCCGACTGCCCTGCTCCCCAAACCCAAAGATGTCAATGTGTACTCAGTTTCTTTTTCCAGGTAGCAGACCACCAGCTCTCCACCATGACTTTGGAATATCTGCCCTAACTATTGTTGTGAAGTACACTGAGTAATTTTCAATACAGAAATTACGGTTTCTCGATATCTGGTGTACCGTCTGTCACAAGCATCTGTGCGTTGCACTTACTGGCTTTTCAATTAAATGTATAATCAAAATAGGGTGTGTGTGGAGTGGGGTGGGAAAATAGGGCAGCTCCCCTGCAAGAGAAGTTACAAACGGAAAATACAGTATGCTCTAGTCTGGGAGGGAAAACCTAATGCTGACTGTAAGTGAATAGGAAGAGTGATTAAAACTGGGGTTTTCCTTTTATTCTTCTTCAGTCTGATTACCAGAACAAAAATGTTTGCCTAATGTCGATGAACTTTTCAATAAATCTGTAAAAACTACCCATCTGCACATGGAAGGTGTAATTGCATGTAAGAAGCAGACAGTTTAACGTGTAATTACCTGTTTTATGCATGTAAATGTACCACTGAGTCCAATTGAAATTTGACTCTATTGATGAAGCAGAATAAACTGCTGTATTTCTAGTAATCATAGCCTTTAAAGATGTCTACAGTTGAATGAGACTGCTTTTATGCAGCTGCCTTTAAATATAGCCTGCCTTTCTCTATTATATTACCTCAGTCCCCAAAGACTGCGTTACAAAAGGTAATGGTTTCTCCGCTCCACTGAACTGCATGTTCAGCTGTTGTGCAGAACTAGAGAGGAGGGATAAATTTTAATTATTAATTGATACATCTTTTCCATGCACCTTTTTCTAATGCTTTTTATGTAGTGCAATTAGTGGTGATGATGAGGGGTTTTTCTAAATGTTGGGTTTTTTTTAAACAGTGGAGTGTATCGTGTTTTCTTCTTTTTTTGTTGTTGTTGTTTTTGTTTTTTGTTTGTATGTGTAGCAATATAACATGAACCTTAAAAGCACTCTTAGCTCCTTGGATGTATTGCCATCATTAATCAAGGCATTACACAATTATTCACTGTGCTCGGGAGAACATCAGGTGATAATAAAGTTACTGGAGAACAAATAAAATATGTTTTCCTATTGCTGATCTGCTTGTATGAGGGGATTGGGAATATCCTGTTCCATTACTTTCTTAGCCATTTTGCTCCCTATGCCTCTGATTTCACTTCTGGGAGTTACAGAACGACTCAGACACCTGCTGTAGGTATAGGAGTATTGAAATAAAACAAAGGAATATTCTCCATTTTATGCTATATCCCCAGACTACAAGAAAAGTAAAATAAATAGATGACTGTTGTCTACTGAAAATGCAATTTCTGAGGAGAATTAGTAGTAAAAAACCCTAATCATTCTATCCCTCGTAAGCAGTGGCTTCACCTAATTAGCTGCAATTGCACTACCTTTTTAACCTTTCAGAAGTTATCTTCAGAAAGTCACTTTTGGAACTTATGCTATCTATGATAGCTGTACTGACTCAGTGGTAACATAAAAAGTGTGCTAAACCTGGCACAAATGTATCATTAGCATCCTGTTCTAATTGCTGGGATGATTCTGTTAACTTTTTCATTATTATTTTTATACCTACTAGGGAAGATAGCTGCCTTCATCCACTCTGAGGTCACTGAACAAGTACACCAAATGTAATCATTACCTTTGGCTCTTTCTGCTGGCATCTTGCTCCAGCCTCGATGAATCAGTATAGCCTTTCTACAAAGTATTTTATCTTTTTATTTTAAAGCAATTGCTAATGACCTATACCTGAACATACCATGTAATATCTCTGCTGCTGTTTGGGTGGGTTTTGTAAGCTGTTGTGTAAAGTGGATCAGTCATCTTCTTATGTCTCTAATTCCATTCTATTTTCTTTCTATATTCGTTTGGTTTTGGCCCAGGCCGTTTTATCCAAAAAAGAGAATGCCAAAGCTAAAAAGTTCTTCTTTACGTGATAGAGAAAAGGAAATCTCTTGTGAAATGGCCTTTCTTATCTGATGCTGAGACATTATTTTTTCCTTTACATCTGACATGATGTTCATCCATGCTTAGTCGATGCAGTAAGTAAACCAGCAAATGTGCCAAACAATATGAAATGCAGCAGTGAATCTTTTCTTTTCAATCTGCTCATTACAGAATGGGACCAGATTAAAAATAATTCTATGTGGTCTATGACAATAGTTAATGGGAAGGGAATATTCAGAAATTAGATTTGTGAATGCCAGGTTTGTCATGGAAGGGTAGGACTCTACTGTGGAGAAATACCACTGTCTGAGTATATGCTGACACATTTTAACATGTATTTTCACCAGCTGATTTGTTTGGAATCTATGATTTGTGTGTGTGTTTGTGATTGCAAGCTGAGAAAAGGTGCAGGGGTGCTCCAGAGCATGCCCTGGATTTATTTGGAATGGATACGGAGTGTTGCTTTCAGAAGGAGAATCAACCTTTACTGATGCCATGATCATAAGAGCTGTACTAGGGTGGGCTGAATTTAAGCCAGCACAGCTAGGTGAAAAAAAACCTGTGCTGTATTTGGTTGACTTTATTTTGTGCACAACTTTCCTGCAAGGGAACAATTTTAAAGCAAAGCATTCTCTCCCACCTCCCCATGATCTGACTGATTGCACTTCAGGAGCTTGTCAGCTTTCCCGTTCACTGTTAAAAACAAAACACAAGAACTGCAGGATCAGGCTTGATAATCTTAAATATCTTAAATTTTTATAGAGTTTCCTTGTTAAGCTCCCTTGCTTCTTCATGCTGGTGTGCACGTAAAATCACAGACAGTTTTGTTTTATTACTTTAGGATTATCAGTGAGAGCTAGGTCAACAGTTAGCTATTTGTCAATATCATAGTAGATGTGAAAAAAGCAGTTTTCTTATTTGCTTGTAATGGTATAATTGCCACCATTATATTGTGGAAAACAAATGGTACACTTCCATGGTGTTACATAGCTATGCTATTGAAAAGAATAACTGCATATAATGAGATTTTTTTATTGCAGAATTTTCACTTCATCTTTGGAGCTGACTGGGAATTTATCTTTTCAAGAATACCATTTCCATCATTTTAAATCTGTGTGAAAATTGAATAATAACATATTATTTGTGCTCTTTCTATGAGAAGGTAATATTTTTAATTGTTCCTTTATGACTAAAATGTGCCTCAATTATTTATAATCTACAGCCAGTTTAGTTTTGTCTTTCTAAATTTTTTCCCTCCCCCCAGCCCTACAGATAGTTTTAATAGGCGTAATTGTATTTGGCAAATGATAATTGCAAAAAGTAGTGGTGAACTTTTAATGAGATTGATGGCTAATTTTCCTGTAATTAACAGAGCTTATATTGGAGACTGCCACATGCAGTATCGCTTTCTAGAAGGGAAGTAATTAAATTTAAGTTGTGTAGCTTCTGATGCCTTTCATTGATTTTTGCCTGGCACTACTTTCTGCTCTTTTGTAGGTGAAACTGTTCTCATGAAATTATCTACTAAGGTGGCGATAACTCATAAATATTTTTTAAATTGTATTACCCTATCTTAGTCTCAGGTTTTAAGTACTTTTTCTAACTTCTGTCTTCATCAATGGGGACAAATATGTGAGATTTGAGAGAGAAAAAGCAGCTTAAGTTCCCAAGAAGAGTGAGAGTTATTTGCATGAAATAAATCAAATTAAATATCAAGCAAATAGAGAAAAGACTTAAAACACAATTTTAACTCACTGAAAGTAATGTATCACATGTGGTGAATAGTTTTCTCTTTTCTTTCACCTTTGAATTAGCAAACTTGTGGCTGACAACATGGCATTTAGGAGTCTTCATCTTGCTGGTGGTGCTGTATGAAAATAAACACTTCATGTAACAAGGACAAGTTTTAGAGCTTTTTTATCCTCTGTTGGGGTTCTGAAATTCTCACTGAAATTTAGAGCAAATGTCAAAAGAATGAGATGAAGTTTTCTGTGGGTCTGTATTACCTTTTAATGCAAATTAAGAGTAACTCCAAAGTCCCTGATGGGCAAACTATTGCAATGTAGAAAAAGAAGAGTTCTGGATGCATTTTTTTTAAATTAAAAAAATGAAAAATTCTTTGATAGTTAAAATACTGTATATAAATATGTTACTCAGAATCAGCAAAATGGTATTGTAATTGGTGTTATTCCCTTCGCATCTGAAATAACTCCTGTTGCTTTTTCAATAATGGTGAAAATAAGGGCGGTCTTCAGCTTCAGATATTAAGTTAGAAGTAAAGAAATAAAATTATATTGCTATTATAATCTTAATCAAATTCCATGGAATGAGTGGCAGAGTTTAAATTATAAACAGCAACAAAAACTGAATCGGAAGATATGTTTTTCTCCTCCTTATCCATCTTATGCATACGTACGTGTTATTTATTATCTTCCTGATGTGAGAAGAAATGACTGTCTCCAGCAGCGAAAAAACCATTTCCTTGGATTAGAAATATTACTGAACACATTTCCACAGTGAATGCTTGCCTGCTTCTTGGTAAACGTAAAGATGAACAAAGAAAAGCTAAGAATTAATTCCATTCTGAGAAAGAATTGATACTTCTACAAGCTATCGTCACATTTTTGATTAAATGCCTTTATTTGCCAATGTTCACAAACAATAGACATTTCTTCATAAGGTAGAATCTTTATGAGGTTGAAAATCAGCAATTCCACTTGAAGAATTAAAATTTTTTGTAGGTTCATGCCAATCTATATGAGTTTCATTTTCTTCCCTGACACTGAGTAGGGTAGCAGTGGGATTATTTCCATGCTGAAGTATTACTTAGCATGAAGAGGGATGAATCCTAGGGATGAGAGAAATGGATCCTAAATTAATGTAATATGAGGAATACTCAAAAGGCAAGGTTGCTTGTAACATAGTAAGACCCTAGTTTTCCCAAGCATCAGTAAGGTATGTATGGATGACGTTTATGGTTTTGCTGTTGGGCCCATAATTAGGATATTCCATTTTGATTTAACTGGGGCCTGAGATAAACAGGGATGTAGGACTCTGTTCTGTGAAAATCATGCAAGTTGCTTCGGTGGGTGTTTGTATTGGGAAACCTCTATGCATATGTTGTAATACAGTGAAAATACATTGCTTCAGATGAGTAAACCACCTTTGGGCTGCATAGATATGTAATCACTCTGTGACAGATAAAGATTAGCACAGAGTGCATTTCATTTTAGTCTGTTCAGGTTCTTCTAAAACACTAATTACTAAGTATTTTTCAAGGAAATATAGAAGTGCATATTGTTTTCAGAAAGGATGTGAAGAGTGAGAAATAGGTGAGGAAATACTATGTTATACATCAACAAAATACAGGTTTTCCTGAGATTTCATCAGAGATGGAAATCAGGGCTTTTAAATGTGTCTGGATAAAGAAAAAAACACAGAAGCAAAGGAGCTGAAATTACTAGAATTTAATCTACTTGGGAGGAGATGGATAAATTATGTTTTGTTTTGCTGCTTTTTTAACAGGAACATTTAGAAGGCATGACCTGATAATATGGAGTATAAGCTAAAATAGGTATTTTGGAAAGGGTAAGAGAAAAGGAAGGTTATCTAGAAACTTTCAGGAATACGTTAGGAGCAAATTTATATTAGAATGTGAAGGAAGTCCGTAGAGGAATGAAGGTCACTTAGGCTTTTATGTTGAGTAGCACAGACATCAGAAGGTGGAGAAACTTCAGAGGGATCTTCATAAAATTAAGATTGACAGATGCAGAAATGAGGCACTAAATAAAACCTCCAAACAAAACATCAGCTAAAGTAGGCATTGAGATGCTGGGAAGAAATTCCGATGGGAAGAAAAGCCTGTAGAGAAGCTAACAGCTTTTAAAGGCCCTGAGAGGCAAACTGCAAAGGTTTGGCATTCTCAGTTGTCAAGTCTGATTTTTCTATAAAGTCTTCAAACCACAAATGACAGAAGTGGGACATGTTTAGGCATCAGCTTCAACCAGCTTCACTAGTAGTTTGAAAGGAGATGGTAAATGGTGACTGTTGAAGTGCAAACCTTTTGATTTTATCCTCACACAGGTAACAGGACATTTTAGAGCTGGTAAAATCTTAAGCTTGCACAGCTAAACCTGCTGCAACGTATCTGTCAGATAAATGCTCAACAGAAAATAACCCTAATTCAGCAATAAGTCATTAAGTATACATAGCAAAGACCTGCTGGATCAGGTGTAACTTGGAGAAAAGGAGGGAAACGAAGATATCAAGAAAACAGGATTCTGTGCAAAGAATGAATACAAAAGAATAGCACAAGCATGGGCAGAGAAAATCGGAAAAATGAAAAATGGAACCAGCAAAGGATCATAGAAAAACCAAAATATTTTATAAATATTAGAAATAAATACACAAAAGAAAGAATGGTTCAAAACTTAACAAAGCTTATAAATAAAAGCCAAATAATAAAATAAGCTTTTTGTGGTGGAGGCAAGAAAGGGAAGTTTCATCTTGACTGGACTCTTAACATAGTTAATTTAAATCACAAAGGAATTAAAGATGTTGGCCAGAGTAGGGGAACACACTAAACAAACTTTAAGTTAGCTAAACACATTGACTGAAATAGGATGGATGGAAATTAACCTTAAGTACTTGAAGAATTTTATGGAACCATGAGTTGTTGTTTCTGAGAATTCACAGAGGGTGAGTGATACCCAGAATCCAGAGAAAAGAAATATAATTTTAAATGGGGAATGGAGATGTGTCCAATAATAGAAAAGTGACCCTAATATTACGTGCAGAAAGATACAAGCTATTAAACTCTACATATGTAAATGGGAAGATGAGAAGTGATGCTATTTCTTTTAGTATGTAAGTTGAATTCAACATTTTCTTTGACAGGATGTGGGAACTCATGAACAATGGAGAAGCAATCATAAGCTTCAGTAAGCTTTATCTGCTCTTCACATTTTTCCATGCAAGTTAAAAAACAAATATAGAGCTGAAATTACCGTTGTGTGAGTGTACAGCTAGTTCAAATTCTGTACTTAGCATTGTCACTGGTGGCTTTCTGACTAGCTGCGTAGTCAGGCCCATTTGGAAGGACACGCCAAAAGAGGTTTCAGGATGCTTTTCCATAGTAATATATTCGGTGATGATTTGAATAACTGGATAGGGAGACCACTTGTAATTTCTTGGTGGATAACAGCCGGATAACAAAGTTTGCAAGGGGTTTGAGAAACAAGATTAGAATTCAAATTGATTTTGATGTAGCGGAGAACTTTTCTGAAATCTGTGAAAAGAAATTCAGTAATGATAAATACAACACACTTGAATTTAGGGGGAACACCCCCTAAAATTAAGTGAGATAAAAAATAGGTTTATTTTGTTTAAATCAAAATAAGATTATGGGGAAAGATTCCATTTTAACTAATTTGTCTCTGATATGTGGTTGCCATACAAGTCTTAACGCAGTAATTAATCTGAACACAAAATTAATTTTTTGAGTACTGGCTTTTGTGAGCTTCCAGTTATCTAGACTGACACATTCACCACTGAATCATTCAGTCTCTGCATGAATTTATTTAACCCAGTGTATTTATCTCAAAAGAAAGACTGTGGCAACAACTGTGTTTTTTCTCTCAATTTTTTTTTTCTATTTTGTATTAGCAACCAGTGAAGAGACAGAAAAGGAGGAAACAAAATTGGAGGTAAAGAATTTCAATAAATCACACAGTAATTTATTCTACCACAAGTCAGGTTTAGCTATATCTGGAATAACTCAAGTTCATCACATTGATAGGAATATTTCTATTTTTGAAGTTGCTAACAAAAGCACTCTGAACATTTAGTTGTATTCACAAGAAGTCTCATTTTCTCTTTTCCTCTTCAAGAAAGAGACTAGCTAAACTGTTTTGATCTTAAATTCCAAAGGAAAATTATTATGAAAAAAACTACATAGCAAATATAAGAGGACTCCAACAGCTGTCACTTAGAAGCATGATTTACAGTTCTAAAAAAAATTATATTTTTCCATCCGCTATCACCACTTTTTTGTGATATTTTTGATTATTTTTGTTTATATTTCACTGGGTTTTTTGATTTATAACAGAGAAACGTTTCAAAGTTATTACAAAAAAATGTATGCACACACAATTTGTATTAAAGAAAAAAACCGAGACAAGTAGTCCAGCTGACTTGTTTGTAGAGAAAGACTTCTTTAGCGTGCATGTTGGATGAGAAGTGATGCTAACTAGCAGATATTCAATGTGTTCATCTCTCTCATCTGAGAGAACCTCTGTCAGATGTGACGGGTGCAATCTCTTACCTGTCTTTTCTGTTATGCTAAAAAATACTTGAGAGTCTAGACCCAAACAGTTGCTGTCTCTCTATATTTTTGAAGAACGTTCTCTCTTTTACTTACTACTTTGAAAAGGCAAACCAACTTCCCTAATACTTTTGTTTCTTCTAATTGTTGGATACAAGCAAGTTTGACTGCAACTATATTTGTTTAGGAAAAATCTTACTATTTCTTTTCTTTGGGTATTTCTTTGACAAGGTTCTTAGAAGACCTAGGTAACATACCAGGGATATCCAGCTAGTGAGTCATTGGATCTGGATATAGGGGACAAACCTAGTTTCTTGACATGCAAAGCTATTTTTACTAATGAGGTGAATTCCACTCCTCTGTAGACAGAGGGAAGAAGTCAACGATATCTCTTAAGTCAGATTTTTCTACGTAAAGAGATTCTATCTAGAATCCTTCACACTCTACAAAAGACTGGAGGTTTTAAGCTGTGGTTGGGAGAGGACTATATGCGGGCAAAGCTTCCTAAATGTGAATTGTCTGGAGAAGGCATCAAATTGGAGCCAAGGTATGAGATTGCCATGATAGACTATTTGCCTTAGTAGATTTTAGTTTTGGTAAAATTTACTTTTTAGATAACATCTAATTTGCAAAATTTGCTGACATTTATTTTTTCTTATTGAGTCATTTACAATGAATCATTACACTCTGCATATTTTTCAGTATTTGAATGTGAAGAAGCAAATGTCATTTGGGGTGATAATGCATTATATGATTAAAACCAGGAACAGACTATAAAAAAAAGTTCAAGTTGCTGCATATCTTCCTGTACCTAAAACATTTTTTTTTGTTAGTCTAGTCTGGCTGAGTGCAATTCTCAGTGAAGATGATGATCTTACTTCAGCAGATGTTAATGCTGCATTAGGTATCTTTGAGGCCATGTCTGCTTCTTCCCATTCATGGATGAACATGACATCACTCAAGGAAAGACTGTGAGGAGAATTTTTTCATGACTGGACACTGATAAGTTGTTATCGTGGTTTCGGCCGAATTTACCAAAACCGGACCGACAGATGGCCCTTCCCCCCCCTTCTCCCCCCCCAAAAAAGAGGAGAGAGGAGGAGAAAGAGATAAAGGAGATTCAGAAGTTTAGAATGAACTAAACTACTTTAATGAAGAATTAATATTAAAATAAAAATAAAGAAGAAAATAATGAAATAGATACAATATATACAAAACCGTATCAAGCTCCCAGGATGACAGTCACGTCACCGGCAGGCACTGGGGAAGTCCCAGACTGGACTCAGTGACGAATGGGAACTGGATTCCAGCTCTGGAGCCAGGAACACACGGATTGGGATCAAAGGCAGATGAACAGACAAAGTCCTCTCTGGACGTCGGCCATCGCAGGAAGGGGCTGACCCTTTGATCCCTCAGCTTTTATACTGAGCATGGGGCAGATGGGATGGAATACCCCAGTTGGTCAGGATCACCTGTCCTGTCCACTCCTCCCCACCGATGTGACCCCTCTACGTTTTTCTGTTTCCGACCCTCTAAGGGGGCAAATAACGAAATAGGCTGACCTTGGTTGTTATAGCAATAAGTATAAGCAAGGGCCTCTCTGCGTACCATTCCTTGGCATGGAGCACAAACATTGGTCTTATCATTCTGAGAACAAGCAGTTTTCTCCACAATATGCCGTTAATTTCAGAGAGTTAGAGGAAGCCTGGCTAGGATGTAAAGTTACAGAACAGAAAATTGCTTCAGTTTTACTTCAAACCGGGACAGGTGTGTACAACTTATGTGGCAGAAATCTGGTCTAACACAACAGAGTAGTTCTGACATCAGAAAAAAAAATCTGTTTACTATACAATGTTTTCTCATCATTTTAAGACAACTTCTGTTATTCCTCTTTCTCATACTTGAAACTATGGGGTTCATAACAATAAGATAAATATCTGTGAAAGTAAAAATACGATTTTGATGTATTGATTTGGGCAATGCCTACTACAGTTATTCAGTGTTTTCAGACATGTAAGAAGAAAAGAAGACAAAAGGAATATTCATGCAGAATGAGCACCTGAACTTGTAATTATTCTTAGTCTTTGGTATCAAATCTGTATCAAAATTATTCAGACCATTAAATTATCATTTGAAGCTAAATCAGCAATATCAGCATAAGGGACATAAGGTCGCAGTCTTAGAAGGCTCATTAGTGGGATGAAATCAGATCATAACCTTTAATATGACATTTGGAGCCATAGCTTTCCCATTATGTCATTTTTTAAACTGTTTTTATGGAGCAGGTATTTTGCATTCTCAAGTCGTGTTTCCATTCTGTATGGCAAAAAATAGTGAAAGAAATGACTTTACATTCAAAATACTGTAATTTCTTTACTATAAAATATAATAGATTTTCTTCAGTAGAAAAAGAAGATCAACCTGGTGATTAACTTGAGCATAGGAAAACAACATTCTGTAGTGCTTTTGCCCAGTCAGTGGGTTCTAAGGAACTTATCTGCTGCAGCAGATTGTGGACGTGAAGCCTGATTCAAATCCCTAGAAAGTCATGGAAGGGCTCTCACTTCCTCAGTATTGAAGAGCGTGATGGGCACACATATTGGGAGGTGCTGCACTTAAGTTGAAAACTCAGATAGACATAGATGCTCCCATTTTTTTACAATTACAGTACACCTAGTGCTGACAAAACCTAAGTTTTTTAAAAGGCACTTTTTTTTAAAAAGGCACTAAGTACAAATAAAATTTGCTACTGCTCTGTCTGTCCAACCTATTAGTTAAAGAATTCTGCCATGGTATAGCTGCATTTATGTAGAAACCTACGGACTTTGTATGAACTCTCCAGAGGCATCAGTGGAGTTTTCGGAGCCATCTGATGAATTCTTATTTCAGATGAGAAATTTTTTGTCTGCAGAGAATGTAGGGGAAAGCACAGCACTTCCAGAGATGTCTGCAACAAGAATAATGTCTGTCATAATCTTTGGAGAAGAGGAGATGCAATTAAAACAAATGTATCTGACCAAATCAGATTCAGATTTCATACCATTTGTTTCTGTATATTCTATCCAAATTAAACATGTGGTCAGAAAGACCTATACTGACGAGTGTAGTTGGCTTATACTGGGGAATAAACTTTTATCCTTTATGGTGAGAGAACAAGTAACAACTTTAATCTTTGAAATCATCTCCCATTTACAGACATTTGTATTTAGAAAGATTTGGAAAGAAAATTCCTATATCATTTTGCAAAAATAATCACAATATCATATGTAATAAAATGTGGCATTCAGACTGAAGGTGGTCTTCAAATATTTTCAAGAATTGGAATTTTGTCAAAATACTTCTTTTGGATTAAGAAAAAAAAAAATTTTTTTTTTGTGATCTCACATGGATCATTCTTAAAAGGAAGAAAATTCAAGGGCCTACCGGAAGAGTTCCTGTCAAAGCAGTTGAAATTAGTAATCTTTTTGAGATGTTTCTTTCATCTAAGAAAGCAACTGTGGATCAGTCTGAAAACTTTTTATTTAGAATGACTTGTGGAACAGCAGTTAGTAATTTGTGGTAGTAAAGTCAGCTAAACTAACTGTGCAGTTGACTAAACTTTCCATGTGTTGTGTAAATGACATATCTTTAAGAGAAAAAAATGAATGTCAACAGTGCAGCATTTTGTCTGTCTAGCAGAGTGGCCATCCAGTGAAGTGGTGGGCAGTAAGACAAGACATCCTGCAAGCTGTTCTGCATGGGGTGGATCCAGCCAGCTAAAGTAGCATGTTTCTTTTGGCGTTCCTGGTCTTCAGTTTTGTGCTGCTTCCTTCAGACTACTTATCCAAGAGAAATAAAAGAATACTGTAGTTTTTTTAACTCTGACCATTGGTTCTTAATTGCTGGCATCTTTACACTGTTTAAATCTAACCTTTTACTGATGTGAGGGAGAAACTTAGGCATTCATTAGCTTCAGTTGAGTTTTTAAAATACTTTGGATTTCACTCACCCTCTACAGCATACTCTTCTGGGCCTTCTAATTCTTTCTCAGGCCAGAACAAGAAACATTTGACAGCAGCAACTACTATTTCTAGATTTAATCTTTATCTTCAGTAAATCCTCCACAATAACAGTCATTCTTGATGTAGTGTTGGACCAGACCCTAATTTATTATGTTATTGTGACACATACATCTTTTATAAGAATTGGTTGCACAGAAAATAAAAAAGGTGAACAAATTGGTTTTGCTTTGAGTGTACTCCTTTTGCTAAGACATTAAACTATATCATGCTACTTTCTAATTCACAAACCAATCACCTCCCCATTGTTTTAGCACTTGAATTCAGATGCCGCAGTTCAGGAATAATGTGGAGAAACCTGACACTGGTGAATTATGTGTAAAACATAAGTATTCTTTTTATCGTTTGTTTGGTTTTGAGTACTGAATTACTAGTGAACTGAATGTGGAAATCTGAAGGCATGCATTTTACATTATGCATGGCAGCATGGAATTATATTAGGAAGTGGCTGCCATAACAGCACAAGTAAATAATAGTACTTTAGGGAGCAATAACTTCACAGCAAAAATCATTGCAACAAAAATCTGTGTGTTGTCGTCTTGACTTTTTTTGGTTATAGCTCAGTGACTTAATAATTTGATTTTAGATTTCAAGATGAGTAGATAAGCATTGGTCCAAAACAATCAGATATCAGATGATATCAGCTGGCAAGAGAGAAAAAATCCTACAAAATGTTGAATATAACTTTCTAGTTGCTGTAGTGCTGATTGCTTTTTGTTACTTTTAATAGTTTTTCAATACTTTGCTTAGGCTTTGTACCACACTTGGTGCATTAGAGAAAGTAGAGTAAATCTCCAGAGCTTGTGCAAAGACACCTCTAGTTGCTCTGCAAGAATCCTTCTTGGAAGGAGGGGTATTAAGTGGATTGCAGTAACATTCAAATTGTTTTTGGAATAATATGTAACCAAGGTCATACAGATTTGGACCCATTATATCAAACATAACAAGTTGAATCTCAGGAAAAGACATCCAGATTTTAGGTTCAAGCTGAAATACATCAATGGGCCTGAGCCCCATTGATAATGGATTGGGCTAGCACTACGGATCTCAGTACTGTGGTAAGTATTTGTTATGATTGTAGTAAGAAAACTACTCTGACTCTATAAGGCATTTCTTGAAAATACCATGTATTGAAGCTAACACTAGAAGGAAAAAGAGGATAATCTTATGTTCTTTCAGGTGCTGGAAACCCTGAGATTTGCAGCATCAGATGGACTTCTAGTCAAGGCATGGCACACTGTACAGATGATTTCCATGGAGGTGTTCTTCAAGATTATGGTCCTTAAAGCTCTTGCAAGATTTTATTAGAAGAAAAATATCCAATTTATCTTTTCTATTGTTTGGAAAAAGAATGTTCATGTGAGGGCATGCTGCTTCAAAGATAAAGACAAGGACATGCAGGTTGTGCCAAGTAGGAACTGCCTACAAACTCCTCCACTATGATTAGGCAGCTAATTTCATCCTATGGCCAAGGGATATCCAGAGCACAATGCAGGCATGAAGGAGAAGTTATACATGCAGCATAGCGCAGAGTAGCACAGCGCAGCACCTGCCTGTGCCTACTTTGTGGTCACTAACTTAACGTACAACAGCCTCATGGGTAGGATCAATATAGCTCTTTACTCAATGCAGACATGCCCTTCAAAGCCTTTGTAATTTCAGTCTGATTCCCTAGACTTCAGTCTTGCATGACTAGGGAAGGAGAAGCTGTGCTTCCTGAGGTATATTGAGATGATTATAAATCTTATTTACATTGTGCTTTCCTACATGTATTAAACAGAAAAGCAGATGGAAATAGTGGCATTTACCACCGTTTCACACACATCTGAGATTAACTTAGATCTAGAAATTCGGACAGGTTCTGTGCTTCAGCTACTCTTCATTTAGACTTCCAGCTCTCATTTATCAGCTATGGTGTTTGGATTTGAATAAAGATACATTTCAGTGCATTAGAGGAGGGAGGCTACTTAAAGGCCACACTGAAGGCAAAATTTATAAGACAACCTACCAATACGGAAGCAACTGAAATAAAAGTGCTTCTAAAAGTTCAAGGGTTGCAAAGACAATAGACAAGGTAAAAATGCTATACATTTTGCGTAAGTTTGCACATTTTAACCATTCAGGATACCTATTCAGTAATAACAAGCAGTGAATCAAGTTATGATACTATTTATAAAGCCTGGAACTACAGAAAAAGGGAAATAATCACTAGGCAAAGTGTGAACCTCTTTTATCTGTATATATGCATCAAAATATTGAAAGCTCTGCTTCTGTATGCTGTGCGCATATTTTGCATGTAAAAATATATATGTTGAGCAAATATTACTCTCAGCAATCTTACTGTAGCATCATAGAGGATGATGATATCTGGAAATGAATAAGTGGAAATTTACATTCAAAAACTCAAGGACTATTTGCAGTTGCACCTGAAAATTGTGATTTAATTGATTCAGAGAAACCCAGCCAAGGTTTTACTTCTCAGTCCTTACTAGGACAAGGCCTAAACAGTCCCTCTTCTGCACTTCCATGAACAAGATTTTCAAGCTTTTTCAAGACTTTTTTGTCCTCTTCTAAAGACTTCTGTTGCAGCTATGTATCCACCAATTCATTTGTAAGAGGCAGAAGGTAGCTCTGTGATCATTAACAAAAACATCAGCTGATAATTATAACATGTAGGAACAAATTCTGAGCCTGCAGCGCTTCTGATTCCTTCTTTGTTCTGGGTACTCCATTAGTGCAGTTGACATCAAACTAGTGTTGGAGCTGTCACACACTGAGTTTTGCAGAAATTGTCAGGGCCCTGAGAGCATCCCCCCTCCTGGAGGTTTAACAGTTGGGGCTCAAGCCCGTATGACAGTAATAGGGAAGCTGAGGGCTGCCCCTTCCCACTGGCAGCCTTGGAGAGAGATTCCCATGCACCACTGCAGGGAATCCACAGCCAGAGCCAAGCTCCCGCCCCTGCCTGGGTTGTTGTCATGGCTGGCTCCTGGCACTCCATCCAGAGCAGCTAGCCCTCACTGCTCCATGACACTGGGGCCCAATGTGTTACAATTTAACATTAATTTTCCTCAAAAGTGTAGAAGAAATTTCATTTCCCTAATGGCTAGCCATGCCTGACTTGCTAACTACTTCTCCTATCTTTTTTCTGCTCCTTGTGAGATTGCCACAGTTAGAAGTAGCTGTTTCACTCATTACTGCTGCCCAATTTATTACATTTAGTAACTGATGGTCTGCAACTAATACTCCGAAATCACCCAGATTTTCATCTTCTTCATCCTGGTTGTAGTTTGGCTGTGTACATGTAGTGCTTGACACAGAAGCCTGTACTCCAAGTGTATCTGATTGTTTAGGGAACAAAGGTTACCCCTCTTGGATATCTGTGTAAAGGCATAGAGTGAGGAAATTTGATCACATATGGTGGAAAGTAGATTAGTTCAATGGGCCCTGCTAAAAATTCCTCCTCACCCTCAGGAGATACAAATAGCGAGGAGGTGGAAATGGATACTGCTAGGGGTAGGTTACAAGATGATGAGAACAATAGCTTAGGGGTTTCTCGGGAAGGATTTCTGTTGTTCTCTTCTGTGCTGGGAGATGTCTGCCTTCATTAATGTGACCATGAGTGAGTGTATACTGAATGTGCATGTGGCTAAGTGTCTTTATACAGGACTTGGTGCTTGGGTGAGACACAGTCTGTGTTTCTTCATCCTAGCATTTATTGCCAAAAATGTAAATTGGAATACTTACAACAATTCTTCTTTGTTAAATTAACAGACTTATGCTAGTTATGAAAGTAAAGTTTTTATAAAGTTCGTCCTTGCACCTAGCGATTGAGGAAGTAAGACTGGTGTAAAATTATGGAGAACATGGCAGTTCTGCACAGTATAAAGTGAGAAAATGACCTAATATCTACACTATCACTGCCTCAGCACCCCAGCATAACTCTTTCTATTGCAGGAATCCTGTGTTGACAGAAGCAATAGTTCCATTAGTGATTGCTTGCTGACAACATTAATACAGGATGTGTATCTATTAATAATTTCCCATACTTGAATACAGCAGGCAAATGGTATCCCACCAGTGTTATAGCAATGACAATGTTAAGTTAATATGTTGGTACTTTTTCCTGAGAAATCTTTGGGAAGCTTGATAGCTATCTCAGTGAAAAATCAGTTGCATTAAATGTAACGCAGTGAATTTGTTCCAATGTGATACTAGATCTCTGATTACTGAGATTAATTACAGAAAACTTGAGCTAAACTACTAATATGATGTTCTTCTTAGATAACAAGTGCTAATTTCAGCTCAGATGCCTTTTTTTTTGTAATAGCATGGAATATTATTATTGTATGAGATCTGAAAGCAGTAACAAGGATGTGACCTATTTTTAAGGTGATGTTTTTTTCCTCTTATTGGTGCAAAGTTGAAAGAACTGTTCAGCCACCCAAGCAGATTTTTACAAACGATGTTTGACTCCTTTTCTGAGTAGGAATCCGTACAGTTCTCATGAACTCTAAGAAAAGCTACCACTTGAACTGAGAGCTAGGCTATTGCTTCTCTTTTATAAAAGATAATGTGCAAATCACTGTGCTACATAGCATCAACAGGGCAATTAATAATCCCAGCTAAATGGACTGTCGAGGTATAGTGAAATGAAACAGACCATAATGATAATATGCAACTACAGACTGAAAGTGCTGTGGTAAACCATAACCATAAATGACGGGAAATACTACAGTTAAGTGTATTCAGCACTCAAAATACAGATAGTTAGACTCAACGAGTTATCACTTTAATAAGCTTCTGAAAAAGTAATTAAAAGATTAAGAAAAAATATAAACTAAGAATTATTTTTACATTACAAATATAAATGTAGTACAACTCTCTAATTCAGTTTGTGACTCCAGATTGACCAAATTGTGTCTGGAAACATAGTTTGTCCTACTGAATATAATGAAAAATTTTCTGTTGACAGTAACCATTATTTATTCTATTGAAATTCAGAGCAGTTTGCAGTCATCAAAAGCATCTGCACTTAGTGATTAGAACACTCTGTGTCAGGGATAAATAAGGGAATGGATTTTAAGAAAGAAATCCTTAATAATTCTGTAGAATAAAATTTATGTCAAATTTTTAATTAGTTTTAACTAGCTCAAGGATGGGATTAAAGGTTTTAAATAAATGTGTTTGCTTTATCCCATTAAAGAATGAATGAAACAGCTTAAATATAGAAAAATTGAGTGACTAAACCTAATTGTTTAGTTTAATGCCATGTAAAGTACATGTGGTGCTTAGCAGATAACATTTTCTCCTTCTAGACCACAGTACTTTGAATAAGTGCACCGAAATTCTAGGCAAACTTGCCGTGTTTTTATTGCTTAGGTCTGTTTGAACAAATATATATATATGTTATAATAAAAATAATGTTAGTTTGTTAAGTAGCTGCTGCTGTGATTACCTATATGTATCAGTGTATTATGAATTTAGAAGCAGCTGTGTAAAAAATGAAGGCTTTGTGTTCTTTTTTAAATTGGTCAGATTCCTCCACTAATGAAGATATTCAATGGATGCAGAGCGTATAATAGTCTGGCCACTGTTTAAAAGTACCCCAACCAGAATTTAAAAATGAATATACAGAAAAAATACATTTGAATGAATTTATTTTATCTTCTGGAAGTTCAACAATCTGTTGTACATAAGTAGATACTTTAAAAAAAAAAAAAACAAACTAGGACATGCAGTTGCACTTTGGGAGCTTTGCTATGAAAGAAGTTAATTTAATTTCTCCTAGGTGAAAGAGAAGAAACTTGTATTTTTCTTCTCTTCTAAAGTTAGCAATTAGACTTCACACCTTCTCTCAGCATTTAGGAGATACGAAACAGAGGAATTGCAATGCTTAGTACTCCTAATGCTTACACATTTACTCATTTTCATTTGGCATTTTTAATGTTTCTTGAAGTCTTGCAGTGAAATTTCATATGATTTGAAAAAACGGATGAATTTCAAAGTATACTAGACACTTAAGCCTGGAAATTCTCACAGGATTTTTTTTTATTAGTTTGCTTACTCATCCCCACAGTATCTTACTGAAAACGCAAATGCTCGTAGCATTGTTAAGACATTTGAGAAACACTATTGCCATTTTTTTTTCAGAGAAGGAAAGACATGGTGACGCGCTCTGGTTTTTTTTGCCAAGCTGTACTAAATCTACACTACCAACCTTTAACCATTCATTCTCTGAATCAATGGTGAGGCATGAAACTTCTCAAGGTTTCCTGGGAAGTATATAATTGAACCAGGCCCAAATGCATATACTATATGTCTTGTTGAGAAAGTCAAGGCTGCAAGTCATGCTGTCATCACTGGTGCTAAGAACTTAAGTATATACAGCTGGCGTTACAGGTAGGGAAGTACCTGGATTGCACCTTACTCCTTACTATATGCCCTGAGTGTTCAGTCTCACTGATCTCGATTCATCTGGCTGATTTCCTGTGAATTTTTTTGTAGGTGCCATAGGAAGTCAGATCTGAGGTTTAAGTGGTAACAATGGCATAAGTGTTAACACACTTTTATTCACCTGTTACGGGATTACCTACTTACTATTACCTCCTGATAAGATTGCTTAGATCTGGCTAGCTTTTCCTGACAATGTTTTTGTTTATTTAATTATCCACTCATCTGCTGTTATTCTTATCACTCGCCTGGAAGGAAAGAAGGAAGAGCTGCTTACTCCTATTAACCCTTTGTTTTACCCAAAGTACATTTTTATTCTAAGTGTTACTCCATCTTCTGCAACAGTTTGGACAGAAGAAAGTATGACAGAGCCCTGCGAGGTAAGGGAGCACAAGGAGTGCAGCTGGTGACCACTCATCAGGTTTTTTGTGGCAGCACTTCTCAGAGAGGTGGCCACACTTTACCTACTATTGTCAAGCCTCAAATACCTAATTTGTTTTCAAAGGGCTTGGGGAGTCATTTTAGTTATGCTGTACGGTAGTGCAGAAAAGCATATGTTTTTGTTTCTGAGGATCAGTTTCTCTACTGGGAGCAGGACTGCAGTTTCTTTAGTCTTCCACCAGTGAAGCATCCTAACATGGGGAAAAAAGTTCTCGTTATTTGTCTGCTGAAGTATTGCTGTGCTCCAGTGAATATCAAAGGCCTCTTCACAAGTGCTGAATTGGCATCCTATTATCATTTTTTTCCATGGACAGGGCCATCTGTTACTTCTGTTGATAAATCATTCTTCTGGAAAATTTTGGCTTTCTGCAGTGAAATAAAGTGTGATGATACAACCTAGTTGTTTCCGGGAATAATGAAATACTGGGAGCGAAAGTCCCATGAAAATCAACATAAGTTTTGTTAAAGAATTCAGGGGAGCCAGGACACTATGTTCCAAGAAGGACGTTTAAAATGGGTTTTCAGACACACTTATTAGAGAGCAGTCAAATGCAAAACACAGGTAATTTGATATTGAAATGCATTTCCTAGTTGATGTTCCTTATCAAAGCCTTGTGGTGTGAGCACAACTA
Source organism: Numenius arquata (assembly GCF_964106895.1). Classification (NCBI taxonomy): domain Eukaryota; kingdom Metazoa; phylum Chordata; class Aves; order Charadriiformes; family Scolopacidae; genus Numenius; species Numenius arquata. The sequence goes on along the minus strand of NC_133616.1, from coordinate 60,161,419 downwards.
ATACCATGATAATTTTAATAATATACTTGTATCTGTAAAGTTGAAGAGTATATATATGAAAGGATAAGTATTTTAAATTGTTGCATTGTTTTCCCTGGTGTATGTGTAAGTGAGTGATTTGTTGTTGTTCACATAAGCCATAGGGTTTAGGGATAGATGAGAGCATGGCACAAATTTGTTAAAACCGATATAAAATAGTTTACCCAGATGCCTCCTTTTCTCTTCCCTGCCTTCCTCTCCATCTATATAACTGTATTATTTTAACTAACTTACATGTGAAATTAAGAAGGGTCACTGTTTCTTCCCACGAGTTCTTTCTGTACTGCTGTTGTACTTGTATTTTACTATTTGCAGGTCAGATCCTGCTTTCTTGTACAGACTCCAGGATGGAAATTAGCACATGTGAGGTGCTGCTGCTGCTAAACCGGGCCTTTTACCTTGAGTTTCATATTCTCTTTTTATTGTATTAATTAGTATTTTTCAAGTGAGTGAAAATTTTCAGTGTGTGGCTTTTGTTTAATGACTAAATTACTTAAATACTTCATTGAATAATGTGGAAATATTTTGTCTGGGAAAACCAAAGAATAACTAATTTAAATGGAAAAAACATTCATTAAAACAATGGCAGTGCAAAGTTGCCCTTATAAATGTAACCCTGCAGACCAGGCAGATGGTTTGGTATAGCGACATTGTAGGTAATAAGTGTTTATGAAAGAGGACCAGAGAAGCAGGGCTAACCAGGATGATCACATAATGGAGATTAGACGTGATTAGGTCAACTTTCTTAGCTCCAAAAAGAATGCACTGAGATTGAGTCAAATGAACCATTTCAAATTTATTCAGAGCTACGGTCAGAGACAGTCTGTTCTGTTTGTTTTATTTACTTTTCTTTACTGCTGAAGGCGTGTAAAATATGTGGTTTTGCTTCTTAGGTTTTAAAGGCAAAATGTGTTTTATGACTGAGAAATTATTGGTTCTAACTGAGTGAATATCCAAACACCACTCTTCTCAGAGAAGGAAAGTGAGATCTCAGTCTGGTTTTTAGCAGAAAGAAATCATCATCAAAAGCACAGGCAATATTGGCAGCTTCATTAACTGTCATCACCAAGAACAAAATAAGCCTAAAAGGAACCATGCTTCATCACTTAAGGTTGTATATTTAGGTCATAGTTGAGGTTTATGTGGGAATTTTCTTGCTTCCCTCTCCATAAATATTCTACAGCTAAACCAGTATGTTCTCCTTTTAGAACCTTCCATTACATCTTGAAGTTTTAGTGGCATGAGGATAGTAAATAAACCTCTTTCTCAGTACTTCTAAGCAATATAGGTTCATTCTCTTGAATAGGAATAAACATCCCAGTTACTTTATCACAAAAATATCGAATGTCACAGACTATTGACATAGAGTACAGTACTGTTCTGTGTTTCACATGTATATAAAAAAATTTTGAATGTCTACAAATGTTGGAACGTTCTTGTCATGTGAGAGACCTCTATTGAAATGACAGTTTCAGCTAGTGAAATGGAAAATAAACTGGAAGCTGAAGCTTCTTACTTTATATGGCCAGTGCTACTGTTGTGGGACAATTAAGACTTGTCAAACGGACATACTGACTGCCCTACATGGTAGGTCATGGTAGATATCTGTCTCTGGAGACATTCAAAACCCAACTGGACAGGGTCTTGGGCAACTTTCTCTAGCTGACTCCACTTGAACAGAAGGGTTGAACTAAATCTCAAGCATTCCCTTCCTACCTAAATGATTCTGTGATCAGTATTTATAGGTGTTCAGCAGTAAGAAAAACCTTTGAAATAACAGGCTGTAAAGAAATACTGTCTGTCAACTTGAGAGTGGTATACGTCTTTAATTTCCAAGTCAAGCAGTAGATTTGTCACTGTTGTGATTCCTGTGTTAAAAATGTGTGATTTGTTTTACTTAGTGGAAAAAAATTGACTGTAGCTTTTGTTCATTTTCATTAAGGTAGACTTCTAGCTAAAGCTTCTAACTTAAGCTAGAAGTCAGAGCTGTTGAGAGTCTCAGTACATTGTTTAGATTAGTCCTTTCTTGAGTAAAACCAACATTGGAAGGAAAATATTGCCTGTGTATACAGTGAGAAGAGATGCTGGCATTTGCTTGTTTGCTATGGAAACATTAGGATGGAAAAGGAAATATTTGTGTACAAACATATTTAGAGAAATGGGAAAACAAAAGACTATTCAGCCTTAACCAATGTGTACAAGGTGTGGGAAGAGAAAAATATTTACAAACTTGTTAAAATTGGAGATCTGTGTTACCTTTTATTTGATAACACAGCTGCAGGATTTTCTTGTCTCTGCCAAAACCTCCAGCTGTTGTTTATTACTCCCTCAGCTGTCCTGATGCACTGTTTGCAAATCACTGCAAGTTTGATTATTGAAATTACAATGGTTTTAATGAATAATGTAAGTCCTTCCTTCTCTTTCCTGTTCTCTTTGAAAAGTGATTACTGATTTTTTCCATGCTTCTAGAGATTTGAACAGTGCCTTTTGTCTGTTGTCTTACTAAAAAGATCAAATTAAAAAAAAAATTATAAATTTGTAGTTAAAAAAGAGCAAAATGTAATCCCCATGTGTCTTAACATAACATTGGACTAAACCAAAATGAATTCTTATTGGAAAAATATTTCATCCTGTGCAGGTGTAATAAAGAATCTGCATGTGCTATAGTTAACCTGTCCTGTTGAGAAGAGTAATCTGGGCCTTAATATCCAGCTTTGATTAGAAGCTGCTATGGTGAGAAATGCACAGTTTTAACTAATGTGATAATTTGCATACCATTAAAAAAGCAGAAAGCTAAATTTTGAGCACTGGATAAGTGACCCTGGAATGTGCAATAGAAGCTTGAAAGGATGCCATACTACAGTATTTTAAACAATAGACATTTTTGTAAGACGCTGTTTCAAAACAGGCTGTCCTGGTTCCGGCGGGGACAAGATTAATTCTCCCCAGGCTCTGGCAGGGACACAGGTATTCCATCCCATGGGAGCCATGCCCAGTCTGTAGCTGGGGGCTGCCAGGGGAAGGGGGCAGGAAGTCGCTGCTTGGGAGCGGGCGGGGGTGTCCCGGGTCCGGTTGGTGAGTGGTGGTACCGCAATCATGTTTGTATATTCCCCTGTCAGGAATACTCCTCTATTAAAGGCCTAGGCTTGTAATTGTATTAAATAACCCCAGGGAAGTTCTATTACACTGCTATCAACCCACATCACTAACACCTGAGTCAATGAAGACTTTATCCCCTTTAACTCAGAACCACAGTAGTGCATTAGGGAAAAAAAAAGAATTGAAATGTTATGAGCTCTTCACCAAAGATCAGCTTTTATGGTTATATAAGAAAAAAAAGTATGTTTACATTTGAAGAAACAGGTTTTATTAAAAAAAAATATATTATGTGGCCTGAAAAACTTTCCCTTAATAAAATGTCATTTGAATTTATCCTTGGACTTGTATCTTGTCAAAATTGTTTATTATCATTGAATAACTATGTACATTGCCACTGAGGAGGCAGGATCATATAATGTATGTCACTGAACAACCACAGAGAAAGGCAAATTGCGTTCAAAACCAGAGAGAACAGTGTGCATCTCGAGAAAGCAATGGTAGGTTAGTGTAGGTCAGCATGATGGATTTTGATTTTAACTCATCAGCAGTCTAAGCAGGGTTTGAAAGAGGACCTGCAATAAATATGCAGCTGTCCAAAAATCAGGGGGATCATTGCAGCAGCAGCGCAGCAGAATATGTATGAAAATTCCACAGAGGGACTCAAGATGCGTAGATCTTTCTCAGTCACGTGTGGATATTAAGAGCTGTTAGTGTAGAAAAGGTAAAAACTCTTTCTACCCTCTGTTGCAAACTTTGTGTTAAATCTGTTTCCACCATCACCTCTGACGTTGATGATGCTGTTAGAACAGAATTTTATACCCTACCCACATTTCTGCTTGTTATACAATGTTCTGTCCATCCGGTAGGACAGCAAATCCATTGTAATCCAAGTAAAAAAAATAAGAAAGAACGTCAGGAAGCCAACCCTCTTCCAAAAGAGTGTAGTTCCAGAAACTTTTTTTCTATTTTGCCAGAGCAAAATAATTTTGAGATTAAATAAAAGAAAAATAAATAAGTGCTATTATCATTACAGAAACAATTTTGTATCATTATCCTGACTTTTTGTCAAAGCTTAGTTATTGTCTCAGCTTGATGGTTCATGTCTTCATTGACTATTCCAATCTTGTGATTCAATTGATATCACTGATCTGTGTCTTTTTATTTCTGATTTGTCTGATCCTAAGCAACTAACAGCACAGTGAATACTATTTAAATCATTGACAAAATCCCACAACATACACAAATGTACTTACCAATTGTTATTGAGAAGAATAAAACCAAATGCATTTACTGAGTTGATTAACTGAGTTTCTAGAACACCACAACTGATGCATGATTAGCTAGTTAAAGTGAAAATAAATAATTCAGCATGAAAGTGAGAGGAATGGCTCCACTGGACCATTCAAAGATGACTACATAGGAAAACTGTATAAACTCCTTTTTAAAAACTTGGGAAGATACTATCATAAGCAGCAAAATAGAAGAAAAACCTGGTTGTTCTTAGCAGAACAGTCTTAAAGCTACACAGGGAAGACTTATAATGACTCATCAGGCTGAGCAATTAATACTCAGCCCTTTAATACTTTGAAAATTTTAATGGTAAACCTTTTTACTAAAGTGCTGTTACAGCAAGGAGCAGACTGGAAAGTAGAATTTCACTCTTGACACTGTCTTAATTCTCTTGTTAAGCACAATTTCCTAGCAGGGCTGCAGTCACAGGACACTGAAGTAGTTAAGTTGTCCAGTAACAGTGTGGTTGACTGTAGGCGCTCCTGTGCCACACTCTTCCTCCATCTCTCCTTTACCCCCTCATGCACTGAGACAAAACAGATCCGTTTGTGAGTAGATATGAGCAAAGGTTTTCTGCATCAGTCTCAGGAATTCAGAAGTGCAGATTTGGAACAATATCCTCCCATAGTGAAGGCGGGGAAGGAAATTAAGTCAGTGAAACAGAGTTTTGCATATAGCATCCTAACTTCTTTTCTGAAAAATGAATCTCACTTTAAAAGTTTTGTTTCGTGCCATAACTATTGCAGTGTGGTGAAAGAGTCCTAGTGCACACAGTAACTCGGCAGAACCATGTTAGAGCATTTTGGAGGCTGCAGTGTTTGTCACATTAGAGACATTTGGCTCTGCCTATGCAATATGGTCCTCTACAGGCAAGCTGTACCCGGCTATCACTGATTACAAGGGAGGTATCTAAATACGGAACAGCTAACTCCTGTGTGGAGCCCAGCAGTAAAAGTTTTGTAAACATTTTTCTACAAAAGCAAAATCACTGAGGGAATAAAAGTAATCCACAAGAGAATTTTCTGACTACTGTAAATACTGTGAAACATTTAACCCCTCCTGGACCCTCCTTTCTGCCAGAGGCCTGTTGTGAAGCTAAAGAACGTTATTTGAAATGAAGACCTTGTTATGTGAGGCCAGGCTGATCATTGAGAGCATTTTGTACAGTGGCCATGCCTTGGAGTGAATTATGCACTCCCCTCTTCTGTAATCTGCTGTATTCACTCTAAGTTTAATGAAGACTGCTGGCTTTTACGTTTCATTTATTTTTGTTGTTTGCCTTGTAGTGGGAAGTGGAAGGCCAGCTTAATACTATTATTTATTTTTTTTACTAAGAAACACTGTTTTTGATGCTTTCTTAAATTTCTTTTTAACAAGTCCATATATAATATACTAAACAGTAGGCTGTTGAATCTTGGCTGTTTAGAGACCTGCAAAGTTTTACCTCATGACTTAGACTATGATTCAAGTCATCCAAATTTAGTTAAAGATCAATGTAACTAGTTCTGTGATTCATCCTACGTCTTTGTACAATACATGTGTCTTATCTCATAATATTTCTAAAATCAGGTGAGGTGAATTTAGCTGTATTGAACTCACTGCAAAGTCAAGTAAAAATACATTAAAAGGAAAAAAAACTCCAGAGATATTTCCTTTGTGTAGGAGACCACGAGGTGAAACAATCATTTCTAGAAATTGTGCTTGAAACTTTTCCCATACACTAGCAAAGAAGAAACAAAATCACACACAGAGGCTACTGTCTCTATTTTATAATGGTGTCAGATACCCTCAGTGTCTGAGAATTTATTTATTTGCATGAGTTCTAGGAATTGGAAGATCAACTGTGTCAGGAGGTGTGGAGTTTTAATTTAAGTATAAAGCAAAAAATTAAGCTGTCCTTTAGGAGGGCAAGTCCAGAATGTATGCGGGAATTGAACTGATAGACAGAGTTGAAATTTGGGTGTTGATTTGACCTCAGGCAGTGTAGCTGTAATATGTGGTCACTTACTTGGGGAAAGCCTCGGTTCTAGCTGCATGTGGCACTGCATGAATCTACAGCTGGAATAGGAAAGAAAATTGCTATTAACACTGGCAGTAGCTCATTGATTAATTTTTGCAAAAATAGCATTTGCATTTTTCTGTCCTTGCATAGCCAAATAACATACTTTCAAATCACAGAATCACAGAATGATCAATGTTGGAAGGGACCCCTGAAGGTCATTTGGTCCAACCTCCGCCCCTACTCAAGCAGGGTTGCCTGCAGCCAGTTGCCTAGGACCATGTCCAGACGGCTTTTGAATGTCTCCAGAGGCAGAGACTTCTGAGCCTCCCTGGGTTACCTGAGGTTTGGCTTTCCTGTTTCTCTGCATGCTTGGACAGAGTGTCTGTGTTCTTTGGAGGTTACTCATCCACCTTCTGTATGCTTCCTTTTGGAGTTTGAGTTTTCTCAGGAGTTCCTTGTTAATCCATGCAGGTCTCCTGGCATTTTGTGTGGCTTCCTGCTCATCAAGATGAATTGCTCTTGAGTTTGGAAGCAGTGATCCTTGAATACTCATCAGCTTTCTTGGGACCTCTTCTTGGTGGGGTCATAGAATCACAGAATGATAGGGCTTGGAAGAGACCTTCGGAGATCATCTAGTCCATCTCCCCTGCCAAAGTAGATTCACCTAGAGCAGGTTGGACAGGAATGAGTCCAGGTAGGTTTTGAATATCTCCAGAGAAGGAGTCTCCACAACCTCCCTGGGCCACCTGTTCCAGTGCTCTGTCACCCTCAAAGTAAATAAGTTTTTCCTCACGTTGAGATGGAATTTCCTGTATTCCAGTTTGTGCCATTGCCCCTTGTCCTATCGCTGGGAACCACTGAGAAGAGCCTGACCCTATCCTCTTATCACCTGCCCTTTAGATATTTATGAGCACTGATGAGATCCCCTCTGATTCTTCTCCAGACTAAACAGACCCAGGTCTTTCAGTCTTTCCTCATAAGAGAAGTGCTCCATTCCCTTGATGATCTTTGTAGCCCTCTGCTGGACTCTCTCCATTAGTTTCCTGTCTTTCTTGAACTGGGGAGCCCAGAACTGGATTCAGAACTCCAGATGCAGCCTCACCAGGGCAAAGTAGAGGTGGGGGATAACCTCCCTCAACATGCTGGAGTTAAAAAACTGCTTTGGAGTTAAATGCACCTCAGGATGCCATTGGCCTTCTTGGCCACAAGGGCACATTGCTGCCTCATGGTCAACTTGCTGTTCACCAGGACTCCTGGGTCCCTCTCTGCAGAGTTGCTTTCCAGCAGGTCAACCCCTAACCTGTACCAGTGCATGGAAACCAGTATCAGGGTTATTCCTCCCTAAGTGCAGGACCCTACGCTTGCCCTTGTTGAACTTCATTAGGTTCCTCTCCACCTAACATTCTAGCCTGTCCAGGTCTCCCTGTATGAATGGTCATACCACATGGGACTCTACTAAGCAGATCTTTTAAGAGACCAAAGTCTGCTCTCCTGAAGTCTAGTGTTGTGATCTTGCTTTTCGTCCTCCTTCCTCCTCTCAGGGTCCTGGAGCTCCACCACCTCATGACCATTGTAGCCAAGGCTGCCTTTGAACTTTACAACCCCAGTGACTCCTTCCTTGTTGGGAATATGAAGTGGAGCAAAGCACCTCTCCTCATCAGCTGCTCTGTCACTTGGTTCAGGAATTTTTCAGTGGTGCTTTCCAAGAATCTCCTGGATTGATTGCTGTGTTTTCCCTTCAGCAGATATCAGGGTGGTTCAAGTCCTCTATGAGGACCAGACCCTGTGAAAGTAAGGCTACCTCTAACCATCTCCACAAGGCCTGATCTCCTTGTTTTTCCTGGTCAGGTGGCCTATAGTAAACATCCACTACTATGTCAACCTTTAACCCTTACCTATATCTCTCAGTTGGCTTATCATCCATCCCTACACAGAGCTTGAGGCCTTCCAGCTGTTCTCTCACATAAAGGGCCACTCAACCTCCTTGTTTTCCTGGTATGGTCTTCCCAAGGAACTGTATCCCTCCATGGCAGTGCTCCAGTCGTCAATATATTTTACCTTTAAGAAGTCTGGACAATCATTTTATGATGGCCTGGTGTTGGGTTAACTGACATATATTTCCTTTAAGAAGTTATTATTTTCAATTCTTGCTGAAGCAAGGTGGGGGGCCAGCAAAACTGCCACCTTGGACTTCTGAAGGGCAGACTTTGGCCTCTTCAGGAGCACGGTTGAAAGTGTCCCTTGGGAGACAGTCCTGAAGGGCAAAGGTGCCCAGGAAGGCTGGTCGTACTTCAAGGAGGCACTCTTAAAAGCCCAGGAAAGAGCCATACCCAAATCCCCAAAAACAAGCAGGAAGGGAAGAAGACCAGCCTGGCTAAATAGAGAGCTTTGGCTGGAGCTCAGGAACAAAAAGAAGGTTTATGATCTTTGGAAAAGGGGCCTGGCAGGCAAGGAGAAATACCAGGAAGTGGTGAAGATACGCAGGGGGAAAATTAGAAGGGCCAAGGCTCAAGCTGAGCTCATCTTGGCCACTACAGTTAAGGATAACAAAAAGGGGTTTTTTTCGGTATGTAAACAGTAAAAGGAAGATTAGGGATAATGTGGGCCCACCGATGAATGAGATGGGCACCGTAGTGGTGGAAGACACGGAGAAAGCAGAGTTGCTGGATGCCTTCTTTTCTTCAGTCTTCACTGCTAAGGCTGTCCCTCGTGAATCTCTGGCCTTGGAGGCAAGGGGGAGGGTATGGAGAGAGGAAGTTTTTCCTCCAGTAGAGGAGGACGAGGTTTGGGACCACTTGGCCAAACTGGACATTCATAAGTCCACGGGCCCTGATGGGATGCACCCACGAGTGCTGAGAGAGCTGGCAGATGTTATCCCTGGGCCACTCTTTATCATCTTTGAAAGGTGAGGTGCCTGAAGACTGGAGGAAGGCCAACATCACTCCAGCCTTCAAAAAGGTCAAGAAGGAGGACCCTGGGAACTACAGACCAGTTAGTCTCACCTCCATCCCTGGGAAGGTAATGGAAAGACTCATTCTAGATGTCATCTCCAAACAAGTTGAAGAGCAGGGGGTTATTGGAAGTGGGCAACATGGGTTTACCAAGGGTAACTCATGTTTGACCAATCTGATAGCTTTCTACGATGCTATAACTGGTTGGTTGGATGAGGGGAGGGCAGCAGATGTCATCTACCTTGACTTCAGCAAGGCTTTTGACACAGTCTCCCATAGCATCCTCATTGGGAAACTAAGGAAGTGTGGGCTAGATGAAGGGATGGTGAGGTGGATTGAGAACTGGCTGTGTGACAGGACCCAAAGGGTAACGATTAATGGAGCTGGTTCAAGCTGGAGGCCTGTAACCAGTGGTGTCCCCCAGGGGTCAATACTTCGTCCAGTCCTGTTCAACATGTTCATCAGTGACCTGGACGAGGGGACAGAGTGTATCCTTAGCAAGTTTGCTGATGATACCAAACTGGGAGGGGTGGCTGACACCCCGGAGGGCCGTGCTGCCATCCAGCGAGACCTGGACAGGCTGGAGAGCTGGGCAAGGAAGAACCTCATGAGGTTCAACAGGGAAAAGTGTAGGGTCCTGCACCTGGGGAAGAAGAATGTCAGGCACCAATACAGGTTAGGCGTGGACCTGCTGGAGACAAGTTCCGACGAGAAAGATCTGGGGGTCCTGGTAGACAGCAAAATGACAATGAGCAAGCAGTGTGCTCTTGTGGCCAGGAAGGCCAACGGAATCCTGGGCTGCATAGGGAAGAGTGTGGCTAGTAGGTCGAGGGAAGTCATTCTCCCCCTCTACTCTGCACTGGTGAGGCCACAACTGGAATACCGCATCCAGTTCTGGGTTCCCCAATTCAAGAGGGATAGGGAACTACTGGAAAGAGTCCAGCGAAGGGCAACGAGCATGATTCAAGGATTGGAGGGTCTCCCTTATGAGGAAAGGCTGAGAGAGCTGGGACTCTTTAGCCTGGAGAAGAGAAAGCTGAGGGGAGACCTTATCAATGCTTCTAAGTATCTAAAGGGTGGGTTGAAGGAGGAGGGAGCCAGACTCTTTTCAGTGGTTGCCAGTGAGAGGATGAGGGGCAACGGGCACAAGCTGGAACATAGGAGGTTCCACTCAAATATGAGAAAAAACTTCTTCACGGTGAGGGTGACAGAGCCCTGGAACAGGCTGCCCAGGGAGGTTGTGGAGTCCCCTTCTTTGGAGATTTTCAAGACCCTCCTGGATGCAGTCCTGAGTAACATGCTCTAACATGCTCTGGGCAATCCTGCTTCAGCAGGGGAGTTGGACTAGATGATCTCTATGGTCCCTTCCAACTCTAAAAAAATTCAGTGAAACTCAGTGAAATTACCAACAGAAAAACATTGTGCCTAGTCATGGGAGTCATGCCAAACAGTACCAGGATCTAAATACGTACATAGAAGGCAAGCTAAGTGACTCTGAAGAGTATTGTGAGCTTAATCGTATATAGTCCTAAGTATTCCCTGCTCATACGTTTAATTTCTCAATTTTCTTTTCCAATCAGCATGTTGCTTAGTTAATCAACTTTAGTTTCTTTATTACACTAGATAATAGAAGAATAATTTTATTTAAGTCTGATTTAAATCTGATTTAAAAAAAATATTTCTAGCTCTGCCCAGTCATTAACAATCATGAGTAAACAACATAGACAAATAATACTGATTCATCTCCAAAACATCAATATTTACTAAAAACCAGTTTCAAGTTTAAGGAACACAAACATTTGAATTTAAACACATCATGGATTTGGGAAAGAGTAGGGAAAGAAGAGAAAGAATTTTTCCTTCAATGATTCTTATTAAAATAGTTTTAGTTGTAAATCATACACTCAGAAAAGTCCAGAACTCAAAACTTCTCAGTTTTGAAACTGTGTCCTGTCCCTGACATCTACAGAATATTCAATTCAGATCATAAGTAATATTCCTTTTTTGTAAAAGTTTATGTCCATAAAGAGTAAAATTTACCAGAGGAAACTTTTTTAGAATCCAAAGAATCAAAATCTCTTGCTTCAAGATGTTGAGTACTGTCAGAACTTTGGGAGAAAAAAAGAGTCCTGATACTGCTAAGAATTTTCATCTCACATTTTATTTTTGTTTTATGTTTTTAGGTACACTATAGAAAGTATGTAAAGTGAAAATTACAAACAAATTTTGTCTCTGCAAGTTTTTATTCCCCCCATATAGCTCAAAGGAAAATTCAGGTAAACAATGTCAGAATAAATTTTCCTTTTTCAAAGATGTTCATATAACTGACTGTGTAAAATGTTAGGATATCATAAATGGTAAAGGAATTGTTCTGTGTAAATGTTACTATGGAATAGTAATTAATATTTTCCATATTAAAATCAGCTTCGAACTGAGAAAAAGTATGAACTCCTGTACGATATAAGTGAACTATTTAGGAATGCTATGTTGTTTTCATTTCTGTTTAAAAAAAAGGGAAAAACAACCCAACATTAATGCACGCTAAATGACAAGTCTTTTTGAAATCCACAAATGATACCGAGTTGTTATGTGTCATGCCCGTGACACTGCTGTCTGAAGATCCTTCATTGTAGTTAAGATAAGATCACTTGCATGTGCCTGTGCCCTAGGTAACAACAAACCGATGTAGTCAATACAGGTTATACATTTTCCTGCTGCATGTATATAAAACTGTGAGCCCATTTATATTTGCTTACATGTTCAAACACCATATGTAATGTTTTTTCCATCTTATTTGTCTTGCCTTTCCTTTTTGAAGTTGTTGAAATTGTCTATTAATTCTGTACGAAAGTATTTATACTTCACTTTATGCATATCAATATCCTTCAACACTGATGCCCTAATTCTGAAAACACCGAAGATGTAGATCTTTTTGCACTTGCTTTTTAGTAGACTATTTGAGAATTGAGGTTGTTACCATGTAGAGTTTGGAACAATGAAATACTGAATTTTATGGAAATTTTGAAACTGAACAAAGATGGCTTTTGCCACTGAATCACTGATGTTGCAAAACAGAAGAGCCTATATTTCAATCTTTTGAAGAAAAGTGAAAAAAGAAGAAAGAGTAACATCTGTACCATGTTATTAAAAACTGAACTGCAAAATAACATACCTGCTAAGCAGGCTCTGACAGTCTTTTCTCCAGTAATAGTACAAAGCTTCTTCTTCTCTCTCTATGATGTGATGTAAACTTTTGTTTTGTTTTGTTTTAATATCCAGTTAATGAAGCACAGTAGTAATTCTGGAGATCTCAAGAGGAGATATGTGTATATGAATTTACGATCTGATGAATGTTAGAGATTTCTGAATGCAAATTATCACTGCAAATGATAGTACGTACAATAATATAGATGAAGTGTTTGGGACTTTGAAAAAGTACCATATGTGCCTTAATATTTATGTGTACACAGGAGGGAGCAGGATTTAAGTTGCAGTGGCAGGTGCTGAGGTATTTCAAGAGTCTCAAAACAGTTGGAAGATGTTCTGAACCATATGTACAGAAAAAGCACTTGCAGTTGTGTAGCAACAAAAGTAAAGGAATACAGCTGGAGGGAGGGAGGAAGATAGATGCTGTTTTGTACTTGCCCTTAGACATTTTTTAAAAAGCCTCCTGAAAGAGCTAAGATGATGGGGAACCTTTGTCTGAAAAATTAATAAATAAATAAAAGCATTTGCTAAACTGGCTAAATAAAGAATTTGACATCATTCAGTCACAAAACAGAGCTAATACTGCAAACTTCTTCATCCAAAGATTTTGCCTCCATTTGTATTTGTTCATACACGCTGATTGCTAATCAATTTGGCAAATGTTGGTACAATAGGATCATAAAGTGATCATAAAGACTCAAAGTAAGGCAACTATGTTTCAGAACAGTCATGAGAGTCTTGAATGAGTCAAGAGGACTTAAAATGCAAATTTTTGGAATAAAGAAATAAGATAAAAATGATCCAACACAGGGGGCACCCAGTAGTTTTTAGATGTCAGTATACAGTGTTAAGATTTGGATAACAAACATCTATCCATATCAGCTGCCACAGAATGTTTAACAACAGGCAACAGAAACCAGTTTTTTTGGCTCCAGTGATGCAGAACGATCTTGCCTTGACTCTTTGAAGGTCACACGATTCACAAACCACCTAAGTTAGGAGGAAAAGCATCCTAGATGAAACTTGGACAATAGTGGGTGCTTATTCAGTTACCAAAGATAGAGGCATTTGTCAACCTTCATTAATATTCATCAGTGGCAGCATAGATTCTCCATTATTATCTGAATATCCCATTATAGAAGTGACCATTTTTACTACTTGTCTCTCAGGTTTGTCTCTCTTTTTAGGACTTTTTTGAGCCAGATTTATGCTACTTTATGTTGTGTTCTTTAGAATTTTTTGTTTGGTGGTTTTTTTGTTTGTTTGTTTGTTTGTTTGTTTTCTGAGGGGAGGGAGAGTCATTTGCTTAGACTGCAAAAATATAGTCTTCATGGTGTTGTACCTTAGAATCTCTTAGGAGCTGACACAGATGCGATATATAATAGCCACTTACTATTAAAATGGTAGAAGAGGGTATTTTACTGGGACCGTTGATGCACTTCTGTGGTATTTACAGTGACTGCCTTGTGGTCTCCAGATGGAATTTAAGATGTTTGTTATGACCCATAAAGTCCTAAACGGCCCATCAGGAATTAAATCTCTCCTCTGCCACAGCTGCTACCAGCTGATATATAAGAGACAGCTGATATATAAGGACATTACCCATGAAAACTTTTTCTCTCATCCTCAGTTCAAAGTAGTTTGAAATTGGAAGATTTCTGGAAAGTCTGCAACAGAAGTGTGACATGGTCTTTTGGAAAGGAGTAGCAGCAGAGGTAGAAGGAAGTAGGCTTCTGTCTGAAATTTTTTAGAATACAGTGAAATTCACTTGAGATCTTAAGTGTAGTCATTGTCTGATTAATTATTTTAGACTGCCAAGTAACAATAAATAATACAATTGTATCTCAACAATAGAAACTTGCTCGTTGGTAACTGGAAAAGCATCAAACACTTCACTATTCTTCCTGTGTATTGTCATATTTCTAGCCTTGTCTTATTATAATGATTAACAAAACATGGAAGAAACAATGTACCAAGTCTACAGAGCATTAATAAAATTGTTTTTGTAATTCACTGTAAGGAATAATTTCATCTAAATTACATTTGTTAAAAGTATTAGTGTTTTCACAGAATCACGTGATTCCATGACTCTGTGAAAACACTAATACTTTTAACAAATGTAATTTAGATGAAATTAGTCTTTACAGTGAATTATTTTCATGCAATGTTCTTGATCTTTTCTTATTTGCTTATGTATACTGGTTAATAGAGATAGGACAACTTAAGAAGTGAGTACTGGCCAATGTTATGGAATACTGATTATTCCACTGTGCGGTTCAAAGCTCTCGAAGTGGAGCTGTCTGAAGTTAGATTTCCTCACCTATGAGAGTACGGTTACCTGAAAGATTGTAACTGGTTAAACCATATCTGGTTTAAGACACTAAGGACACATTTGTGGTTGGTATCTGTTTTTATAATACATATACTTTATTCTATTTGAAGAGTTAGGGAAAACATACAGTTTTCCTATACATGCCCAAACCAATCCATAATAAAATCCACTCCTGCAATGCAAGATGAGGAGGAAATTACTTGGGTTGCCTGGCAGTGTTAAGGGTACAGAAGCTGTCAGAGATATTTCCATATTATACAGATTATATGAGCAAAGCAAGTTTCAAGTTTTGCGTTTTTATCTTAGAAATAGAAGACATTTCTTATTCTTATTTCACAGTGCAATTAAATTTAAAAGACTATGGATCACCAGAGAGTAGAATGCTGACAGACAATGGAAGCATTCAGTAAGCCCTAAGACATCCAATAAGCCTGAGGCACTATACATATATATATATTTTAAATATTATATGAAAAACAGAAATAAAGACTACCTAGCAATTTCTCCCCTCTCTTAGGACAATAGATACCCTGAAAATGAGCTGGATATGGATATTTACTGTGCCCATCTTAGCTGGTAAAATGGGGTTTCTTCTGGACAAGAACAAGAAAGAAAGCCCTAGAACCGTATTTCATAGAAGTAATAGATGTGGTTTCATAGTGCAGCATTGCATCAATCTAAACAGAAACAATGTTGAGGGTTTCATGTAGGTCATACTCTGTAGCTAAGTACATGGCTAGTCCCTGAGTAGTCTTAGTGAAAGGAGAAATACTCAAGAGGTCAATGTACTGCAATTTTTGGAAATATTAAATTCACAATACTCTGAAATGGATGAATTCTGACATGTTAATAAAAATTTAGGGTAGCACTTTAAAAAAAAATCTGATTGAATTGTACCATCTTTTCATGGATTAAGTGAAATACTATTGAAATTGTCCTTGGAAACTGGCCATATCTGCATTATATGTTAAGTAAATAAACTTGATAAACCCACAAAGACTGGGACTTAATTACTTTGATAAATGCTGCCTCACTACTTAATAGTCACTGATGTTGTATGTATTCAGGACTAGTTGGCTTTTAAAAGGTGCAAAGTTCAGAGTTAAGATGAAGTGATTTAAAGATTGTTTTGCGATAAAAATGACACAATATTGTTTGAGGCATTGTATTCAAGGGTAGGCTAGTGCAATAAAACAAAGGTATTATCCTGGGACCTTATTGCTTACCTATTCTTGGATGACCTCATATATCTCAGCGGGTATATTTAAAACACATTTATAGCATCTCAACTTTTTGTCCTATTTTGGCAACTTTCTGCTTAGAACTGTAACATGTGACTTTTGATAACCTTATATTTTAGCCAAGTGAAGGAACATACTTCAAAGCCTTACACATACAGCACACGCACTTCGTATTTGCAGGTTGTCAACGTTGAATAAGCTGTTACTACTCCCATGGCAGAGCAGGAGGTGCTCCTGGTTTTGTCTCAGGCAGGGTACCAGGCGTAGTTCCAGTCAGGTTACGGTTTCATCGCTAGGTGGGGGTATTGCTTACACATCTCTGCCTTACCGATCTACCAGAAGTGCTGTCCAGTATCATACCGCGACGTGCTGATTACCAAATGGCAGGGGGCCAAGTCCCAAACAGCTAACTGCCTTTAAGTCTAGTGTAATTAAACC
Organism: Numenius arquata; assembly: GCF_964106895.1. NCBI lineage: Eukaryota > Metazoa > Chordata > Aves > Charadriiformes > Scolopacidae > Numenius > Numenius arquata. The sequence goes on along the minus strand of NC_133616.1, from coordinate 60,144,820 downwards.
TATGTAAATACTTTAGGACTGAACCTTTTGTTAGCCATGTGCATATTACTGGAACAAAAAAGGTATTAGGTTACAAAGCACTTTATATAAGAATGGTCCAGCTCCTATTATATTCTGTTTCTGTGTCTGCTTTGGCCAGTATCCCTACCCCTCCCCACCCCACCAAGGTGCTATAATTAGTTGCCTGTGAAATACCTGCAACTTTATGGTGGGCGACATCTTAGAGAGCTCAGATTTGTGTCATTCTCAAAACTGTAAATCTTGCCTCACAATCTTTACAACCTACAATCACTTCCATGTTATTGTTCTTCATATTGGTTTTATTCACTGCTTTGTCTGCACAACACTTAGCAAACAGAAGCAAATTAAAAATAAATAAATAAATATATTGCTTGGGTCACACCATAATTTTTCAGAAAATTACCCATTTCCTCTAGAAAACTTTTACTGTTTTTTCCCCAAGCCATTCTCTATCATGCACAATACAGCATGTGTGCAGCTCTAACACATTTGTAAATGTTCAAGTCCTTCATCTGCTTTCAGTTCACCTTGGATGTGATCACTTTTCATCTACAGAATCTGGATTACAGAATATACATAGCTCAAGACAGACTACTTTATTCTCTTAGCTCTGCAGATCTCTATCTCCGTTTTCAGTCTGTTGGCCAGAGCAGTAGCTAAAGTACCTATTTATACCTTAATATTTGACTCAAGATTAGAAAACAGTTTCTGTCATCCCTTGCTGAAGATGAGAATGATAAGCAACATTTTTCTTGTAAGATAAATGGAGGCATTTGAAAGTTAATAATTCATGAATATCTCTAGCTAAACAAGCTATATAATATAAGAATCTGGAAAACAGTTATGACTGTGAAAGGAGAACGGAGTTCATTTACTAGTACAATCTAATGTTTATTTATTCCCAATATTCTGAACATCTGTTGGGCCATTTTCAGAAGTTGTTTGTAGCAGTGATTTTATATAAAGTTTTCAAAACAAAGAAACTAGCGAATAGGTCTCTTTCTGTTACTACTGAAGAACTGGGGAGGATTTTTGAGAAAGCTCTACATCACTTTAAATTTGCTGACTTTTACCTGATCTATTCTTGTGTCTACCTTGTTAAGATTGTTTGCTATATTCTGTTCACAAATTTTGGATTTCACTTTTCAGTTTAGGAGGACAATAATATTAGATTTACTAGTGATATTGATAAGCCCACTTACGTCTGGTTCCAAAGAAACTGGAGTAAAAGATGAGTACAATATAAAACTAAAGCTATAGATTTTGAACTTAAGTCATCGTTATGGGGTTAACTAAAAGGTTTTATAAATGGTTAAACCATGATCATATGACAATTATTTGATGATTGAATAATAATTAAATGATAATTGAGGGTGATTAAGCAATAAATGAATGCTAATTAAACAGTTATTTAACAATGATTTAACAATAACTAAGTGATAAATAGGCAGCTGTCAATCACTCTACTACTTTCTACACTTCTAATAATTAGACTATAGCTGGATTTTTAAACGTCACAAGCATAGAATATGCTTTTAGGGCTAATGTAGAATGCTGCTTAACTTGCTATAGGTATCAGATGCTGGGTAAGGGGTCTCTCAGCCTGGAGGAGTAACCTTGAGAGACAACCCTGCTCAGGGGGGAGATCAACACCATGCATTCTGCTGATCTACAGGAGAGCTCAATGGGCTCAGGGGGACTGCACATTTTGATAGCATTAAGTGATTGACTCATAGTCAAACTCCCCTTCGGTATATGTGCAAGTGTGCAAGTGTAGTTTTGTGCAGTTTTAGTTTTGTCTAGTCACAATGCAGGCTGGTACTGTTAGCTCCTGATAAGACATGGCCTAGATTCTTTTGTTCCTGAGAAGATATGGCCTAGCACAGTTCTCACGGCTTCTGCAGCAGGGCTGGTTTCAGCCAGCTCTCCTGGACTCCTTGCCAGTGATGCCCGAACCAAAGTGCTGTTCACTCAGTCTGAGTGGGGGCAGTCACCACACCACCTGAAGGTGATAGTCTTCTGTCTACAAAGCAACAATTTCCTAAACTTCTCAGAAAGAAGTACCCTCATATTTGGTTATGTAGGAATGTGTAGCTGCACTTCTGCACCAAGATGTGTCACAATTTGAATTTGCATTTGTGCAAATGTATTAAAGACACCATGTCTGTGCAAGCGGAATGGTGTAAATTTGCCTTGCAGAAAATGGGACTAGATTATGACTTGTCTGTACCTCCTGTGAGGGCAGTCAGTGAAAGCAGAGGAAGGCAGTCAGTTTTCTTTCTTTCCACAAATTCCTTTGAGGCAGTCACAATTACAGTTCCTCTCCCTGCAGCATTTATGGAGTAGTGGAAGCTGGCTGCATGAAGCTGAGGTTGAAATGGGCCATGAATATGCATTTGCAGGCTCTATAAGGAATTGATGTTTCTGAGACAGATCCAGATTCATAGCATTTCATTGGCCTGGCATAATACTCGGTCTTAAAAGCATCAACTAGCACTTCTGTAATGTCAGAACTAAAATTTATTTTCATATGACAGTGCTAAAGTATTGTTAAATAAGAGAAGCTATTATTTTCTAATCTAATTTTCTAGTACTGAGACATACATGTAGCAAATGTAGTAATTCCCTCTCTTTCTTCTAGAATTTGTGATCTGAAGTTTCTTCTGCTTCTATCTGTCACAGAATGTAATATGCACATAAGATGATATGTTCAATAGGTACACAGCACAGATTTCTTAAACTAATTCACACAGATTTTCAGGCACTGTACCAGTTGATGTCTGGATATTTTTTTCGAATTTCAGGTCATATATTATTACAAATTTACCCATGAAGGGACTACCATTACTGTATGTTGACGTGAAAAAGAACAGGTGGAATTCTGAGGAAAATAGCAGTAGAAAGTACACATAAAAACTACTGTTCAGTGGGTCGGTAGGTTGTACCTCTCTACATCCATTCAGACTTTGATCTAAGTATAATCTTTATTTCAAGGTTTTGTATATTTGTCTTTTGAAATTAATTGGATTTAGGAGCCATGCAGCATACATTTACAGGCAGCAAGGAACACAGCAGGTGGGACGTTCTTTTAGAAATAAATATAGACAATATTCCTTGGAAAATACAAATACAAATAAAATTCCCTGAACACACTGTATACAGGAAAGTCTATGTTTACCATATAGCAATACAGAGATTTCTCAGAAGACTCATTTTTCAGTACCTCCTTCTTATGAAAGTGTGAAGAGGTGGACTTCAGCAGAAATACTTCTTAGCTCCTTGACAGAGTGAAGGGTTTTTTATTAGTGTGGGATTTTCCTGCAGCCAGTACCCAGTTCATCTACTTGTAGTGGACATTGATCTGAAAGTTATCTCCCCTTGGCACTAAATGCTGCATCTAATAATATTTTAACGAAGTTTATTCTTCTCTGAATGTGTTTTTTAATGTTTGCTAAAGCACCAAATACCATTTCACAGAATAATTTAACTAATAAATGGTATGCTGAATGGTTTGCTTATATTGTTTGATTAAATCCCTGTTGATTTGGCATGAATATCTTTCTTAAAATGTCTATATTATGCAAGCAGTATTATAATTACCATTACCATCTATTCATGAAAATACATCAATTAAACTTGTAAATAGGTCATCTGGCATTCTTATGGTGCTCTGCAGTTGAAGGGGAAAAAAAGCTAGGTTTCTACACAGCTGTGTTATCTCCTGTTTATATGATGAGTTCCCAGCAAAACCAAATGCTTTAAAAATGCTCCCTCTCAGGTAGTCACTGACAGTTAAGTAAAAATAATAATAATAAAAAATCTGGATATCACTTGCTTGTGTTTTTAAAAGAACAGTAACAAAACCCCCATAAGAACCTTAGAAATAAAAAACTGTAAGAATGAAACAGAGGTATTGCAAATTTTCTGACTACAGAGAACAGTGAAAAGCAGGTAATGATGAATTGCTGTGTTTCTCCATATTTGTGCAGGACCATTGGTTTTATGCTGTTCACGGAGAACAGTTTTTAAGTGGAGGTCACTTTTGAAAGTTGATGCTAATAAGTCTGGTTGTTGCAAAGGCCAGACAAGGCAATTCTCTGCTGCAATTTTTTTGTTGTTTTTGAGCAACGTAAAGCAGCTGGGTATGAAAAAAAAGATGCTTTTGCTTCTGTTTTTCATTCACTTGCATTAGAGATGGAGAAAATTGCTGCAGGGTATCTTTGCAAAAGCATAAAAGAAAACTATATAAATCTAGATTTGTATGTGGTGGGACTGGACTCTCTGAGTTAAAGTCTTCTCTCTCATATGCTGGGAGAACTCTGTCTGTCACTCCAGACAATCAAACTCATTTTTTCTTGGGCATGACCTCAACTTAACAGTGGATACTGGTAATTTCTTAAGACTGAATTCTGAGTGTTTTCTGAAAGCTTAATTTTTCTAATACCTTTTTAAGTAACAGTCGTAAATGCATTTTCAACTTTCAACAGATAAATTTCCTCTGAGAGCCTTCCACTAAAATCCTAGATTCAGTCCACAAGCAGAATAGTGTGCAGTCTATATCTTTAAGTCAGAAAACAGTAATTGTTCTAATTTAGGGGACAGCAAAAGACGATTTTAATTGTTCACCTTCCACTTTTTTTGAGGACAGCTCAAAATAGACATATCAGGGACAGCATATTCTCAATCACCAGAATTTCATTTAACTTACAATTTGACCAAAGTGGGCCACATAAAAAATTAGATTGAGAACAAGATTTTTTCAAGAGCTTGAGGATAGATTGAAACACAAGGAATTTCTCTTAAATACTGTACTAGATACTATTTGATATCTCCAAAGTGTAATTCTTTTCAGTTCACTTATCTGAATATAATTCAAATAAAACTGCATGTTTAGTGGACATAAGAAGTAAAATTATATAGAAAACGCCGAGCAATTGTATGTAATATTAAGCCATAATTTTAGTGACCCATAGTGTTAAGGTATTACGAAGCAAGTTTTCAGAACCTGTAATGCAAATGGTGGGATTATAATATTCATAAAATACACCTATTTTCACAGGAAAAATATAGAGCTGGCTGAAATGTTTTTGTGAAATAACATTGTTAGAGAAATGCATAGTTTGATCTAAATCCAAATGTTTTCTGGGATCCATTCAATGCAACCAGTCTTGAAAGTAATTAATTCAGTATCTGTGCTTTGTTGAGATATTAACAGTTTATCTAAATTGAAATCAAAACACCACATTCATTCTCGATCAGTGCTTTTGTGTGCTCATGATTTCCGTTTCATAGACAACAAACTATTGCTGTAATTTGGAAGAAGAGGTTTAATTTCATGATTTAAAGAAAAAGGGAAAAAATTATTAAAGGTGGAGCTCTCCAAGAAAAAAGAATTTTGCTTTTATCTACAGATGAAGTCATAGAAGCTAAAAATAGGAAGCTGAATTGAGGTCAAAGCAGAAGTCTTTCAGTGGCTTGTGGAGAGCTTCAGAGTTATAGAACAGCCAGAAGCATTATGCTATTGCAACTCATATTTCCAAAGTATAAATGGAAAATTATGTAATCGGGTATTGTCTACGCTGTGATCTTACAAGACTCTGTATTTTACCGAGCTGAGAGTGATTATAGAGTTGAAGAGACACAGCTGTATGTGGACATGTCTTTTCAAGCACATGAAGAATGTCCTTGATGAACTTCAAGTTTGGATTTATAGGTGTGCTGAGAGAACTGTAGAAACAAGAGCATTTTCAACCTTTCTGATAAGTTTCAAGTGGCGATTTGGGCATTCAGCATTATTATAGTCTTCAGATACATTCTCTAACAGACTATTAGGTAGTTTGTCTCAATGCACAAGCTTTGAAGTCTGAAGTTACCATCATATAAGAAGCTAGATTACCTAAATAGGTCAACTATCAAATATTAACATTTTTCCTCCAAATAATTCTGGAGTTTTGGTGAAAAATGTATTTTTTAATTAGGCTAGAAAAGCCAATAAACCTTTTATAAATATTTGGCTTATTTCTCTTTACACCTTTTACCTTTATAAGTGGTTGTCTTTAGAAGAGACTTTTAATTTACCATGCCTTACTTGCCTTTTATATATGAGCTGGCACCATTTGACTACCGTGGTGAAATCCTTCAAATATTGACTCTTTCATTAGCATGCCAGCAAGAAGTTGGGGGAAGAAACATCAAGTATGTAGAATTAAGTTATGGCTCTGTGTTTTTTTGATATATGCTTTTCATTGTGCAATTGAGGCAAATCCAGAAATAAGCTAAATTTTCACAGTTAGAAGGAATGTTTGTGCTTTCCAAAGACAGGATATTGTGGCCTTACCTGAAAACATACTATAAATCTATCCTTTTCATACAGAATGGAGTGTTGTAATGTGCTATGTTCTGGAGCATACCTTATAGTTTTTTCCATGCTTTCAAGATAATTCTGTTGATAAGTGATGGGAGATGGACTGGAAAGCCTGTTAAGGTAACTTTTATATATTCCTGTAAAAAAAATCAGATAGTTGATCAATAGACCAAACTAGCAGTGTATTCAGAATTCAGTACATTGGCATGAAAATCGTACAATATTCCAGGTAAAGTACCACTAAGCTGCTTTATTTTGTTAATGCCATTTCTTTACGGCATGTAAAAAAATTCATTGTAATAATGCAACTTGCTAATAATATGAAGCCATATAAACTTGGAAGACATCATGCAGTCACAAGCTGGCCAAAAAAGATTTTTAATATAGTTAGAGTTAATGCATCCAGGAAGGGAGGTGTACATATAGACACCTTGTATGTCTACATTTCTTTATTTTAACTATTTGGTACTGTTTGAAGACTGCTTAGCAACTTCAGTGTTTTGATTTAACAACAGAGGCCGTGTAGAGGAAATAGCATCTCAAGTACTATTTTCTCCCCAGCATTACTGAAAAGCAATATGAAGCATTGCTAAGTTCTGTAAAGTGTTCATTAGAAGAGGAAAGATAAATTCAGTGAATGAGGGTCTTATACATATTTGTATATCAAATAATAGTGACGATGCATTTATTACATCAAAAAAGGTAGAAAAATTTTGGTAAATTGTACAATGCTAATGGTCAATTCTCAAGGCAAACCTGAAATACCTATGACTGGAAGGCAGAAGGAATGTAAGAAAAAAAATCTGCTTTGATCAATGTAACAAGAAGATTAGACTTGTAAAAAAAATTCCTTTTTTTTTTTGCTAATAGTAGTCTGAGGACAGAAATAGAAGTGATCAACAGTGATGTAAAATACTAAATTAGAGAAGGAGTCAAAATCTGTTGGTGACATAAAAATTGAGTGGAAAAATTATTGAGCAGTTCACTGGTTTGATAACCTACTTCTACATTCCTACATTTGGTTTTGTTGTTCCAGGAGCACTTCATTGGTCTACCAAAAAGTTTCAATATGTTGCAGATTACTGGAAGGATGACCAGTTTTGAAGACTCTGTTTTCTGTCAGGACCGAGTTCTGTAAATTTGAAGTATTTTTATATTGGCATGGTAAATTAATCAGATTTCTTACCTAGATGTAAATAGATAAATATAAAAATCAGCATTTATAAAATAAATATGGATGAAAAAAATTGAGTTCATTCTTTCATAACTGAGTAAGCGTTTATATAAAGCTTATAGACCCTCACATCTGTTTTAAGTGCTAGAATTTTTTTCACTACCAATTACCAAAACTATCAAGTACCCTGATAAAGGCAGGCCTGATTGCCTCTGCAGTAGCCTCTTTACTGCACCGTATGTTACTGATGAAAACAGGGAATCTTAAGTCTGTTGACAATCAAATTAGATGGAGATTAACTAGGGACCAATTAATATCTATTAACTTTGCTAAGTAAGTCTCCAGTCAGTAGTACTACAAAAAATGTACTAAAGTAGCAGCTTATGTATGTAGAAATCAAGAGGTGTAATTAACTTCTTCTTATTAAAATCAGAACAGATTATCTGTACTGTGGACTGGAACAACTTGAGGTGCAATAAGGTACAGAAGTCTGTCCTCTGAGGAGAGATTCAGTATGCTTTTTCTTAATTTAGATGTTCATTTTTGAGTAGGGTTTAGCTAGGTAGGATAACACAGTATCTCTTAATGGCTGTACAAATCACTTTCATCAGCTTTATATCAGCCTAACTATTACTTTAATTTTATTATAACAATATAATCTTTTTCTTCAATACTAGGTGTAAAACAGCAGTAGCTAATAACACAAACATGTTATCTTAACCAAAATTACCTTGTCTTTATTACTTTTTCAGCAATAAATGAGAACATCGTAATGTTCTGTGTAGGAAAGTAGCTTCTGTATTTCAATTTGCAAACAATGAACTTCTATCAAGATGACCTTCCAGGTTTTATTTCACTCAGGTTGTGTTTCAAAGGAGCTAAAATACTTTAGTAGGGTCAACATCAAATCACAAGGTAAAAACAAACCAAAACCTGCATGGCGTGGGGGAAGGAGGAATTATTCATATTCCCTTTTTTAAAAATAAATAATGAGAATAATTCCTATTGCTCCAGCAATTAGGAAGTCCTTTTGTCACTATCTGTAAAACCAAGAACCATCAATATGAAGAAAGGTGCTCAGTGATGTAAAATACATGTAAGAGCTCATTTATGGAAACTTTTCCCCATGTAGCACATATACAGTGTCTGGAATTAAGGGCCTAATAAGAAAGAAATCCAGTTTACTTCATTAAAGAAAATAATTGCCTTAGAGGAAACATCTGCAAATAAACAAAACACAAGCAAACTACCCTGATATCACAGATATCATCTGCTACCATAGGAATTGCTTTCAGAGGGTAATCTGGAAGACTGGAGAACTACTTGCCTTCAAATGAGACAAAATGGAAGAGGGTGACTATTATTATCTCCTTCACAGCAGCTGAGAAGAAGCATTTAAGCAAATGAAAGATGAGGCTACCATGAATGAAAGCACCCACGAATAGTTTCATAAATACAACATGACTGCTTCTATGAGCAGCTAGAAATAAAGTCCAGAGAAATAATTTTCTGATATGTTATTCAGAGGATCTGATTTTATTTTTAAAAAGCTACAGCTTTTTCTGAATGGTTGTAGATAAATCACTTCATGTGAATTCCACAAGGGGAATTTGTTCAATTTGTTCTCCTCAATTTTTAATATTGTTCAGAGCCAAAAGACTAGTTTGTATTCATGCAAGGGGATTAACGAAATGAGGAGAGATTTAAGAAAGACCCACTCAAAAATACATGATAACTGAGTAATTAGGACATTATCTTGGGAGCTGGGACATTTTAATACAGGTTCCTTAAGAAATAGCTGGAATTTATACCACGGTTGTCCGTCAATCCTAGACAGAGAACAGATATGGCGTCACTGTCACCCTGCCTGACTGTGGGCTGCGCAGATGTGAGCTATCCGGATCTTCCAGACATATTTTAGGGGATCTGAGATTATTAGATTGACTTTGCAGTAGTCTGGGAAAATGGCATATTTTGGTTTCTGGTAGGGTTTAGGAATAGGACTCCCCAGCACTGTCAGAAAGTAGGCTGATGTGGTGGACAGGTGGAAACATTTAGGTGAATATTTGTGGGTGAAAACACAGCTGTGTTGGAAAGTTCTGGCCTTCAAAGAGACAAGAGTACCTGTACCTCCAGTTTGAGGACATGGATTTGAAATGTAGGCCCTCGACTCTATTTGTGGATCTAGCACAATTTGGTTTCTCTCTTTGTATCTGTAAATATCAGTATGTCATGGCATACAATATGACATCTCTATGAACAGGATGAATGAATTAATACTTGGAAGAATTTCGTAGGTAATGTGCTGAAGAACACATGTAGAAAGACATAAATAGATTAAGCATCAGCACATAAGCTGTTAACATATTTGTTGTGTTGATGATTTCATTTGTGTTGGGTTGCAAAGCTGCTTCCTTGAAGCAAGGGCAATGGGACCAGTGGGGGCTACCCATGAAGCAGCCATGGAGCAGGGCAGAGGGTCAGCTGAGGGCAACTCCAGCCCAATGAATCAGTCATCTCCCCAGGGATGAGGACGGGCTGAGGTCAAGGCAGGAGTGCAAGCCAGCAACTCAGTGTGAGGATCATGAACATCTTTGAATTGTCCTCTTAGCTTCATTGAGCAGCCATACGCTTTCTGACAGTGGGTGATTTGGAGCATCAATAGTGACCTTAGTACTGCCTGTACAAACCTTCCTACATATGCAAATGTAAACAGAGACTGAAGTACAGAATTTTATAGAGCAGGAAAGAAAAGATGTGTCCTATCTTTGTGCTGAATTATCTTATATTTTTAGAAGAAAAATTATCACTCTTATGGTGGCTATTGCCAGTTCTACCGACAGTGAAAAGCTAATAATGAAATAAAAGCATTTCTTCTGAACAGATATTTATAAATCTTAGTATCTTAGTTAATATATGTGTCTTGGCATAAAATGAATGGTTCAGTAGCTGGAGATGCCTTATACTGAAAGATAAATGTTGAGTCATCCAAGAAAACAAAAGGGAGTTTCACCTCTTACTAGTTCAATGATTATCCATCTGTTAGGCAGGCAGGCATACTGGAAAGGTTCTCTTGAATGCTGAAATGTAGACTGACATTAATAATATACTGAAGAACCAGATCTGCATTTTGAAACCACACTGCAATGCTATCATAATCCATAGGCTTCCTGGTGCAATTCTTTATCCTGTTTGTCCAGTGAGGTGAATGGTCCTTTTCGCATTTTCTGTATTCTTGCAGTTCAGCAATTGCAACACTCAAAGTCACATTTGAATGTAAGTATCTTGTTTAACAGTCTAATATATTATTTTATTGATTTACAAGTTTTGCTCATTCATATAACTTTCTGAGGAACTTTTAACAGATTAATCAACAAGGACTGATTTAGGCTCATAATAATAATGGCTTTACCTCTGGTGGCCAGCATATGAGGTTACTTATAAGATGAGAAAGAAAAGAAAAGGGAATCAGTTTGTACTAAAAGAGATGAGAGACATGACAGAACTGGGCTGTGTTACTGAAATACAGTAAAAACATAGAAGAAAATCAGAGTGCTTAGTGTAGGAAGAAAATCATAGATATTTCTAAAAGTGCAGCACATTTTCTTTTGGAGGTTTAGAGGGAGATTTGCCAAAGTGTTTACCAACTATAATATATCTTAAGGGAAAAATGTAGTAATGCAGGAAACAAATCTAAGAAATCTTATATAAGTTTCAAAAAGAGAAAATATATATCCACACACACATACGAGATGCAACGGAAACCATGAATGGTGATTTTCTTGGGAAAATATAGTGACACAATAGTCTATACTGACACCTCTGTGAGGATATGTGGGGATGAATTACTGGAGGCACGACAGGAACTTTGCCATGATATATTACTTAGTTAAATGCAAGCATATAAAGTTAGCCGTTTAATGGCAAGATAATAACTAATCAAGAATATTTGTATTTCATGCATATTTCTTGTTTCCTTGTTAGTGAGGATGTGTGATGCTTGGTCCTTGGCCAATAAGGGATGATCTTATTCTGGGTTTGCATTTGTGAGGAAAAAAGGACCCAATTGGTATCATGATACTTTAGATAAGGGTAGTTATTGGTTGTTTATGGTAGTAGCGGCTCAGGTAGCATCATTTTGAACTAGAGTAAATATTTGCTGGTACTAGAGTAGTTATACTCCATAGTTGATACAGCATTACTATGGCATTGGCCACAGGTACCCAAAAGAAATATGAGGCACTCGGAAAGCCTGAGAAAATTCAGGGGAATGACTTTGCTTGCCTGGTGGCAAAATTTAGAATCTTATCCAGAACCTAGAAAAGTTCTGAGGTCACTGGTGACACAGGAGCAGGGAGGATCTTTGCCCTATACAGAACTTTAAAGGTAATGATAAAAGATCTGTGGAATGCACAGTGCCATGAAGGGAAGGAAAAGAATATACCTCTGTGAATGAATGTAGCCAGACTAAGTTGTGAGTTCTGAAAACTGCCACTTCAAATAAACTAATGATAGAAAAAGCATGCTGTAAGGACTGTAACACATGCAACACAAAATTTTATGTGTCTACATAAGTGTGTACACACATATGCGCATATATTTGACATGGTGTACTTGCATTGCCACTCAGATAAAATTGCATTAGAGGTAATCTGTCGCTTTTGCAACAGATTCTGGTATGTTCTAATCCTTGGAATTCATTCAGTTTTCCTTTTGGTTTTCTATCATGTGTATTTTCTATTGCCTTGCTCAATGCTCTTTTTTTCTGGATGAGAAACAGATAAATTTCATCCCTCAGCTTTGTGGCAGCTCACTTGTAAGCTTCACCCATCTATTCTCATGTGTTGTCACTCTTTGGGACTATTTGGTTTCAATCCTCAATAAGTTTTATACTCAAACAGCTTGCTTCTTCACATCAGATCTGCTAAGCTTGTAGATTAGTCTTCTCTGTGTTATGCTGCATTGAAAGCTTTCTTGAGTGTTGTTAAATTATGTCCTCAGCTTTCACACTGCCAACTCTTTGCATTAGCTCTTCAAAAGGTTCAATAAGATTTATTACAAAACCTTTTGCTTTTCTGAGTCCATGCTGTGACTATCTTTAATCAAACTGTGCATCACTAAATGCCCTCCAGTCATATTCCTGGTTTGTCCTTCTGGTATTTTCTGCTAAAGTGAAACCATAGTCCCAAAGTCTCACAAGCTGATCTAGTCTTTAGGAAACTGTTACGTTTTCCACGTTATTTAAAATGTGTTTTACAAAGGTCAATGAAACATTTCAATCACTAGTAGCTTTTCCCCTGCATTCAGAACAGTGGACTGTAAAAGGCCCTAAAAGTCCATTTTCACATGATCCAAAGTTCTGTGAACATTCACAGAATCATACAGAATCTCATGGAATCACAGAATCACAAAATCACAGAACAGTTGAGTTTGGAAGGGATGTCATCTGGTCAAACCATCATGCTTGACTAGGGACACAAGTTGCCCAAGAACATGTATATGTCTAAGGAAGGAGACTCCCCAAGTTACCTGGGCAAGCTGTGCTAGGCCCTGGTCACTCTCACAGTGAAAAATTGTTCCCTGATATTCAGCTGGAATTTCTTGTGTTTCAGTTTGTCCCCATTGCCTCCCCTCATGTCACTAGCCACCACTGAAAAGACCCTGGCTCCATCCTTTTAACACCCTCCCTTCAGGTAAATACATTAAGGTAAATATATATACCAAGATCACCTTGAGCCTTCTCTTCTCCAGGCTCAACTGAGAGCTGAAAGTTCCAGGTCTCTCAGCCTTTCCTCATAGGAGAGGTGCTCCAGTCCCTTCGTCAACTTAGCAGCCCTTCATTGGACTCCCGTCAGTATGTCCATGTCTCTCTTGTATTGGGGAGCCCAGAACCAGGCTCAGTACTCCAGGTATGGCCTCACCAGTACTGAGTAGAGGGGAAGGATCACCTCCATTGACTTGCTGGGAATAACTTTGCCTAATGTACACATTCACCTTCTTTACTGCAAGGGCACATTGTGGGCTCATATTCAATCTTGTGTCCACCAGGACTTCCAGATCCTTTTCTGCAAAGCTGCTTTTCACCTGGGTAAGCCCTCAAGCATATATTGGTGCATGGGATTGTTCTTCCCAAGACTTTGCACTTTTTGAACTTCATAAGGTTTCTGACAGCTCACTTCTCCAGCTAGCCAAGGTCTCTCTGGATGACAGCAAACCTTCTAGTGTACCAGCTGCTCCTCCTAGTTTGATGTCATAACCAAACTTACTGAGGGTACACTCTGCCCCGTCATAAAGCTGATTAATGAAGATGCCATGTAGACAACAGGACAGAACCTGGCAGTTTTAGTAACTCTTAGGTATGCTGCTGTAGTAACAGGACAAGGGGTAATGGTTTTAAATTGGAAGAGGGGAGATTTAGATTAGATGTTAGGAAGAAATTCTTTACTGTGGGGGTGATGAAGCACTGGAACAGGTTGCCCAGGGAAGTTGTGGATGCCCCATCCCTGGAGGTGTTTAAGGCCAGGCTGGATGGGGCTTTGAGCAACCTGCTCTAGTGGAGGTGTCCCTGCCCATGGCAGGGGGGTTGAAACTTGATGATCTTTAAGGTCCTTTCCAACTCTAACCATTCTATGATTCTATGATTCTATGTTAAACAGGAATCAGTATTGACCTAGTGGGTACACCACTAGTCACCAGCCTCCAACTAGACTTGGGGCTGCTGATCACCACCCTTGTGCCCAGCCATTCAGCCACTTTTCAATCCACTTCACTGTCTACTCATCCAGCCCGTATATCAGCAGCTTCTCTATGAGGATGTCATGGGAAACAGTGCCGTAGGCCCTACTGAAGTCCAGGTGTTTTCCAAAATCTTATGAAATAGTAAAAGTATACACACCAGATATTACTTTAATTTTAATAGACAGAAAGAACACATGTACTTTCACAGAACGAAAACTTTAACTTTCAGTACCTTCTACAATAAATAAATAAAATTAATTCTTTCTGTATAAAAAAGAACATTTTTAGATTAATATCATTTTATGTGTCCTAAGCATTCATTTTGAATACATAAAGTGATTTAATTAGCTTGCTGCATTAACTTCAGGAGTCTATCCATAAATGTTTTGTGAATGTTTAATATCAGAGACTCTGCATTTATCTGTAGAAAAATGAAAGCTTTACTTTGATCACAGTCAGAGAAATGGTGGAATGAAAATCTAGTAATGACGGAAGATTTTAACTCAAAAGTTCAGAAACCAGTTATTCTAGAATAGGAAGAAGCATATAGAGAAATCTGAGTGCATGCAGAGATTAACAATAGGACATTTTGCATCATGTAGTGGAATGTATGTTTCAAGAGTACAGCACCATGTGACTGCAACAACAGTGAAGGAAAGTAACTTAACTTGCAACAAAAAGCAATGCAGAAGCATAGTCTTTGGAACAGGTATTCCACAGAAGAATATAACCCAAAAGAATATACAAGTATAAAGTATTATGACATCTGTCATGCTATTGCTTTTCCTTGAAGTTTGGCTGTAGCCTTATAGTACTTATCATATGTTGTTAAATTACAGAGATCCAAGTCCAAAGTAAAGAACTGTTTCTAAATGGACCAGTTGCTGCCTTGTCTGTTCCAGTGCATCTGTTCCACTTTCTGTTTCAAGGGTAATTGACCCATTGTATAATTTCCTGCCCAGTGTGGTCATATTTTTCCTTTAAAAAGCACCTATACACCTTTTTCTGTTCATTTGAAAACATTTGTCTTCTGATTGAAAGTCCCTCATTTTCTTTTTCAAAATCTGGAAAGTCTTATGCAACTACTTTGAATAGTTTTATATTACTCTCATTTTGGTTACATTGAACTGTGTGTTCCTCTCTAATAAGGTGACTATAATGGCATACATTATTCTAAGTTAGTCTCACTGATGTCTTATGTGGTATTAAATATAAACTGGATGAAATTATTTTAATACCCCTATGCAGTCTCCTTTTTCTATTGTTAATTACTCTGTAGGATAGTTCAGCAGTTATCAAGAGTTTCCAGATCCTTTTCATCCTCTGCATTTGTACGGAAAGTCAGCCTAGTTTGATATACTTCCTTCTGTACTGACTCTTCCTTTCCTTATTACATCTAGTACTGTTATCTGTCATATTATAATTCTTATTATTGCTATTAATAGCTATATTTTGTTAGCTCCACAAGGCTTTGATCATGATCTGGATGTTGTAAAAATACCACCTGTCCAAAGAAGCTTGTAACTGAAGAGCTTACATTCCTGAAATAACAACACGTGTTTAGAACCTGTATTAAAATTGTTTGTTTGTCTAACAGTGACCTATTTCCAGTGAGAAGCCAAAAGCAGTCATTACTGAACTGCAGAGTTGGGGGGTTTCACGAGTAGGAAAGTTTCCACAAGTTTGACTTGTTGCACTGTTTAAGGAGACCTAACATCAATGATACTTCATATTATTCACATTTTTAAGAAAGTAGTGCTTACACACATGCAGTCAAGGTATAATAGCAATTCTCATTTCAATATTCCCATGCAGAAGTGACAAATGAGCAAGTGCCCATATAAACCTCAGCCCAATTTTCTGTCAGGACTGATATGAAGCCAGTAGCTGAGATTTTTCAGAAATTAAGTTTTAAAGTGCATGGCATGTTTCTCTGTCCATGTTTGCTGGATTAAATGAGACGTGACAAAACAGAAACTAAATATGGTCTTTACAAAGAAGGACTTTGCAAAAGAACGCAGGGATGCACGATGCTTTCAGTAACTAGGTCTGCTTTTCAGGATATCACAAAGTGATATTGAAATAATACAGACATTTTCTTATCAACCGCTGATTGTATTTTGAGCCATTAGTTACTAATAAAGAAGAACCAAGAAACTATTTCAAGGTGCATTTCAAGTTAAATGTTTCTCCCATTCTTTTCTTAGAAATTAAATGTGAAAGAAATTTTTATGAAATTTTCTCTATGATTTCACCTAAGATCTATCTTCTCTTCTCAATAATAAAACCAGTTGTGCCTCATGCCTCCTCTACTTTCCACTGGGTGATACTGCACTGAGCACACAGGACTTGATGTTACTTTCTAGTTTTCTAAACTCTTCATTGTCGGTTGATAACACCAGTTAGAGCTTGAGAGCGCCGAGTTAGATGCAGAGCATGGAAAAAAAATCTAACTTTTTGACCTACCTACTGCCTTCTTTGTCAATGACATCCACACTGAAATGCATGTAAGCATTCTGGGTATTGTCATACTACTGATGCCTCACTTTATCTCAGTAAGAATGTTTATTAAGATCTTATGCAGGAAATGAAAGTCATGTTACCACAGGCTGGGTCACCTAAGACAGCCTTAGATAAAACTGACAGCAGAAGTGATTTTTATATCAAGTATACCTGATTTTAGTAGCATTTACTTACGCAAATTTCTCAGCCTTGTAAGTTTGGGGAATACTGTTTATAAATGAACTGAAGGGATAAAACTTTACTGTCAGTATTTATTAAAATGCTGACTTTCTATATAGTTATCTTTGCTCACGAGAGTACTAGCAAATATTCACTTGTAAATAAAAATAGATTTAAAAGAATAAAGAGGTAGTAGGCCTTTGAGGACTGAATCTCCATATCTTTCCTCAAATATTCAATGA